>NC_142656.1:40056250-40364375 GCF_055504915.1 Nelumbo nucifera | reverse complement strand
GTTCAAGATTGATCATTGAAAATATGATTTTCTAAATAGGGAATGTGATTCCCAATTGAAAGGGAGAGAAAAATTTTTGAAATTCGCCCCTTTATTCTACAAGATTTGGGCGTCCATACGATGGATCTCTCATCCCCTTCAACAACAGCCTTCCATAAGAAGTAAAGAAAAACTACTTAAATAAATGATATCTAATTAAATAAAGGTCACTAAATGACAAAAGAAGATTAAGCAAACAAAGATGCTCCAAATGATATAAGCACATGCGTATTTTTCTCCTTTTCATTAATTTGAAACTATTATTATTATTATTAGTATTTGGGTAAATTACAAAGACCCCCTATACTATAGGGTTTGTGACAAAGACCCCCTTGTCCTTTGCTTTGTGACAAAGACCCCCCTGTACTATGACCATAAACAAAGACCCCCCTTGACCGTTAAGTCAGATAACGGAATGCGTTAAATTACCAAAATATCTCACTAAACTTTTTTTCTTTTTTTTTTGCCTTTTTCTCTTAAAACCTATTTAACCTATTGTTTTCCCTTTCTTTCATTCCCTCTATAAATTTGTTGGCGCGAGATACGGATTTCTATAACTAGCTCACTACCTCTGATTAACTCAAGGTGATTTTCCTGCAATCTGAGACAGAAACCAGTGAGCAAAGATGTCGTTGAAGCAGGATTGTGGTCACCACCACCATCACAGGTGGAAGAAGTTATTTTCCCGGCAAGTACTTGTCATTATAGTTTTGTTGCTGATGGTCATGATTCATGGACTAACCTTGGACTAGTTATACAGCAAATCCTCTAGGCCATCAATTACTTCATGCCATTGGTTCATTGTAATTTTGTTGCTGATGGTCATGAAAATGCAGATAGAAAACCTGCAAAATAGATTTACATGTGAAAAGATCAATTTAAAGTAAATGGGTGGATGATGGAATGAAATACATTCTTCAAACTTGATACAAGTTCTAGCTGATCTCTGAGTCTGTAAGTGTGAAGATGTGAATGGAAGAAATATAAAATTACAGGATTTGAAAGATCCAGGTCAATCATCTCACAGGTAGTAATTATCCAAATTAGTACAATGGAATCTGATCACCAAAAAGAAAAGAAAGTAGTTCTCATGGCCCAAAGGTTTGAACTTTGAAAAATAAAGCGTAGTAATTGGAGCACCTTTTGCAATTCCTGGGAAATTATTTCCGATAATGGATCAACTTCATCTAATTAATGAAGATATGATCTTGGGTCCTTAGTTATGTGGAACATTTAGAAGTGTCGAATGACCATTACTTCAATCACAAGGTTTTCAGCCCAGCCACCGTCTTATTACAAGCTAATTCCTATTATACCACACTTTGTGCTGCTCCACACCTTCCCATTACTCATTCTGGACGCCAAGATAGTCACTCTAGACACCAACAACAGTGGTGTAGACCACCTCATGGTATGATCAAACTAAATGTAGACGGGGCATTTGGAACTCTCAAATCTGGTGTTGGATTCCTCATTAGAGATTGACGCAGCACGATCTGGGCACTCCTAGTTGGCTGAAACTTGGCTCCTAGCTGTGACAGACGGCACCTGAGATGAAGAGGAACGTGAAGGGTTCTCGAGGAGCTCTCCCGGCGGGAACACTCCGATGGCTAAGCTAGAACTCTGAGGAAAACACAGAGAGTTAAGAGTGCTGAAAGTGCTAGCTTCAAATACCTTTTCTTCGTGAGGGTCGGGGTCCTCTTATACCGGAGCTCAGTCACATCAGGCGTAACTACCACTGCCCTAGCCGTTACTGCCAGGGCTGAGGTGGCAGGTGCAGGCTGCTGCTGCAGGGTACGGACTTGTCAGGCATGCCATGCTTTTCAGAGACGGCAGGCACGACACTGCCTGGCAAGAGATGTGGGCGCTGCCACCAGATCCGACAGCTACGGATGTTAGGCGGATCTTCCCTGCAGGTTGCCGAGCTACATTGCACCGAACCGCCTGGGGCTGGATTGCCTTGCACCGAGGTGCCGAGGTACGCCGAGGTGCTCGCACTGGAGGTGAGCATTAAGCAAGTACGAACAAGAGTCTCGACGGTGCTGTCCCAAGGTGTTTCTCCCTCGGGACACTTAGCCAAAAGCTGGGGTGCTCCCTTCTCAGGGAGGGAGAGCTCGGAGCCCCTTAGGAGGAGCTCGGGCCTCAAGGGGAGCACGGGTCCCTTTGCACGGAGGGAGCTCGGGGCGCTCCACCCTCAGGCTTGGGGCGAGCTGGGCCTTGCTTCTCGGCGAGTTGTCACACCCGCTGAGTCATTTGGTCGGGCCTCGGTGAGCTTGTTACGCCGAGTTGTGGCCAGGCTACCGCGCTGAGTTGTCACTTATGCCAGGTCATGTCCACGTGTCCCCGTGCTACGAGGTCGGGCCAAATCACCCTACATCAGTTGCCCCTCACTCCCCATGCTGGGGGTTTTGACCCAGCTGCGGGGAGTTTGCGGTCTGCCGGGTGGATTTGGCTCGAGGCCTAAGATTTCTTGTCCGCCAAATCACCCTACATCAGTTGCCCCTCACTCCCCATCGCTTGGGTCGCGTACGGTCTACGCGCGGACGTCATGCGACTTAGGGACTCCGCGGATGTCAAAAAATGCGCTAAATCGATTTCGCCTCGAGGGTCGCACAACCGGTTTTCATGAGGACCGTCAGATTGTTACGATCTCAACCATTGATGCCCGCATACCATGGCTATAAATAGCAGGGGTCCTGGCCATTTTTCCTTCGCCACAAATCTTCAGCCGTAGTCTTGAGCTCGCGTCCAAAGCCTCCAGCTCGGGTCAGTTCTTCCCAGTCCGGTTCATCTTTCTTTGGTGAGTCACCCTAGCTCCTCTTTAATTCTGTTATGTCTTCCTTCGATAGTCAGCTAGATGAGCTCGAGGTGGGTACCTCAGCTCAGGGTGACCCTGCTGGAGTCCAATCCCTCGAGGTGCGGGAGGCCTCGGGTAAATTGGCGTCCACCTCTCACCGAGGTCGGATGCCAGATAGGTTCGGACCCTTTACTATGACCCTGGAGAGGCACCGCTACCTTATTCGGCAGTACAACCTGCCGGGGGAGTACACCTACAGTTTACCTGCGGGTTACTTCCCATGGGAGCACAGCCCTGACGAGGTCGTAATCTTCCGGGAGCAGCTCATAGCCGGGCTCCGCCTTCCCTTCCATCCACTTATAGTGGAGGTCCTGAACCATTTTAACGTTACAATAGACCAGCTCCACCCGAACTCGGTCCGTAACATGGTCGGGACCATCTCCCTCTACTACAAGTATGTCCTCCCCCTGAACTTGGACATATTTTGTTCCATCCTCACAATAAAGAAGAGCACTTCATGCGTTCTCCCCGAGCACAGGAGGGCCTATTACTTGTTCCCTTGCCCGGGCTTCAAGTTGATGCATAAGCTCCCGAGCAAGATCCCGACTTGGAAGCAAGACTACTTCGTAGTCCAGAACCCCGCGGGGTGGCCCTTCCCTACTCACTGGAGGGCGACTATCCAAGACCACGACATCATCCTCGATAAGAAGACAAGGGAGACATTCCAGTCGTGGGCTGAGATCGGGTGTTGTTACAAGGATTACATCACCGAGAGCAAGCTCATCCAGGCCGGCTTGAGCCTGGGTAGGTAGTCTTAGTACCTTAGTTGTTTGGCTTGCACCTTCCTTCTCTTTTACTCGAGTACTAATGCCGAGCTCTGTTGCAGGTCCCATGGAAGCGGATAAGCTTAAGGGGGATAGACTCTTCAAGCATATGAAGGGGAGGAAGAAGCGGGTTGTTAAGAGAGCTCGCATCGAGTCACCGCCGGCCCCCACTCCCGAGTCCAAGCTTCCCCCAGCTCCCTCTTCTGAGCCCGAGCTCCCTGGCGCTCCTCCGATCATTGACTTGGAGGAGTCCATACCACCTCGGGAGCCCGAGACCTCGGCCGAGCCCGCTAAGAAGGCAGTAGCAAAGCCCGAGATTATCACCGGGGCTGTCGACGTAGCAGCTGAGGTCTCCGCCGAGCCCATTCGTACAGTCGAGACGGCGGTCTCCAGCTCGGGGAGCCCGAATGGGGGTCGAAGTATCTTGGTCCCCTAGTGTGGCCTTCGGAAAAGCAAAGGAGCCGTTTATTCCGAGGAAATCTCGGCCTGGGCCGATCTACTCACCCCTGCCCAGCTCGGAGCCTGAGCTGCTACCCACACTATGGTGGTAAGTTCTCCCTTCTCTCTCTTTCTTTTATATGTATGTTTCTTTGTTACTAACCAACTTTCTTTGTCAGGCGAATTTCGTCGTGCATGCCTTAACTCTTTAGTTTGAGAGGAACCTGAAGCGGGCTCTGACCGCCGAGGAGTCATCCCGTGTAGCTCATACCGATCTGAGGGCAGCTCACGAGCAAATCCACCGGTTGGAGAGCGGCGCCAGGGCCCAGAGGGACGCTATTGCGACGCTGACGGCGGAGAAGGACGAGCTAGCACGCGAGAAGGACGTGCTGAGGGGCGAGGTGGAGGCCCTCAAGGCGGAGCTGGCACACGAGAAGGGTGCATTGAGGGGCGAGTCAGGGCAGAAGTGGAAGGCCTTAAGGAGAACAAGAAGACCCTCCTACACGAGGTGGAGTTCCTCAAGGCTGACATCAAGGAGAAGACTGAGATATTTACTCAAGCCATAGAGGAAACAAAGATCAAGGCATTCGCGGAGTACATCTAGTCTAACAAATTCGATGCCGTTCTAGGAGAGGCCTATCGCAAGGGGTTCAAGCTTAGCAGGTGGCTGATAAGGCACACATACCCCGAGCTTGACACGAGCGCCATCACCACCTCGCGAATCACGGATGAGATAGCTCGTCAAGCCACAGAGGATTCGGATTCCGAGGAGGAGGACGGTGACAAAGAAGCAGACGCCCCTAATCAGCCTGAAGCTCGCGAGGAGATCCCGCACGGAGATGAAGAGCCCCCGAAGTGATTATTTTCTGTATTATGAGCCTGCGACGCGAATCACGGATGAGATAGCTCGTCAAGCCACAGAGGATTCGGATTTCAAGGAGGAGGACGGTGACGAAGAAGCAGACGCCCCTGATCAGCTTGAAGCTCCCGAGGAGATCCCGCACGGAGATGAAGAGCCCCCGAAGTGATTATTTTCTGCATTCCGAGCCTGCGAGCTTAGTCTGTTGTTGTTGTTTTTTTTTTGTCGAGCTCATTGTACAAAACTTACTTGTTAATGAAATTGACTTTTCTTTTCCAAGTGTTGTTTTATCCAAGCTGTCATAGTTGAGTGTGCGAAGTGATTGACATAGTAAGGCATATGCCCGAATTGTCTTGTAGCGTACACCGAGGTGATTGACATAGTAAGGCATATGCCCGAATTGTCTTGTAGCGTACACCGAGGTGATTGACATAGTAAGGCATATGCCCGAACTGTCTTCTGGTTGTACGCCGAGGTGGGCTAAGCGTCTTAGAATCTACTGGTCTGCTTGCACCCTCGATACATTATGTACTGTGGTGCCGAGCTCCTTGGTCAGCTCAGTGTTTTAGCCCCTTGGCCGGGGGGGGGGGGGGGGGAGTGGCTTCAGCCACCCTTAGAATTCGTTCGTGTCATAGAGGCGGCTAGGTTATTACGCTGGAGTCTGTTAGTTCGACATTTTGGCCCTTAAGCCCTGAGAGTGACTCGTGGTCTGCTCTTGGAGTTCGCCCATGGCGTAGAAACGACTGGGTTTTATTGCGCTGAGGTCTTTGCTAGCTCGGCATTTTGGCCCTTAGGTTCTGAGAGTGACACGTGGTCTACTTAGTTATTTATAGGTAATATTGCCTTAGGTTGACAATATTCCATGCCCGAGGTACTTGTTTCCCTTCCAGGGTTTCGAGCTCATATGTTCCTTCCCCGAGTACTCGCTTTACTCGGTAGGGTCCTTCCCAATTCGGACCGAGCTTACCAACACCGGGCTTAGGCACCATAACCTTACGGAGAACCAGGTCGCCAATGCAGAGAGTCCGCTTTTTGACCCTGATGTTATAGTACCGAGCTACCCTTTGCTGGTAGGCCGCGGTCCTGATGTATGCGAGGTCCCGTACTTTGTCAAGTAAGTCAAGGTTGGTATGTAGCTCGTCTTCATTTGCCCTGTCATCATACGCTTCTAGTCTCAATGAGGGAACTTCGACATTGGCTGGAATGACTGCTTCAGTGCTGTAGGTGAGGTTAAAGGGGGTTTCTCCTATGGCGGTCTTTTCCGTGGTACGATAGGCCCATAATACATTAGGCAGCTCGTCTTCCCATAGTCCCTTAGCTCAGTCCAGGCGCGCCTTTAGTCCGCAGAGAATAGCTCTGTTCGTGACTTTCGCCTGACCGTTTTCCTGAGGGTGCGCTACTGAGGTGAAGTTTTGTTGAATTCCCATGTCTTGGCACCAGTTTTGGAATTTGATGTCTTCGAATTGCTTACCATTGTCGGAGATCAGTACCCGAGGTAATCCGAAATGACACACTATGTTCTTCAAAAAAAAGTTCTACACATTCCGGGCTGTGATTGTTGTGAGGGGTTCAGCCTCGACCCACTTCGTGAAGTAGTCAACTGCCACCACCAGGAACCTCCTTTGCCCTGTCGCTGGTGGGAATGGCCCGAGTAAGTCAATCCCCCATTGTGCAAATGGCCACGGGCTAGTGAGGTATTTTAGGTCAGCGGTAGGCCGGTGGTGGATGTTGGCGTGCTTTTGACACTTGTCGCATTTTTGATGAGCTCGGTCGCATTTGCCTTCATCATTGGCCAGTAATACCTCTGTCGTAGTGCTTTCTGAGCGAGGGCTCTGCCCCCCAATTGTCCACCACACAGGCCCTCATGAGTATCATGGAGGACGAGCTCGGCTTTGGAGGGTCGCAGGCAGCGCAGGTAGGGGAGCGTGTAGGATCTTTGGTACAACCATTCGTCTATCTTGACGTATTTGGCTGCCTGACGCTCTACCCTCCTGGCGGCATTACGATCTGCGGGGAGGGTTCCGTGTAGCAGGAAGCTCGTGAGCAGATCAATCCAGCTCAGCTCTGCTTGAACGATGGGAGCAACCTCCTCTACCCCCTGAGAATGCTAGGCCGAGGCAAGTTCTCTATATAAACAGTTCTCATGGTGTTATCACCAGTGCTGGCTAACCGGGAAAGGGCGTCGGCCTCAGCGTTCTCTGTTCTTGGGATTTGCTGGATGAAGTGTGACTGGAAGTTGAGCAGAGCCCCTCTTACTTTGGCCGAGTAAGCTACCATGGTTGGCTCACGAGCTTCGTACTCACCCATAACCTGATTGACCACGAGCTGGGAATCGAGGTAGACGACAATGTGCTTGGCTTTTACTTCCTTTGCCAGATCCAACCCAGCTAGTAGTGCCTTGTAATCTGCTTCATTGTTGGATGCCGCGAACTCAAAGCGTAGTGCGTACTCCAGTTTCACACCGCTTGGCCCGTACAGAACAATCCCAGCTCCGCTGCCCTACCGGTTTAATGAGCCATCTACGTGAAGGATCCAGGGTTCCTCGTCCCAGTTCGCGCTTGGCCTAACTAGGAGAGATGCCGCGCTAGTTGCTACTTCGTGGTGCTCAAGCTCAACCAGCCCAGGAACCCCGGGTTCACCCGCACTAGGGACCTCGTGTTCCACCGGCCTGGTGACTTCGGAGCTAAAGGTGCATTCTGCGATGAAATCTGCTAAGGCTTGGGCCTTGATAGCAGTTCGCGGCTTATACTGGAGTTTGTATTCACTGAGCTTGATACCCCACTTTGTCAGCCTTCCTGAGACCTTGGGCTTGAGCAAGACTTGCCTAAGAGGTTTGTCGGTGAGGACAACGATGGTGTGAGCTTGGAAGTACGGGCGAAGCTTTCGGGCTACTATGACCAGTGCATAGGCTAACTTTTCTATCTCTGTGTACCTTGTCTCTGCTCCCTGTAGCACTTTACTAACATAATAGACGGGTCGTTGGACCCGATCTACTTCTCTTATTAGTACCGAGCTGACCACCTCGTCACTTGCTGAGAGGTATAGCTCTAAAACATCACCCTCTTCGGGTCGGGTTAAGACTGGGATGCTGGCGAGGTGTCTTTTGAGCTCGTCGAACGCAAGCTGGCACTCTTTGGTCCATTCAAAGCCTTTGCTTTTTATGGCGTTAAAGAAGGGCAAGCAGCGATCTGTTGACTTGGACATGAAGTGGCTCAGAGCGTCTAACCGGCCGTTCAACTTCTGAACCTCCTTCAATTTCCGGGGTGGTCTCATTTCTAGGATGGCTCTGATTTTGTCCGGGTTGGCCTCAATGCCTCGCCGGTTAACGATGTACCCTAGGAACTTACCCGAGGTGACACCGAAGACACACTTGTTCGGATTTAGTTTCATATTAAATCTACACAAGATTTCAAAAGATGAATGTAAGTCTTGTATTAAATCATGTGAAAATTGGGTTTTGACGACCATGTCGTCTACATAACACTCTACATTTTTGCCAATTAATGGCTCAAACAGTTTATTTACAAGCCTTTGAAAAGTGGCCCCAGCGTTTTTCAACCCGAAGGGCATGACCTTGTAACAGTACAGGCCAAACTCAGTTATGAAGGCAGTTTTCTCTTCGTCAGCTGGGTCCATCTTGATCTGATTGTAGCCCGAATAGGCATCTAGGAAGCTCAGCAACTCATGCCCCGAGGTCGCGTCCACTAGACGGTCGATCCTGGTAAGTGGGAAGCAGTCCTTTGGGCAAGCTCGATTCAGGTCGGTGTAGTCGACGCACATGCGCCATTTACCCTTAGCCTTTTTCACTAGAACGGGGTTGGCCACCCAGCTCGGGTAATGAACTTCCCTGATAAAATCAGCTGCAAGGAGCTTCTCGACCTCCTCGTCGACTACCCTCCATCGCTCTGGGGCTAGGTTGCATTTCTTCTGTCTAACGGGCCTAACTACAGGATCAGTGTTGAGCCTATGAGTTATAATGCTGGGGTTTATGCCGGGCATTTCTGCCGCTGACAATGCAAAAACATCTAAATTTTTGAGTAAGAAACTTACCAGTTGAGACTGCAGGGGTTCTTTAACAGAAGCACCGATCTGAAGTACCCGAGCTGGGTCCTCTGCTGAAGCCGGGATGGGGATGGTCTCTTCGGTAGGTGCAGCTCGCACCGCAGGTCGTTCTAGCTCGAGGTCGTCTGCTACCTTGGCCTTTCTTTTGAGGGCAGCTATGTAGCACTTGCGGGGCTCAAGCTGATCACCTCGCGTCACTCCGACTCCAAAGTCTGTAGGGAAGTTCATCGCCAGGTGGTAGGTGGAGACTACTGCTCGTAAGGAGTGGGTGATGGGCCGACCTACTATTGCGTTGTACAGGGAGGGGGTCGCGACCACCAGGAACTCATGGTTGAGCCTTACCACACTAGGCCAGGTGCCGACCTCCACAAGTACAGTGACACTCCCTAAAGGCCTGACCTCCTCACCGCTGAATCCCACAAGTGGAGTGTTTGTGGGCTTCAGGTCGCTTTCTTGGAGCTGTAGCTGACCGAAGGCCGCCTTGAAGAAATTGTCTACAAAGCTGCCCGAGTCGACTAGGACGCGCCTGACCTCGAAGTCGTTGATCTTTATCTTTATGACCAGCGCATCATCATGGGGATAATGGACCCCTCGCGCGTCGTCCTCTGTGAAGAAGATCGGTTCCTCCACCCTTGGCCACTTCGGGGGGTTAAGCTCTTCCCTGGCGGCCTTGCAGGCTGTTGACCGAGCTGCAGCCGAAATGCAGCCCGCAACAATTGATCCTCCGACAATTACATGTATGGTCCCTTGGACTGGTCTCTCATCGGGAGGCTGCCTCTGTGGCTGTTCTGCTTGTCTACTGGACTCGGGAACCTCTTTATTCTGCTCCCCCTACTAACCAGCTTTATTATTATTATTGTTTTGTACAAAACTTCTCAGATATCCGCGACGGATGAGTTCTTCTATCTCGTCACGGAGGTTTTTACAATTTTCGGTACTATAACCGTGATCTCTATGAAAACTACAATACAAATTTTTATTCCTAACATTGGGGTCGGCCTTAAGCCGAGGTGGCCACTTCACATATGGGGCGTCCTTGATCATCATGAGGATCTCGGCCCGCTTTGCGTTGAGGGGCGTGTAGTCCCTTTCTGCTGCAGGAGCTCGGAAAGGCTGAATTGGCTTTGCCCCCCAAGCTTGGTCCTTCTTCTTCTTGCTGTCACTTGGAGCTAGGGGCTTCGGTTCCCTTTTCCTTTTTTCAAGGGCCTGCTCGCCCTTCTGGTTGATCACCTCCTCTGTCCCTATGAACCGATCTGCGAGTTCGAGGAACTAGGTCACGATCCTGGGTTGGTTGACAACCACATGCCACTTGAACTCCTTGTGGGTGATGCCCCGCTTGGCCGTAGTGAGCCAAACTGCAGGGTCTAGATCGGGGATTTGCAAGCAAGCGTCATTAAACTACTTGATGTAGTTCCGGATGGACTCTCCTTCCCTCTGGACTATGCTAAGGAGGCTTTCTTGGGTCATCGGGCACCTTTTACTGGTGACGAAGTGGGAGATGAAGACCTGTACGAACTGCGCCCAACTCCTTATTGAACCTGGCATGAGGTTTCGGTACCAAGTGCGGGCTACTCTTTTGACAGTGTGACGGGTTTGTTGAAGCCCTCAAAATTAGTACTAGTCCCACAATAAGATGTTTGCAGTAAAAGTGGTGCTAGATCGAATCCCACAGGGAGCAAATCAGTAATCTCTTAGCCGAATGGATACTATAATTGAGTGGGGAAATTTAATAACTAAAATTAAAAGAATAAGAAAGCACTTAAACAAACAAGAGAAAATCAATCTTACCGAATTCTGGTTCAAGGGTTCGGGTTGAATCGATTGGCCATAGATCCTAGGTAAATTTCAGCATTCTTGCAATTCAAGAATTTAACCTTAGATTTATTAGGATAGCCATAATAAACCTTGTGTTTTCCTAATTCAGTTGACCAAACCCAGCATTCGATCAACACTTATCACCACTCAACTAGGTACGATAGCGTTCCATGTTAAACAGTGATAGCATTAAGATTTGTGAAAACAGTTAAACCAAAATAACAATAATTGAGATAGCTGCAATTACTGAATCTTGTTCCATCGATTCCTTTAGGTTGAACCATGTTAAAACATTGGTCAAAGGCTATCATGAACAATTGACCCAAAAAGATATCAACCTAATTGCTACTTGTACCATTATTCGTGACAATTACGGATCACCGAAATCATGGATAGCAGTAGGAAAATCAATATTAATTCAGTTTGTCAAACTAATTAACATTAACATCCACTAAAAATATGCTCAAGAATCAATGAATACTTGAATTAAAAAGCAAGAAAATAAATTAACTATAGAACCTCACAATGACACAATCGAACCTCCCCCCCTTGAACAGAAAAAGAAGCTTAGCTGCTCATGTTTCGTGCAATCTCCATGCATTGCTTCTCCATAGCCGAACTGCCTTCTTGAGCTTCTTGGTCTTCTTGATGATCTCTTGGATCTAAGAGTGAGTGATGCTAGAGCTGGTTCGCCCCCCTCTTTATATAGCCAAAGGAGAGGGTTGTTTTCCAACTCCTTCTAGGAGATCATCTTATCTTTGGGAGTCTTGATCTTCTTTGAACTAATCCTATCATATCTCTTATCTAATGATCTAATCTCAATCTTCTTATCTCTCTAGGATTACATTCAAGACTTTAGATCTGATAAGACTCTCTCCTTGGAGATTACATTCGAGGTTTGGACTCTTGACTCTTGAGTTCGAGTTGGGATACTTTAAAACTTGGGCTGCTTCAAGGTACTTCTGCGAGTTGGGCTTAAGTTGTGAAATGGGCCTGGCTACGAACTTGCTCCAACTTCGGGATTATTTTCGTACTCAATGCGGGCTGAATCTATCAAGACCCAAAACATAAAGGTTGTGGGCCTTCCTTTCATCCTTCTAATGCTTCTTGAATTATCCAATTCAGAGTCCGGAATTGAGAGTTAGGCCTAGATTACTGAATGTCTCCGAAACTGTGCAAAATCACCCGATTTGTCCTGTTTTCTTCCAATTGCCTTCTTTATTGCCCTGAATCGAAATACAAGAGTAATGAGTCCATTTAAGTGCTAAATAAATGTAAAAGAGTGAATATTAGGGGACAAAAACAGGGTTCTTTTTGGTCTCATCAAATCCCCCCACACTTAAACTTTGACCGTCCTCGGGCAAGGCAAAAACTCAAGTAACACAAAAGAAACCAACTACTGATTTTCAATCTTTCTTTTTCTCTACATGAGGTCTGGTTCATTGCATGCTTTAGTCTAGACTTGGTAACCTTTCCCTTTTCATCTCTTTCTCCCCTTTTTCTTGTCCAAGAGTGATCGCAAATCACCATTCCTCATGGTCTCAAGTTAAATCGATAGTCAAGGAGACAAGCCTGCAGGGCTGAATCTCCTTGGACTGCACGGGTGCTCATTGCTTTTAACAACCAATTCAGCCATATGCAATTACTTTTCTTTGAATCAAAACAAGGTGTGCTTATTGCCATAAGCTTGCTATGTATCACATCTCCACCACTTAGTGTGACTTCTTAGGATCTGAAGGTGAGAATGGGGTTGGGGTTCTAGGGTGAGTGCATTTTATGCTCTATCTCACCCTTGCCTTCTTTTCAAGATGTTAGTGCATTTTATGCTCCATCTCACACTTGCTTTCATTTCTAGATGTGAGTGCATTTTATGCTCCATTTCACACTTGTTTTTGTTTCTAGATGTGAGTGCATTTTATGCTCCATCTCACATTAGTCACGATTTTATTTTCAAACTCCTTTTTTTTTCACAAGAATAATAGGGTTTCACTGCCTGATCCATGAATTCATTGATCGTGGTCTCTATATGCCTAATACAGCAAGTTCTAGAATAATCAACCCATGTTTGACAGATAATTATGTGAAAATCAATCAAACCCTTATGCATCTTGCCTATTGATCGATTAAAATCATGAGGTACCATATGCAGCCAAGAAAGATTCAGTTAGTCATGCTTGCATCCTATCTTATCTATTTAGCCTAAGCACATGATTCCTGATAAGTTGAAATCGTTCAAGGATAAGTTTTCGGGAGCAGAAATTTCAAGAAGGTAAGGTATCCCAAATTTTGCATCAGATTTCCCTAATCCCCCCACACTTAAGTTATACATTGTCCCCAATGTATGTGATTATGCATAAAGTAGAAGGATTTGGGGGTATTTCCCTGTTTGTCTTGTTGGGTTCCTGCTAAACACAAAAATCAAAACCAAACAAAATAACAAAATTAACTAAACACATTGGGTTGCCTCCCACAAGCGCAATTGTTTAACGTCGTTATGCTCGACGTTATCCCTTACTACCCTAAGTCTCGTGGTTGCAGCTTCCGGTGTGCCCCTTCCATCCATCATGGGCGGGTTCAAATCTGGAATAGGGGCTTTCGTATCCAATTGTGCACTCGATTCTGACTCCTCATTCATATCTTTTTCAAAAATTTCCTGCACAGTTGGATCAAAAGTGTCAACCGAATAGATCGAACAGTCTTCAATTGGGTAATTCATAGTTTCAAAAATATTAAATTTAATAGTCTCTCCGTCACATTCGACGGAGAGGGTACCCTCATCCACATCTATTTTGGTCTTGGCCATTTTCATGAATGGCCTTGGCATGGGGGAGCTTGAAGTCCCTTGGCATGGGGACAACAAGGAGCTTTGGTGACAGGGGGAAGGAATTGAAAGAAGCAGAGTAGCTTTTACCTCGCCCGAACTTACCTCTACCTTGCCTCTGAGTTCGGGTAGATCGCGGGTGGCAGTTCGGCGAGCTCGGTGACGCCTTTGCTGCTTCTTAGCAGGCTCGGCGTTGGTGCTGCTGGCCTCGGTATTACTGAGCTCATTGGGCCCAGGGAAAGGCTCGGACGGTTGTCGGTAACTGCGAATAGAGGGGCCTTGTCCCAGGTCGTCGGCCAGCACTTCGAACCGGTTTTCGGCAAGCGGAGGTTCGAACTGTGAACGCTGAGGTGATACGAGCCTAACCGGATGGGAAGCCCCCAACCTAACTACAGGCCGCGAGGTGGGGGTAGGGGGTCTTTCCTTCCTTCCATGAGACGATACTGAGGTCTCTCCTCGGCGGGAAGGAAGTTCGCTTCGGCGGTGAGGCTTGGTTGGCTGCGCAACTGGATGTCGTGGAGGGAGTGAAGGAAACTGTTGCTGATACTGGTACTGGGAAACCTGGTGCAACATTTGCTGCTGGTGGAACTGAAGTTGCTAGAACTGTTGCATCTGAGCTTGCATGACTCGCATGCACTGCATCAGATCCTCGAGCTGACCTTGGCTGACCACCGGAAGGAGGATGGTGGGTTCAGTGAAGGTTGTTCCGACTGTAGAGGGCAGTGGAATAGTCATGGGTGCCACCGTCTTAGGCACATTCAGACTGGGGACCCCGTCCACAGAGAGGGGGACGGTGAACTGTCCGATGCAGATGGTTGGTAACTGGGGTTGTTCCTCAGAGGTGTTTCGGCGTCCGGTGTTGCTGGAGGAAGCAATAGGTGTCAGTGATGCTGATGAGTTCTTTGGAGAGAGTTGCACATAACTTAGAGGAAGGCCTTTCGAAGCGTTCGCACAGACGACGCCAAATGATGCAGCACGATCTGGGCACTCCTAGTTGGCTGAAACTTGGCTCCTAGCTGTGACAGACGGCACCTGAGATGAAGAGGAACGTGGAGGGTTCCCGGGGAGCTCTCCCGGCGGGAACACTCCGATGGCTAAGTTAGAACACTGAGGAAAACTCAAGGAAAACACAGAGTTAAGAGTGCTGAAAGTGCTAGTTTCAATACCTTTTCTTCGTGAGGATCGGGGTCCTCTTATACCGGAGCTCAGTCACATCAGGCATAACCGCCACTGCCCTAGCCGTTAATACTAGGGCTGAGGTGGCAGGTGCAGGCTGTTGCTGTAGGGTACGGACTCGTCAGGCGTGCCATGCTTTTCAGAGACGGCAAGCACAACACTGCTTGGCAAGAGATGTGGGCGCTACCACCAGATTCGTCAGGTACGGATGTCAGGCGGATCTTCCCTGCAGGATGCCGAGCTACATTGCACCGAACCGCCTAGGGCTGGATTGCCTTGCACCGAGGTGCCGAGGTACGCTGAGGTGCTCGCACTGGAGGCGAGCATTAAGCAAGTACGAACAACAATCTCGACGATGCTGTCCCAAGGTGTTTCTCTCTCGGGACACTTAGCCAAAAGCTGGGGTGCTCCCTTCTTAGGGAGGGGGAGCTTGGAGCCCCTTAGGAGGAGCTCGGGCCTCAAGGGGAGCTCGGGTCCCTTTGCACGGAGGGAGCTCAGGGTGCTCCACCCTCAGGCTTGGGGCGAGCTGGGCCTTGCTTCTCGGCGAGTTGTCACACCCGCCGAGTTGTTTGGTCGGGCCTCGGCGAGCTTGTTACGCCGAGTTGTGGCCAGGCTATCGCGCTGAGTTGTCACTTATGCTAGGTCATGTCCACGTGTCCCCGTGCTACGAGGTCGGGCCAGATCACCCTACATCAGAGACCACCTAGGCACTTTAGTATTTGCCATATCAATTCCCTTGGACAATTTATCTCCTCTAGAGGCTGAAGCTACAGTGATGTATGAAGGTTTGAAATTCATGGTTGAAGACAACAAACAACATATAAATCTGTTCTGCAGGTTTTCTATCTGCATTTTCATGACCATCAACAACAAAATTACAACGAACCAATGGCATGAAGTAATTGATGGCCCAGAGGATTTACTGTAGAACCAGTTCAAGGTTAGTCCATGAATCATGTCCAAGGGATTGTGCACTCGATTCAGAATCTCTTGCAGATCTTCGTAGAAAAGGATCTCCCGCATCTACAAGGCATAACTATGAAGCTCTTGGATGATGAATACCATGGAAGAGAAGGCCTTCTTCATAGAGCAATAAGCAGATTCACCAGCTTCTTTGAAGCCTTCTTGCCATTACCTCTTCTTCTTTATCATCCGAAGGGATAGGGGAAGATCATTGTTGTTCACCTTTTGCTCTATGCTCGCCGAGATAATGTCATCCCTTTCCGACCAGTCGGGGGGTTCTGGATTGATCCCTAGCCACAAAGTCTCTACGGAATCAAGAAGATTCGAAGGGGAAAACAGTATGAGACTCTATACAGGGTTTATGATACTACTCATTCTGGATAAATCTTCATTGAAGCAACCGTTGTTGCTTTCGCTTTCTTCATCCTTGGAATTGTCGGCTCAGGATCGGATTGCCGTTTGGCTGTAGTATTTACCGTAGTATTTGCCTGCTTGCACCAACAGCCAATCACCGTTTGGCTATAGTCGGGATTAAATGGTTTCAATCCCAACGCTATAGTATTTTCAGTTCCTATATTCAAAGGTAGTATGGGATTAAAAAATATTGTAACGGCCTTTTTGGACAGAAGGCTAATGGAAGGGAGTCTTTGTCTAATAGTACAGGGGGGTCTTTGTCGCAAAACAAAGTATAGGGGTCCTTTGTCGCAAAACAAAGTACAAGGGTGTCTTTGTCACATATATGCCCCATAGTACAGTGGGGTCTTTGTAATTTACCCTTATTATTTTTCTAAGTTAAAAACAAGCTTTAAACAAGAGTGAGAAATTCTATAAAAATAACGCAGATGAAAATAACACAGATGAAACTAAAAGCAAGGGAGAAGTAGGGATTCTAATGCTGAGCTGCCTTCCTATTAAATCTGAATCAACAAATCAACAGTTAAAACTTTTGGTAAATCTCAAGAGTTGCAGCTCAACTGATTCGGTCAGGGGTGGCAAGAGGAAAATATGATGAATGAATAGCGAAGTTGGTGATAAAGAGAAAATAAATCTACTGCTCTTTTATTTGAAACCAAAAAAAAAAGCTGAAAAGGATCCAATGCCCCTGTAAATTTAACGGTGAACTGCAAACTTCTGGAGAAGAAGGGAGAAGAGATTTCTATAAAAATGATCTTTCACTTAAGGAATCATACTAATTAAAAGTATACCACAAAAATTATCAACAGAATAAAGAAAAAATTCAGCAAACTAATTAAAGTATACCACAAAAATTATCAACAGAATAAAGAAAAAAATTCAGCAAGCAGATTCCAGAAAAGACCTATCTTAGCATTCTTAAACTTCAAAACAGCTAGAGGAGAAAACTAGCAATGAAACAGACTCAAATTCATAAGATTATCTGTTCAAAACATATGTAAATTAAATCTGAACCACTATCAGCGCTAAATCTAAAAAAAGCAATTCGTAACGCAGAGAGCAGATGAACAAATTTAATGCAGACGATATATATATTCAGACTTAACCAGAGTATTAGCTAACTTCAGGTCAGGTTCGACTGGGGAGCAGATGCACGGGAGATGGGTCCAGTGGAGCCTACTTCATCGGTCTGATCCCCAGCCTTGAACCTTCACTGTCAATACGAACTGAGAGGGAGCTTGGTGCGGATTACCTGAATGATGTCCTGACCAGCGGCTCGATGCTGCGAATGGGAATAGTCCGGTAAACTCAGAGTACTTCGTAGACGATAATCAGAGAAACTGAACAAATCCTTCCCAGTGTGGACGTACTGGTGGCGACTTCTGAAGTTGGATGGTTTCGGTATGAAGCTTGGGGAACAGAGGAAGTCTCAGTCCGCTACAGGAAACCCAGAAAAATAACGATGAAGAAGAAGCAAGAGAGAGGTGATGGCGCTGTAAACAAGTTATTCACAACTCTCCAGGAAGCTGAGATTGATTGTTTGGAAAAAAAGTATAAAAATAGAATCTCGTCGCTGTTCAACAGAGATGACGATGAACAGTGACGAGAAGGCTTCAGGTTCAGAGAAGAAGGAGAAAAGGAAAAGAAGAAGAAGAGAGAAATAGAAAGAGAGAGAGAGAGAGTCGGGAGGAAGTTCTGATATGATGGAGAAAACAAAAGCCTCTGGTGGTTCGAATAGTTGAAGACGATAAACAGTAAAAAATCCGAAATAAAGTGGTGGGTCTCTTTCAAATGGCGCCAGGGGTGGTTTTTGCAAGTTCTGGGAGATTAGAGGGGTAGTTTGTCATTTTACATAAATTGGATCAAACCGGTCCAGGGTGTCAGACCGGGATCTTGGTTCAATGATGGATGGTTTTGGGGTTAAAAAAATGGAGGGTTGAGATGGGTCTGAATGCAGAGAAGGGTTTTGTGTGTGTGGACCCACAAGATTGGCCGAAATGGAATCTTTTTAGATTGATGGGTGAACGAGGGTATTTTGGGTTGAGATTTCATAGGGTAGGGTTTTCGGACATTCTGAGTTGATTGGTAGGGTTAAATGATCCCAAATGGGCCTGGATCAACCAGATCTAGAAAGGACCTAATTCGGCTAATCTATAAACAAAGGTAGTTTTGTGTGAGATTTCATAGGGTAGGGTTTTTGTCTAGTCTGAGGTGATTGGTAAGGTTAGATTGGGTTAACTGGTCCCGGATTAGGCGGATTTGGAATTTGGTTAAGCTAGAGCCTTAAAATGGAATCTTTGTGTGATTGAAGGTAAATGGAGGTGTTTTGGGCTAAAATTCCACAAGTGGGTATTTGCGGGTGTCCAGGATCTGATGATGAGGTCTGATCAGTCTTAGAGGGTTAAGATTGTAGGAATTTGGGTCAATGGGATGTTTTAGAGCAGAATCTTGGTTTGATGGAAGGGCAAATGAGGGAATCTAGGGTTGAAATTTCATGGGCAGGTGTTTTGTGTGTCTAGAGTCTAATGGTGTGGTTTGATCAGTTCTAATGTGTCAAAGTCAAGGGAATCTGGGTTTTGAGTGTTTATGCGGTTTAATGGACGGGTGAACGGAGCAATCTTGAGTTCAAATTTCTTGGGTAGGTATTTTTGGAAGTCTTGAGTCTAATGATTGTGCCTGATCTAATGGTTGATGTGTCGATAGGAATTGATTAGGGCCATCGGATCGGTATTGTATAGGTTTAACGGTGGATCTGAGGGTTTTCGGGGTGAAATTCGGGTTTCATGGGTTTTTAGGTGTTTTAGAGAGATCGAGAGTATTTGATCGAGAATCTGGGGTGAATTGAAGGTTCAAGCGACGGACCAAGCAAAAATCGAATGCTAACAATTATGTAATTTCTTTTTTATTTAATGGAAATATAACATTTTATCTATCAAAAAAGTTTGTCCTATTATTTTTCACTTTGATCTTTTATATATATATATATATATATATATATATATTATATTGCTTGATTGATTTTTCCTTATAAAATATTGCTCATTTTGTTTATGGCTTTTGATAGGGGATCCCCAGGTCAGCCTAACTACATCATTAGGTGGTGGATTGGACTATTCAGCCCAACATTTAACAGAACCGAATTCATTTGATTTTGACATCATATTTAGCGAGAGTAGGAGTCTCAACCCCCAGGCATAGCTGCATTGGCTCAACCCCATATTCCCTTTAATCGTTTGAGTTTATATTTCCATGCTATATCCATTGTTGATTATCTAACATTTTTTTTTCTTAAACCTTTTGGTTGTTTGTTTTCTAGTTATAGATGGAAGTAACCTTTGTCTTAATTTAGAAAATATATTAAAACAAAAAAAAAAGATAAAAAAATCTTCAGAAAGTAATGGTGATAAAAAATGCTGTTAAAGGAAAAAATGCCATCTTGCACTCCCAAGAAATTGCCTTCCTTGTATGGACTATTACTTCAATTCAATGAGGGGCCTCCTCATGAGGGTGAAATTTTCTGTTGTCATACACTCATAACCTACATTGTATGGTCAAAGTCTCATGATAACAATGGCCACATATCATGGAATTGGTAAGTGTGGTGGTACCTGGGGCCTCATCACTGCTTCCAAGATCTCCCAATAGAAATGCATCCAAGTCCTCGGCAATTGAAGCTGAAGTCTTATTTTTCTGGTTTGTTTACTGAAGGGATGAGAGATCCATCCTATGGACGCCCAAAGATTGCGGAATAAGGGGCGAATTTCAAAAATTTTATCTCTCCCTTCAACTGAGAATCGTATTCCCCATTTAGAAAATCATATTTTCAAGGATCAATCTTGAACCATAAACTGAACCAGATCTGAACCAAAAGGAGTGGGAGAGGATTATACCTGATACGGAGAAATACTATCTCCCAATGGAGGTGTTCACGCCCAAGGAAGGATCCAAAATCTGCTCCCACTGAAGATGGCGCAGTGCAGGGTGGAGCAGAATCAGCAACGTTCTTCCAAAAGAACTTGACCCTTCTTAAGGATCAACTAGACGACTTGAGTACAGCTCCAACCAATCTTTTTCCTAAAAGATTGAAATCAAGATCCAATCTTGATTGCTCCCAAGAACTGGAGATCGAACTGAAGGAATGGCAAAAGCAGGAAGGTGGCGACAGGAGAGAATTCGCAGTATGCAGGAAATCTCTCAATCTCTCTTTCTTCAAAGAGAAGAATGCTATGGATGTTGTTGTGTAGTAGGCTGCCACCCCCTTCCCCTTTTATAATCTCAAAAGGGATCAGCTCCTAATCAGATTAGGAGCTGCTAATCCAAATCATATTTGGGTTAGAAGTCCCTTAGTGATAAGGGATAACCCTTATCTTATCTGCAGATGAGATCAGCTGTCTCCTAATCTAATTAGGAGGTTTCCAGATCTAAATCCCATTTAGATCTTGGACTCTCTGAGTGGATAGGGTCCAAGCCCAATCCTTTCAGCTGACCCTTTTTAGAATTCGCCCCCTTTAAATGACTGATCAAATCAGCCAAGTTCGAAATGGGCTTAAGCCCCATTTAAGGTTATGTACTCAAAAGGCTTCCAAATTGCTGCCCAGTTGGGCTTCCTTGTATGGCGTGGGACCCAAGCATTGATCTACACATCAGCCACATGGGTTCGGCCCATCCTTTGTTACAAGGCCTGGCCGAATACATTGTTAATGACAGTGCACCCCCTGAAACCCATCAAATGGGCTCTATGGGCCCAACACTTACACTAAGTGGTCCCTGGGCCAAGCCACCTTGTAACACCCAGGGACTGTGGACAGATGCAAGATTAGCCCATCAGGTATTATCCTCAATGGTCTTACACTTAACCTCTCAGCCCATAATGATCATACACTGCCCGACAAGAGAGGACCTCTCCCTCGGCTGCAAGGAACAGTGTTGCACTCTCCACTTATATGGATCCCGGGAATTAAAACCTTCTTGCAAACAATTTAGAAACCATACATATATACTTTTATATCTTATATAAAATATATTTTGCAAAATAAATCTCAACGGTTGAAATCGGCTGCCGGCAGTCTTGGTTTCCATCAGTGAGAGTGCATCCCCGATCATTACCTTTGTCCGACAAAGGGGCTGATCCTGTCACTATGATCACCCACTCAGATGAATTCTCGGACTTCCCAACATACCCAGGTTTTGACCCCCGCTAAGGATCTCACTGATTGGTACATCAAAGACAGCCCAATCCGACACCTAGTGTAGTATCATAATCGAGTCTAGGGGTCGGGTGTAACTTTCCAATTTTGCCCATCAATCTCCAAGGTCCAGGGCAATACTGGAAATCTGGTCCAATTCAAAGATTCAATTAATCCTACACTATATGTGCCTAGGGTCTCACCCTGGCAGCTGAGACAAGCCACCCCAACCGACTTGGTGGCACTACAGTGTCAGCCTTGTCAGGATAGGTCTCCCCAGACCGACCCACTGGCTGTGAACATTCTAAACTAACACGAGTCTCATTAAGTGTCCAGTTTAAGGGTATTACACAGAAACATACCAAGGGAACATGAATCAAATATGTATCTTTATTCATTTACAATAAACTCATAAAGTACATCATTCTGATTGAAGCTAAGGGCATACAAAACTGTCTAACATTTACATCAGTGGGCAGCCTTGATTACCCATACAAACCAGGAAAAGAGCAATAAAACGAGCAAAAAATCTGAGAGTTTTCTTTTAATATTACATCTGTGCCCAAAAAATATGTTCTCTTCTGGCCCCTGTTTTGCCAAATGATATGCTTTTGGAATTCACTGAACTATTAATTGTATATCTTTTGATAGTCTTATGAACTTTTTTATTTTATTTCTGAACCACCAAGGGCTCTTTTCCTCTTTTCTCAACCAGCTTAGGATTGTTTTAGAATCACCTTCAATTATCAAATTTTGAATGTCTAGCTCCACAACTTTCTATAGGCAAAACATGACAGCCTCCAACTTAGTTCTTGTGGAATCCCCTTCCCCAATTGGTAATGAGAGCATTCCCAAAATTTCTCCCCTTTCATTTCTTATCATTCTTCCTATCTCAAAAAAGTCTAGATTACCAAAACTAGTGCCATCAAAATTCAGTTTGAAAAAACTTGCTATAAGTGGAATCCATTATTGTACAAGTTTTCTTGGACTAGGTTTTTTAGGTCTCAATGACAACTGAGAGCAAGAGAAGTCTCTCAAATTTTCTCCCCCGCCCCCTCCCAAGGCCCCTTTTTATGTATCTCCGCCACTTTCTGGGTCACAAAAAAAGTGTGATCACCTTTACTTATGGGGAATCTCCTATCAATATCATGTTTGCCAGCTCTGCAGAATTCATTACAAGAGGAGTCTTAACCGATGACAACACGTGTCCCACACCCCACGTGCCTACACAAGCAACTCATTAATGTTGTTAAGAGCTTTATTTGTTGCTGTGATATGGCTTTATGTTTACACCCTGCATGCACTTAACTTACATGTTTCACACCCTCAATTGTCTGATCCACACTCCATATTGCATGCATCACCCCATGTATCAATCACTTCCACTTCAGCAGCAATAACTTCACCAAATGAGCTGGTAAATAGCCACACCACTTGTCTGCCCCTACTTGTGGTGAAACCTCTCATGCCAGGACTCTAGAGGTTACCGAGAGAACTGCAATTAAAATGAAGTCTAATCGGTTGATAACAGTTCTAGCTAGAAGTTCATTTTAGATACATTTAGAGTTGTGTTACTTTATATTGAACATAGGGGTGATCATTTCAGCCCAGCCCGGAAATTCCGGGCTTGGGCCTGGGTTTTGAGTTCAGGCCCGGCCTGGGCCCAGGCCTATATCAGGCCCGTAAATTTTAGTGTCGGGTTTGAGCTTAATACTTTAAGCCCAGCCCGGGCCTGGCCTAGCCCACATATATTTAATTTTGTGCATTTTGTGTATAACGTATACATATGTATACATGTTATTTTATATTATATTATATATTTTAGATATAAATATTATAACATGACATGTATAATTTATATTATATATAATATTTTATATTATATAATGTATAAAATAAGTTTATATGCATGTTATGTCATTTAATATATAGATATGTAATGTTTTATATATAAATGACATTGGCCCAGAATCAGGCCCGACCCGGTCCGGGCCTGTATAGACTTGGGTTAGGGCTTATGTTTCAAACCCGAAACCCCGGGCCTGGGCCTAAGCTATAACCCTTTGAGGATGAGAGATCCATCATATGGACGCCCAAATCTTGCGGAATAAGGTGGGCGAATTTAAAAAAAAAATTTATCTCCCTTCAACTGGGAATCGCATTCCCTATTTAGAAAATCATATTTTCAATGATCAATCTTGAACCATAAACTGAAGCAGATCTGAACAAAAGCAATAGGAGATGATTATACCTGATACATAGAAATATTATCTCTCAATGGAGGTGTTCACGCCCAAGGAAGGATCCAAAGACTGATTCCACTAAAGATGGCGCAGTGTAGGATGGAGCAGAATCAGCAGTGTTCTCTCCAAGAACCTAATTCTTCGCAAGAAGTAGCAGGATGGCACGTGAGCACGACTTCCTATCAGTCCCTTCACAAGGAACTGATATCAAGATCGAATCTTGATTTCTCCCACTGAAAAG
The DNA here is from genome assembly GCF_055504915.1 of Nelumbo nucifera. Taxonomy (NCBI): domain Eukaryota; kingdom Viridiplantae; phylum Streptophyta; class Magnoliopsida; order Proteales; family Nelumbonaceae; genus Nelumbo; species Nelumbo nucifera. The sequence continues at coordinate 40,340,497 of NC_142656.1, read as the reverse complement.
GAGGTCGAACTGGCAGGTGAGGCGGTGACAGGAAGGAGGCGGCAAGAAAGAATTTCGCAGGGTTGCTTAATTCTTCATTCTGTGATTTCAGCTCTAAAGAGGATGTGAATGTGTGTCTTCTAAAGGCTGCCGCCCCCTCATTCTTTTGTAACCTTAAAGGGATCAGCTCCTAATCCCATTAGGAGTTGCTGATCCAAATCATACTTGGATCAGACATCTCTTTAGGTGATAAGGATAAACCCTTATCTTATCTACAGATTAGATCAACCTTCTCCTAATCTCATTAGGAGGTTTCCACTGGACTCTCTGAGTGGATAGGGTTAAGACCCTATCCTATTTGCTAATCCATTCCCAGAATTTGCCCCATATTTAACTAATTAAATTAGCCCAGTTTGAAATGGGCTTTAGGCCCATTAAGGTTATGTGCTCACTTAGCCTTCCTAACTGCTGCCCAGTTGGGCTTCCATGTATGGCGTGGGACCCAAACATTGATCTACACATCAGCCACATGGGTTCAGCCCAGCCTTTGTTACAAGGCCTGGTCGAATACATTGTTATGGACAGTGCACCCCCTGAAACCCATCACATGGGCTCTATGGGCCCAACACTTACCCTAAGTGGTCCCTGGGCCAAGCCACCTTGTAACACCCAGGGACTGTGGGCAGATGCAAGATTAGCCCATCAGGTATTACCCTCTATGGTCTTATACTCAACCTCTCAGCCCATAATTATCAAACACTGCCCGACAAGAGAGGACCTCTCCATCGGCTGCAAGGAACAGTGTTGCACTCTCTGCTTATATGGATCCCGGGAATTAAAACCTTTTGCAAAAACAAATCTCAACGATTGAAATCGGCTGTCGACAGTCTTGGTTTCCATCAGTGAGAGTGCATCCCCAATCATTACCTTTGTCCGACAAAGGGGCTGATCCTGTCACTATGATCACCCACTCAGATGAATTCTCAGACTGTCCCAACATACCCAGGTTTTGACCCCCGCTAAGGATCTCACTGATTGGTACATCAAAGATAGTCCAATCCGACACCTAGTGCAATATCATAATCGAGTCTAGGGGTCGGGTGTAACTTTCCAGTTTTGCCCATTAATCTCCAAGGTCCAGGGCAATACTGAAAATCTGGTCCGGTTCAAAGATTCAATTAATCCTACACTGCATGTGCCTAAGGTCTCACCCTGGCGGCTGAGACAGGCCACCCCAACCGACTTGGTGGCACATCAGTGACAGCCTTATCAAGATAGGTCTCCCCAGACCAACCCACCGGCTGTGAACATTCTAAATTAACACGAGTCTCATTATGTGTTCAGTTTAAGGGGATTACACAAAAACACACCAAAGGAACATGAATCAAATATGTACTTTACAATAAACTCATAATGTACATCATTATGATTGAAGCTAAGGGCATAGAAAAATTGTCTAACACTCTTATCATAAGTGCAAAGCTCGGCTCGGACCCGGCCTGACCCAGCCCATGATCACCCCTAATTGAACATAATATGTTCTGTTTATAAAACTTTGCTTCCAGACAGAATTCTAGCAGATATAGTAATATAGTAATGGCATATTTTGTCATTAATCCTATTCCTAAATCCTGATCAGTCACGCTGATCTCTTTATTATTTCTGCTTGTTGTACATCTTAATCTACAAATGCACTGCACTGAGGTCATTTCTTAATTCTTACTCTCGAGACTGGGGTTGAAAATTCATATTCAACTATTTATTGACAACAATAACTAATTTTGATATCTTGAGTGGAAATAGATTTTTCATTGAGAATGGGTCTGCTCCTTACACCGACCTCACAATCATATTCCACTGCATAATGGGAATATTTTCCATAAATAATAATATATAAATACGGAAGATGTTTTCAATGTATGGCATGTTGTGAGACCGGTGTGAGAAACACTCTGTGAGGAACAAATCCAGACACGATATTCTCAATGTATATCTGCCGTGGACAATTGGGACTTGGGATTGCTGGGAGCGTTTTGTTGGTAGTAGATCCCTACCCATCTGATCTGATAGAATTCAATTATATATATTAAAATTGGTTTGAATGTTGTGTTTTACTAAATTTTCATAGTTTCAAGTTTAATATAAGTCATTTTTAATTCATTTTATTAATAATATATAATATTTTGATCTTTTTTGTTTCAATTTATTTATACTTTTCAATATTTGATTATAATCCAAATTCAATTCAAATCTAATATAAATCCAATGGATAATGTCAGATTCAAATTCAAATATTGGACCTATCTATATCCATCCAATTCCATCGGCTTGTAGCTCTAATTTGTATTTATTGATTTTTTTTGTATCCTTGACATTTCTCATTTTTTTTTTCCTTTCAGGTAATTAAAACTAAAATACAAATCATCCAATTCCAAACAGCTTTCAGCTCTAAGGCCCCCTAGGCCGACCTCAGAAGACATGGACAAATCGATAGTGTTTCGACTTAGTCGAAGATATAATTAGCTTGGTAGCATTTTGACTTAGTCGAAATCATAAGTTCACTCGCTTTGGCACCTCGACCATAGTGCCCCTCATCACCTCGTCTCACATCTTACACAACCTATTTTCCAAAACAGAAACTAAAAGGTCCAAAGGGTGACAAGTATGTGTAAAAGGTCGATTTCATTAAAAAGAAAAAGAAGTACATCACTACTAAAAAAGGAAAAACTGAGTTCAGAGGCTGGGAGTACAATATATGCAAGGGGGTCCAAGAAAAGAGGCAGTTCAAGGTTCATCCTCAGCATCCCGCTCTCCAATGCCCTCTTTGGCCTTGTCCTAGCCATTCTCCTCCATGTCGTTCAAAGTGCCTAGCTCAGTGTCCACCCGATTGCAAACCTCGTCTGGAATCAACTTGATCGAGACAGGCCAAAGTTGAAGTTTGGGCATAGTTGTCGGAGGTAGCAACGACATAGGAGGAACCCCTTCCTAAGGTACGGTGCGAAAGCTTCCTCTTTCACGCACTCGAACTCAGGCAACTTTTTGGAACTCCTCGGCACCAAGTTGCTTACCCACTAGATGTCCTCGACCTATTTAGTACACCATTCCTCGAGCTTCCGAGCTTGTTCGCTCGCCTATAGAGAATTTTAAAGTTAGCAAAAGACATATGTGGAGTTCAATCGGAAGAGGGTAGCGGACACTTATTGACAATGTGGCCCTCAATATTGAGCTGCCGAGGTCGGTGATGCTCCGTTGGCTAAAGTCCACCCGTCCTCAAGAAGAAGAATGCTGCTACTCACTTCGAGGGCCACACAAGGATCTTGAATCCTGTCTGCAATGGTAACACCCCAAATCGGGAGGTAAATTGGGCCATGTGAAATGGACCCTTCAAACGTGACGTCGAGGAATGCATATACCCCGAATGGAGTGAACTGCTCGGGTATGGTCACGGGGTCGACAAAAGTTGTGCCAACGTTGTCTTCGTCGATGTCCATCACGTTAGGCTCCGTAGACGGCGGCCTAGGTTTTGTAGTCTCTTGCTTCTTTTCTGAAGCATGTGTAGAACCAGCCGCCCTCCTTTTCTTCCTAGGTGCCCTCCTTGCTACAGCATGTTGTGCTTGACATTCCTGCCAAAGAGAAAAGATGAACAGACCCGAACATTATGATAACAAAAAAGAATACACAACACGGGTGACTTACTCATAGGACTCAGACCGGCCCCTACGGGCATTGGTTCGACCAGAAACTCATCAGCCAAGGATTGCTGCTCTACGAGGAATGAAACCTCGTTCGCCAGCCCTTCATCGAACTGCACTTTCGGAATCCTTTCTACCACTATTTATTGGAGTGAATACTTTAATATATCCTTTCTAATGGTTCACCTAAAATCCTACAAGTGATTTCAAAATGATTTTGTAATTTGAATTTTGCAGAGCTCATGGTAGAAGACAAGAACTAGATGCCCTTAGGGAAAAAGTTCTTTCGTATTGTTCCCAATGTTGAGTATTATAGACAAAAAGATCATATTGCAAGTTTTCAATTGGTCTTGATGCCTATTGGATAATATCTAGATTTAATTAATTTGTCATACTTTATTCTTTCCTATTGTTCCCAATAAAGTAGTAGTATTAACAGCCGTTTAGCTTTTTTATATGTCTAATCCACAAGGCGTTTGTAGTTCAACGGTTAGGATAAATGCCTTCCAAGTAATTGACCCGGGGTCGACTCCCAGCAAACGCATTATGTTTTTTTTTTTTTTTTTAAATTGCAGACTAATGCTACAAAGACAAATTATTTTTGTGCTTTTTATTTACCATGATTAAACAATCAAAAACCTACTGACTCTTTGGAAAAGTGAACTTCAAAAAGCAGCAGTAAAAAATAGAACACAATGCTGCAACCAGCAAAAATCAGCATGTTTCTCTCTCTCTCCTGTCCAATTTTAATAAACAAGTTAGTCAATTTTCCCCTTATTTTTGTTGGTTTGTAAGAGCTGTTATATTATGCTTCAAACGAGTTCCAAACATTTGATTAAGTGGAAGGGCACCAAAATTGACGGTTTCAAAACTATTCAATGGCCTTACTCTTTTAGGGGTTCATGCAGGCATATATCTAACCAATTGAGAAGTAAAAAATAAAATTAACATGACAAAGTGGGCTTAGTTGATTTAAAGTACAAAAAGCAAAAAGGTGGTTGTCCGATTGGGCTCAACTGCTAAGGGCAAACCATTGAGGAGCACAGTCCCGTTGTCCTTCCTCGATGAGTATCTTCATGGACGGGTGGGTTTTTTGCTTGAAGGATGAGTTTTGAAGTATGAACGGGTATGGGATTCCACAAGTCATATTGAGCAGGGTATCATATTAGGCTAAATCTGAACCTCCCTGACCTGTATATTGATGGACAACATATAAACTTTAGTATTAGATGTTAAATTTAATAATTGTTTTTAAATTTTATGCAAAGGATAATTGATAGTTTATATGTTTTTTACATATCTTAATCAAATAATTGGAAATTTTGTTGTTTGTCTGTATTATTTTACTTATTTATTATTTAAATATAACAAGAAACAATATGGAATTAGATGTGAGTTCTAAACCCAACCAGCCCCTATCCTTGAATGCGGTGAGGGTTTTACATTTTCTTGTGCGGGAGTATTTGGAATTCTCAAAATCCAACCCGCTATGGGTTTTGGGGCAGTTATAGGTTGAGAGGTTTAAGGAGGCGTGTAAGATCTAGAATTTACAAAACCTTCCCCGAACCTTGTTCTATTGCCATCCTTGGGAGCAGGAGGTTTTCGCTGCTTTATAAAACCAGCCTCACAGCTGATGTAGTGCCATTCATTTCAAGAGGACATGGTGATCAGATCAGCTGCCCACCAAGCGCGCCCCATAGGCACCACACAACTCATCTCCTCTTTGTGCATTGGGAATGTCTCTCTTGCTTGTCATGGGGAGATATTTCCAATGTTTAAAGAAGATGGGCAATGAGGTGCACTATGTGGGAAGTCGATCCCTTTTCAGGGCATGACCCAAGCCTTCACAAAAGCCACATGGGTCAACTTTGTATTTGAGATGAGCGTGTCAACAAATTAGTGCTGATTGGAGTTAAGATTGGTGGCCCACAGAGCACTTTCCACATGCACATCTCAGCGTGCATTGGGAACATCTCCCATATATACTTGCTTTGGGAGATGTTACCAATACACACAATTCAGGTGTTTTGTGGGGCACATGTGGGGTGCTCATGCAAACTTCCCCTGATTGTTTGTACCTATCAGAATCAGGGGAACATCTGAATTGTGTATTGGGAACATCAACCAAAGCAAGGCTCACCAAAAACCTATGAGGCTTGAGCTTGATTCAAGCTAGAGAGTTGAACTCAAATTCAGTTCAATTGAAAATCTTGTAAGTTCGAGATCTGCTTGGCTTGACCTTGACTCTAAGCCAAGCTTTCTATAAAAATAAAAATTATATATTAAAAAATATTTTTTGTTTTATATACAAAGATTAATAAATATAAAAACTAGTTATTATTATACATATAAAGAATAAAATATTATATATTTTGTAATATATTACATATATAATATTTTAAATATATATATATATATATATATATATATAAGCTTGATTAGGCTTGCGAGCCTCAAGAGCTGAGTTTTATTGGGCTCGAGCTTGGCTTGAATGTTCATTTAGATAGAGCCAAATCAAGCTTTTCAAGAGCTGATCTCAAATAGCTCATGAACAACTAGATTCATTTCACCTTGTCAACACCCGATTTTTGTTTGGTCCCCTCTTTGATCCACTCCTCACACTCCATATGCCGGATCAGACTCCATCATTCTATTTCTTCTTGTATCATGTATATTTTACAATTTCTTACATTTCTTTTATTTTACATTTTTATCATATTTTACCAATTTACTGCAAAATGGTCTCATAAAATGATATAAGGGCAGTCTGGGGATTTGAAAATGTTTAGACACATACATAGTCACATGAGAATATTTTATTTTAGTTAATTCACAAAATTCTAATAGATGGGGCAAATTGTTGGAATCTAAAAGTCCAGGCATGTCTTTATCACAAATAAACACTTAGGGGGTCAAGGTCACTACCACAGAGTACAAGAACGCAGTCTTTAATTTACCCTAATTTTATTAAGGGTATTCATTAGAGCACATCCTTGGGAAAAAGTTGAAAAGCCACTATTAAAGACAAAATGTTTGGGTGTTAATTTTTTAATCTTTTATAACATGTATTTTGTATCATAATTAGAGGGAATTCTATTACAACAAATGGGATGTACTCAAAAGAATTACCATATTTTGATGGCAATTACCTAATAGTACTAGTCTTGTTTATGTTAGGTCTTGGATTAGGGGAATTGGTGCAGAGATAACATCTAGCTAGGGCTGTCAATGGGTTAAGTCGACCTAATGGACCTAAATCGGCTGAACCGATTATAATAGTCTAGTTTTATGATTTTGTCTTGACTAATAATTGAGTCAATTCTAGTTTTTTCCTGTCTCAAATCGATTCAGACCTAGAATCAATTATTTTATTAAATATATAAAATATTTTCTTAATTTTTGTATATTTTTTATCATATTTTATGTTTGAAATGATAAATTTGAAAGATAATATTAGTTAAAAATGTGTAATATATTAACACATAAATAATTTAGTAATTTTCTATAATTTTTATTAGTGTTATATTATCAAAATTTAAATTTTGAATTATCATTTAAGTAAATAAATGCAGTTCTAATTATAATTGGGTCTATTGGGTCAAAACTCGATAGACCTGACTATTATTTGGATAGTTTTGGGTCTATGATTTTGTCCCAATTAGTAACTGATTTAGAACTAGTTCTACATAGATCCTACATGGACCTAACCTATTGATTGCCCTACATCTAGCAATATTTTAGCACAAAATATTTATTCCTAGTTTTTTGAAATTCAAATATCCTAACTTGGCAAGCCATTCCAGTGCTTAAATCGAATTTGACACAATTTTGGTTATAAAAACTTAGAAGTATGTAACATAAAGTTTTGAACCCTAGCTAGTCATTAATTTGTAATTTCAACAAATACACCACTATGCACTACTCTATTTGCTTATAATAATTATATGCAGTTTTATTCTTAATAAACTTTCTCTTCTTAATGAATGTCTCTTAAAAAATGCTAAAATTGATTATAAAATTTATATGTCAATAAATATTAAAATAAAGTATAATGATTATCTAAGAATTAAGGTATATACTTACACATTTTATTTCTTCCATCATTTTCCAATGGTTACCTATTGTGTCTCTATATCTCACACTTTATATAAAACTTTAAAGTGCAGACTTTTATGTTTAAGAAAAAACTTATATATACTCATATGGAGCTTGTATTAATTGCTACTAACATATTATTTTATGATTTATTTGAGTTTCCTAGTATATTTTTGCATATCTTAAATTTTTGTTTGCACCTAGGCATATAAAGTGTGTTGCTGCCAAGGATCAAAGTGTATTCTGATATATCTCTTAAAATTACTATTTTGATTCAATTTGCACTTTCGATAATTTAAACCTTATATTATAATTTCAAGGAATCTATATAATAAAAAAACAAGAGCAAGCTTTATTTTAAAATTGCCATTCTGTGGATCACATTTTTGTGTAATAGTAAAATCTATGGTAATAAGAGAATGCGGGTTCGAGTTTGAGAGTGAGCATTTTATGAAAATGCCATAGACAAGGACTTTATGTAGTCTACCTTTCCCAAGACCCCATATAGCTGGAACCTAGATTAGGGTAATGGCCTTTTCCTTTCCCTATAGAATCTCTACTGTTCAAACTAACATTTGATCTTAAAAACCAACTTGGATTGGTCATAGAATTTCACATTTGTGTTTTTTCTTTTATTTTTTTTCCTCCAAGGGGCTATACAACCAGGGGTATCCCATCCCCCAAACCCAAAAGCCCCCAAGACCTAGGTGCAAGTGGGAATAGATCCCAAGTCTCCACTACAACAAGCAAAAAACCTTACCAATTGTTGCTGCCTTGGATGGGCCGAGGGCAACAAGGTAATTATGCTTTCGAGATGAGGACTGACCGATGAGTCTGAAGTGTCGGGGCGAGGGCCAGCAGGTCTGTCCTATGGAGGAAGAGAACATGTCAAAGGCCCCGGGTGCTAACCCGAGGTGGAGACTCCGGTAGTTAAGTTAGCAAAGGTGTGATAAGAGGTGGACGAAGCCTAAGTTAGGGTAGCTCAGACGAGGTCACAAGGGAAGCAATTGAACTCCAAGTAGCTGAGAGTCTAGATCCCTCACCTTAGGGGGGTCATTCCCTATTTATACTTGAGACCGCCTGGAGGTAGGTGTGCGTGGACGACCAGGATGCAGTCTGGCTTCGCGTGCACGTCAATCCGAGGTTGCCGTGTGTGGCCGTGCCACTATCCGGGGTGAAGAGTATGAGGCTTGCTCCACTTCCTTTAGAGTTGGAGGATCCATCAATGAACAACTTCTAGGTCGGTCGAGGTTCTTCAGTCGACCGAGGTCTCTCTGTCTCTTTTGGGGTCTGGTTGAGGGCTCGGCTAAAGGTGCACTCTACTACAAAGTCAACTAGGGCTTACACCTTGATTGCATGCCTTGGCTGATACTGTAAGTCGAATTCAGAAAACTCGATGGCCCACTTGGTCAGCCATCCCAGAGTCTCTGGGTTAGCAAAGACGGTCCTGAGGGGCTGGTTGGTTATGACCGTAATGATGTGGGCCTGGAAATACGGCCTGAGTTTCCTACCGAGACCACTAAAGCAAAGGCCAATTTCTCCACTTTGGGGTAGTGGGACCACTAAAGATAGGCCTCTAAACTCTATCTTTTCTTAATAAAATAGAGTTGACTACTTCATCTCCACCCAAAAGGTATAGGTATAGCATGTCTTCTAAGAGCGGCCGAGTGAGTAGGGGAGGCGAGGCGAGGTAGGACTTCAGCTCTTCAAAGGTACATTGGCACTCTTCCGTCCACTAGAAGTCTTTCAATTGATGGCTTGGAAGAAAGGTAGGCAGCAATCGACCAACTTTTACATGAAATGGTTGAGGGCAACCTTGAGTGCGTAGAGGGTCGGCCATCCAATGATAGCGTTGTAGGGGGATAATTTTTTCCCTCTGGTAACGTGCCCAGGTTTTGTCCCCACTATGACTAGTAGGATAATTTTACCTCCGATCTGACAACATTTCTGTAGAAGTCGACAAGTTGCATGTTGGCAGGCTAGAGGCGCTCGGGCACCAATTTCATCTTCTCAAAGGCATCGTAGAAGAGGATGTTGGCGGAGGAGCTGCTATCGACCAGAATCCTCTTCACCATGAAGTTTGCGACAATGGCTGATACTACTAGTGCATTGTCATGGGGGACCAAGATCCCCTTTAAGTTCTCATCCGTGAAGGTGAGGGCTTTGCTCTACTTTGACTTCTTGGGAGCCGACTCCTAGATGTTTAGATGCCTGGCGTAGGCTTTCCGTGCTGAGGCCGAGGCTTCACCCGAGATCGTGCCAGGCTTCACTTGAGATCCTGCCCTCGATGATGATATCAATGACACCGGTTAACTGCTGCAGCTACTGCTGCTGTTGCGAGGATGCGGCGTCGGCCTCGCCACCCACGTACTCCTTCAGGTGGCCACAACGGATGAAGGACTCGATCTCATTATTTAAGTCATAGCAGCCCTCGGTGTCGTGGTTGGTGCCATGATGGTACTTGCAGGAATCCCATAATGTGGTTGAAGCATGGGTTGTGTAGGAATCCCATAATGTGGCTTTAAATTTCCCAATATCACTATTAAGGGTTGAAGAGATGAGAGATCCATCATCTTGATGGCCGAACCCTACAGGAAGGTTGGGCGAAATTTCAAAAAAAAATTTCTCTCTCTCCCATATGGGAATCACATTCCCTATTTTAGAAAACTGCATTTTCAAGGATCATTCTTGAAACAAAACCAGACCAGATCTGAAACCAAAGGGAAGAGAGGGATATACTTGATATGAAGTAACAGTAACTCCCAATGAAGGTGTTCACACCCAAGGAGAAAACCAAAACCCGCTTCCACTGAAGATGACACAGTGCATAGTGAATCAGGATCACCAGAGTGGCTCTTCAGCAAGAAGCGAATTCTTCAGCAAGAATGGAGTAAAGGGCTGGTGAGCACGACTTCAGATTGTTTCTTCAGTCAAGGAACAATATCAAGAACTCTTCTTGATAGGTGAAAATTGAACTGGGTAGGGATAGCAAGAACAAGGAGAGAATTCTACAGATTACTGTGTTTAAAACTGAGGAATTCACTCCTATTTAAAGTCTTCTTTGGATCAGCTTCCTAATATAATTAGGAGAGAGTTTCTTGATCCAAATCTAATATTTGGATCTAGACTCTTAAATGGACAAGACTTATCTTATCCTTTCAGCTAATCCTAATCAGATTATAAATCAGTTCTTGCCTCCTTTTAATTAACCAATTTAAGCCCCGTTTGAATTGGGCTTTAGGCCCATTAAGCCTATGTGCTCACTTACACCTTTAACCTACTGCACAGTTGGCTCTCTTTGTATGGCATGGGACCCTTACATCAATCTACACATCAACCACATGGGTCCAACCCAACTTTTGTTACAAGGCCTGGCCAAATTCACTGTAGGAGACAGTGAACCCCTGAGTCCATCACCATGGGCTCTTAATGGGCACAACATTTATACTAAATGGTCTCTGGGTCCAGCCACCTTATAAAAATCCAAGGACTATGGGAAGATGCAAGATTAGCCCATCAGGTATTACCCTCAATGGTCTTACACTTAACCTCTCAGCCCATAATGATCAAACACTGCCCGACAAGAGAGGACCTCTCTCTCGGCTGCAAAGAACAATGCTACACTATCTACTTACATGGATTCCGGGAATTAAAACCTTTTGCAAACATTTTGAAACCATAATATATATATATATGGACTATTCAATTTATGGACTATTCCATATATGGACTATTCAATTTACATACCATGTGTTCCTGACCTGTAGTTATGAAACCTTGCGGTTGCTGCATATAGATATCTTCAGTAAGATCTCCATTTAGGAACATAGTTTTGACATCCATTTGCCTAATCTCGTAGTCATGGTATGCTACTACAGTTAGCAGGATCCTAATGGATTTAAGCATGGCCACCGGAGAAAATGTTTCCTTATAATCGATGCCCTCTTTCTGAGTCTATCCTTTTGCCACCAGACGAGCCTTGTAGGTCTCAACCTTACCATCGGGGCCCTTCTTCCTCTTATAGATCCATTTGCAACCAATTGCTTTTACCCCAGGGGGCGGATCTATTAGAGTCCAGACTCCATTGGTCTCCATTGAGTCTATCTTAGCTCTCATGGCATCTACCCACTTCAAGGAATCTATGTCCAACATAGCTTCTATATAAGTCATGGGATCCTCCTCACTAGTCGTAGTTTTTACCAGGTAACTATCTTGGTCATAGCCGAAATGAACCAGAGGCCTGAAAACCTAGGTAGATCTTATAGGTTGGTCATTACCTGGAACTTGTGGGACACCTCCCACAGACCCTGAGCTCTCCTTATCAAGAACAACTTCTTGACGATGAAATTTCAGGATGTAATTATCCTCCAAGAAATGGGCATTTTGGCTACAAAACAACTTCTGTTCTCCTGGGTCATAGAATAGGTAACCCACAGAGCCCTTGGGGTAGCCTACGAATAGGCAACGACTAGTCTTGGATTCCAATTTGTCCGCACTCGTTCTTTTAACATGTACCGGACAACCCCAAATCTTCAAGTGTCTTACACTTGGTTTTTTCTGGTCCAAAGCTCATAGGGAGTCTTTGGAACCAATTTGGTTGGAACTCGGTTCAACACGTATATCGCAGTCTCCAATGCCAAACCCCAAAAGGATGTGGGCAACTCTGAGTGTACGAGTAGTGACCGGACCATATCCAATAAAGTCCAGTTCCTCCTCTCTGAAACACCATTTAGCTGTGGTGTAGCAGGAGGAGCTAACTGCGATACTATCCCATTGACCTTCAAGTAGTCCCTGAATTCATCAAAGAGATACTCGCCACCTCGATCCAATCAAAGGGTCTTAATTTCTCTCCCTAACTGTTTCTCTTCCACTTGTGTGAACTCCTTGAACATTTCAAAGGATTCAGACTTTTGTCTCATTAGGTACACATAACCACATCGAGATAAATCATCGGTGAATGTTATAAAATAAACGTGCTGGTTACGTGTCCTAACACTCAGGGGACCACATACATCAGTATGTATAAGGTCAAGCGTGCCTGTACATCTTTTAGGCTTACCGTTAAATGGCCATTTTGTCATCTTACCCTGAAGGCAAGGTTTACAGGTGGGAAGATGTTCTACAGTTAGAAAATCCAAAGGACCATCCTTTACCAACCTTGTGATACGATCTATGTTAATATGGCCAAGTCGGTAATGCCACAGGCACGTGGGATTAACTGTATCACGAATTCTTTTCTAGGGGATATCATCCGACGTAGTTTCGACTATGTTAGTTTATAAAGAAGGATGGAGAACATAGAGACCATTCTCAAGTTCTCCGTATGCGATGAATTTGTTAATTCTTTTAACAGTAATCGTATTACCAAAAAGAATAGAATATCCATCCGTACACAATTTTGAAATAGAAATCAAATTTCTTCTCAAATTCTGTACATAAAGACAATCTTTTAGTACAATAGATCATTATCTGAAAAATAACTTTACGGTTCCTATGGCCGTAGCTGCAACACTTGCAGAAGTCCCCAAGTAAAGTGGTACTGCTCTGTCACTCAGTCTTTTGCTTATCCTGAACCCATGCAATGAGTTACACGCATGAGTTGATGCCCCAGAGTCAATACACCAGGAAGCAGAAGATACCAACAAATTGGTTTCTATGACACAGGATTCAAAATTACCTTGTTTCTTGGATTCCAGGTACCGAGGATAGTTCCTCTTCCAGTGGCTGATCTGCTTGCAAAAGTGGCAAGCATCTGATGCTCTGTCCTTCTTCTGCCTCTTAGACTTGGCAGCCTTCTTCTAGGGCTTTCTCTTACCCTTCCTCTTCTTCTTGCCCGATTTGCCGGCTTCAACAAGCATGGCTATGAGCTCATCCTTCTTAATCAGTTCCTCGGCCCTCTGCAACATATTCCTGAGTTCCTGGATGCTGACATTCAGCTTGTTCATATTGTAGCTCATGATGAACTGATTGAAGGAAGGAGGTAGAGAATTCAGGATGGCGTCTACCTTCGTGACATGGTGAAGCCCGGATCCAAGAGCCTCAAGTTCATTAATGTAACCCATCATCCGAAGACAATTACTGGTTCTTGGACATCTGCGCGGTCATGAACTGTTTTAGGACATTTTGACGAGTAGAACGATTTTGCTCCTCATACATCGTCCTTAGACTATCCAATATGTCCTTCGACAATTTGATTTGATTGAACTGCCTCTGTATTGGATTATTCAGGGAGGCTATGATGTAGCAGCGGGCTAGGGAATTCTTTTCTTCCCATTCCTGGTAGTCCCTCCTTCGGGCCTCAGAAGCCTTATCACCCAGACGCTTCGGGGCAGGATTCTTAGCTACTTTGTCTAATTTTTTAGAGGTTAGAACCAACATAAGATTACAGTACCAATCAACATAGTTAGGTCCCTTAAGTTTGTTGTCGTCCAACAGCTTAGCGAATTGTCCATTTGCCATTTCTGATAAAAAGCAAACATTAATCCACAACCTAATTTGATTCATGTTATCCACATAGATATGGCTTTTAATCTATGTTCCATTTCCATTTATTCATCTCCAAGATTTCCCTCCCATCTGGTGATGGAGACTGCGATTATGTCTCTAGAAATGTGGAAAATCACATAGGGTGCATGGAGCCACCTGTTTCAGCTGCATAACCCCACGACCTTTCTGTGAAGAATTATATCCACTCATCATATGAGCTTTCCCTTTGGCCTCTATCAGACAAGGTTCATTGCCATTTTAGGTTAAACCTTTCTGTCCAGTGTGTGCTCACCCATCATATTTGTGAACGCCAAGGTACCGTGAGAGAGTCTTCCATTTTAGGATAGGCCCCTCCCACATCGGTTTATGACGCCCCTATCATCTTATGAAACACTCCAACAGATCCAACAACAAATGGATAACCCAATTTTATGGTTTAACCTTTCTGTGAAGAATTATATCCACTCATCATATGAGCTTTCCCTTTGGCCTCTATCAGACAAGGTTCATTGCCATTTTAGGTTAAACCTTTCTGTCCAGTGTGTGCTCACCCATCATATTTGTGAACGCCAAGGTACCGTGAGAGAGTCTTCCATTTTAGGATAGGCCCCTCCCACATCGGTTTATGACGCCCCTATCATCTTATGAAACACTCCAACAGATCCAACAACAAATGGATAACCCAATTTTATGGTGCGTTTCCTCATTACTGAAGGACCCATCTTCATGCTAATGATGGAAGGCCTTTAGAGAGTTCATCATATGAATCTCCCTATCACATGCACTCATATTTCAAGAGGGAACAAATGTTACACCCTAGTTTAATTTTGGTTAAACCAAAGTGGCTTCCACTGACTTTCATAAAGCTAGATTTCAGTGGGCCTTAAACGGCTAGGGTTCCGCCCGAATCCTCTTTAGGGGATGTGTAGGGCCCACCATGAAGGGGGGATCATCCAATGATCTTAAGGACACGATGGCAATGATGTGCATTCAACCATGGTGTGCGCAAGAGCCCCTATCGTATCAGCATGGGCCAAGTACTTATGCCCCATGAACGTTGCACATCACACATCCATACATCACATGCATGGATAAAATTGATCCAATCAATTAATATCTATAAAGCCCAATTTGATCCATAATATTACTACTGATTAATATTATCTAGGTGTATGGACTGAATAGCATTAAGTAGTTCGGCCCATATAGCTTTTCTGCAGTTAATGGGCTTAAACAGTTTTAACCCCTTAAAACTGGGCTTTACAGGTGTGAACCGAATTAGGTCTTGCAATTAAATATCAATCTCTTGACCCAAGAGTGGGAAATTAGGGCTGAGAACAGCCCCCATTGAACCATAGATTCGGTCCAACCAATTTGGTCCAATCAGGTTCGAATGAGTCTCGGGTTTGATTTTTAATCACGAATTAATTCAAGAACTAATCTGAAATCAATTTACTGATTAAAGACAATAAAAAATCAGTACTAGGGCTGTTCGTACATCTGCTACCTGCAAAACAGATGTTAGATTTCAGTTTGCAGTTTCACAAAGTGCAAATTGCAGATAGCAAATTCTCCATTTGCGAAATCTCCTCCCTCTGCGCAATCAGCTTCAATCTTGAATAAAACAAAATAGAAAAACCCTAATTTTCTATGAATATTACATCAGATCAAATTCCTATACATTCAGTCTAGAAATAAAAAAAAATTAATTACAGACCAAAAGTTAAAGAACTGCAAAATCGTAGATTTGCTGCGCCAATAAAGACTTCGATTTCCACCGTACGAACAACCCATAAATCAAGAAAAATATAAAGAACTATTCTAAATATAATTCAGATTTATAAAGATTTAATTTCAGATCAACAACCCTTAATCTGGGAACCGATTTCCTAGAAAACCAATTATCTGCACAAATCGGGTAGAATGCCTTCTGCCCATTTGCGCAGGTTCAGATTAGATCTAATTTTGGTTCAAGACTTGAACCTGGCTCTGATACCACTGAAGGGATGAGAGATCCATCATATGGATAGCCGAAGCCTACAGGTAGGTAGGGAAAAATTTCAAAAATTTCTCTCTCTCCCATATGGGAATCACATTACCTGTTTTAGAAAACTGCATTTTCAAGGATCAATCTTGAACCCTAAACTGGACTAGATCTAAAACGAAAAGGTATGAGAGAGATGTACCTGGTATGGAGTAACAATAACTCCCTACGAAGGTTTTCACACCCAAGGAAAATGCCAATGACTACTCCCACTGAAGATGACATAACATAGGGTGGAGCAGAATCAGCAGGTGGTTCTTTAGCAAGAACCGAACTCTTAAGCAAGAATTTGATGGAGGGTGTGAGAGCACGACTTCCGAACAGTTTTTCACCAAAAACTGATATCAAGAACACTTCTTGATCACTCCTACTGGTGGAGAACGAACTGGCAATGGCGGCAACAATAGAGGGAGGCAAGAGCAGAAGACGGCGTCAGTCTTACTGGAGCTGTCTTCTCTCTTGAATCTATAATCAGCTTGGGGTGAATTCGGGTTCACCCTCCTCCTCTATTTATAACCTTAAAGAGAGCTCCTTCTAATCCTATTAGGAGTTTCCTAATCCAAATCTTATTTGGATCTGGACAATTCTTTAAGAGATAAGGATAGACTCTTATCTTATCTATAAATAAAGATCAACCCTTCTAATCTTATTAGGAGTTTCCTAATCCAAATCTTTATTTGGATCTGGACTCTCAGAGTGGATAGGGAAAACTCCCTATCCTATCTGCTGATCTAGCTTCCAAAACTGCCCCTCTTTAATTAATCAAATTAAACCAGTTCGATTTGGGCTTTAGGCCCATTAAGTCCATGTTTTCACTTATCCTCCAAACTGCTGCCCAGTTGGGTATCCTTGTATGGCATGGGACCCAAACATTGATCTACACATCAACCACATGGGTTCAGCACAACCTTTGTTACAAGGCCTGGCCGAATTCACTGTAGGAAACAGTGAACCCCTGAGCCCATGATCATGGGCTCTTAATGGGCCCAACAATTACACTAAGTGGTCCCTGGGTCAAGCCACCTTATAAAAACCCAAGGACTGTGGGCAGATGTAAGATTAACCCATCAGGTATTACCCTCAATGGTTTTACACTTAACCTCTCAGCCCATAATGATCAAACACTGCCCGACAAGAGATGACCTCTCCCTCGGCTGCAAGGAACAGCGTTGCACTCTCTACTCACAAGGATCTCGGGAATTAAAACCTTTTGCAAACATTTTGAAATCATAATAAATATATTTTGCAAAACACAAATTTCAACGGTTGAAATCGGCTACCGGTAGCTTTGGTTTCCATCAGAGCGAGTGCATCCCTGATCATTCACTTTGTTCGACAAAGGGGCTGATCCTGTCACTATGATCACCCACTCAGATGAATTCTCGGACTGTCCCAACATACCCAGGTTTTGACCCCCTTTAAGGATTTCACGGATTGACATATCAAAGGCATCCCAATCCGACACCTAGTGCAGTATCATAATCGAGTCTAGGGGTCAGGTGTAACATTCTAGTTTTGCCCATCTATCTCCAAGGTCCAAGGCAATACTGGAATTCTGGTCCGGTTCAGGGTTTCAAGAAAACCCACACTGCATGTACCTCAGGTTTCAAGAAAACCCACTTCAAGGAATATATGTCAAACATTGCTTCCATATAAGTCATGGGATATTCATCACAGGCACGTGGGATTAACCATATCATGTGATCTTTTCTTGGGGATGCTTTCTAACGTAGTTTCGATTATGTTTGTTTTTAGAGAAGGACGGATGACATAGAGACCCCTTTGAAGTTCTCTGTAAGTGAGGAATTTGTTATTCAGTTTAATAGTAATTGTATTACTAAACAAAATAGAATAGCCATCTTTGCACAATTTTGAAATAGAAATTAGATTTTTTTTCAATGTAGGTACATAAAGACAATCTTTAAGCCTAATAATTCCTTCTCTGAAATACAAATCTATAGTTCCTATGGCTGTAGATGCAATTGTTGCAGAAGTCCCCAAGTAAAGTGTCACTTCATTGTCACTCACACTTTTGCTTATTTTGAACCCCTACAATGTGTTACATGAATGAATAGATGCCATAGAATCAATACACCAGGAAGCAGAAGTGACCAACATATTGGTCTCCATGAAAAAAGATTCAAAATTATCTTCTTTCTTCTTGGTCTCCTAATATTGAGGACAGTTCCTCTTCCAGTATCCGGTCTGCTTATAGAAATGAAATGCATTCGATGCCTTGTCCTTTTTCTACTTTTTCGGCTCGCTAGTTTTTTTCTGAGGCTTCTTCTTAGCCTTCCTCTTTTTCTTGCCTAACTTGCCACCTTCAACAAGCATGACTATCGGCTTATCCTTCTTAATCAGTTCTTCGGCCCTCTTCAACATATTGTTGAGTTCCTAAAGACTAACCTTTATCTTATTCATGTTATAGTTCATGATAAACTGATTGAAGGAGGGTGGCAGAGTGTTTAAGACGACATCAATTTTAGTGTCATCATCTAGCCCAGAGCCGAGAGCCTCCAGTTCGTTAATGTAGCCCATCATCTTAAGACAATGGTCATGAACCTGTTGGCTCTCAGACATCTGTGTAGTCATCAACAATTTGAGGACCTTCTGTCAAGTAGAATGATTATGCTCTTCGTACATTGTCCTTAGACTATCCATGATATCCTTGGATGCTTCGATCTTATCGAACTATCTTTGTATCATATTGTTTAAGGATGCTATGATGTAACACCAGGCAAGAGAGTTATTCTCCTCCCATTCTTGACACTTTCTTACGGGCCTCAAAAGCCTTGTCACCCGGACGTTTTGGTGCAGGGTTTTTGGCTACCTTGTCCAATTTTTCGGACGTCAAAATCAGCATAAGGTTGCAGAACCAGTCAACATAATTAGGTCCCTTAAGCTTATTGTCATCCAACAGTTTAGCAGATTGTCTGTTTTCCATTTCTGATGAAAGGAAACATCAATTAGTCCACAACCAAAATTGATTCATGTTATTTACATAGAAAAGTCTTTTATCTATGTTCCATTTCCATTTTTTCATCTCTAAGATTTCCCTCCTATCTTAGTGACGGAGACGCGATTATGTCTCTAGAAATGTAGGAAATCACATATGTGCATGGAGCCAAATATTTCAGCTATAAAACCCTACCACTTTCTTTGAAGGATCTTATCCACTCATGAAATGAGTTTTCCCTTTGGTCTCAGTCAGTCAAGGTTCATTGCCATTTTAGGTTAAACCTTTTTGTCCAATAAGTGCTGACCTGCTATATTGTGAACCCCAAGGTACCGTGAGAGAGTCTTCCATTTTAGGGTAGGCCCCTCCCACATTGGTTTATGACGCACCTATCATCTTATGAAGCAATCCAACAAACTAGACCAGCAAATGGATATCCCAATTTTATGGTGCATCTCCTCATTGCCAATACAGTCCATCTTCATGCTAATGATGGAAGGCATTTAGAGAATTCATCATATGAATTTCCTTGTCATTTGCACTAATATAATTGGATGGAATAAATTGAAACGCCCCTAGATCTAATTTAGGTCAAACCAAAGTGACCCCCACTGACTTTCATAAAGTCAGATTCAAATGGTACCAAAATGGGCTAGGGTTCCGCACGATTCCTCTTGGGGAGGAAGCTAATTTGGGGCCCATTTAGATGGGAGATCATGCAATGATCTTTAGGGCACCATGGCAATGATGTGCATTCAGTGATGGTGTTCGTAGAGAGCCACTAACGATTAAACATGGGCCAAGTACTTATGGCCCATGTACGAATCACATTTAGCATATCGCACACATCCACATGCATAAATTGATTGAAACAATTAAATAATCTGTAAAGCCCTAATTAATTAAAGTTAACACATTATCAGCCCATTAAGGTTCATGTATCATCAAATAATACCATCTAGGTATATGGGCTAAACTGCAAAAAGCAGTTCGGCCCATATAGTTGTTATGCTAAAAATGTGATGATTCTTCTTTAACTTAACAAAACAGGGTTTCATATGGGTGGGCCGAATTGCATCATGTGATGGGCCATCAATCCCTTGGCCCATAACTGAATTTGGGTCACCTAAAATGTGACCCATGGGTCTGAGAACAGACCTCAATGAACCATGGGTTCGGTCTAACCAATTTGGACCAAACTAGGTCAAATTCATCCTAGGGTTTGGTGTCCAATACATGATCCAATTTTCAAGATTATGATATGAAATTAATTACATCCAAAAAAGACAATCAAGAACAGCAAGAAAACATAATCATGGGGCTATAAGTGTGATGATCTGGACAAACTGTGAACCTGCAAGAAAAGGGTTAACCGCGGATAGCATATTTGTTTTCTGTAAATCACAGATTGCATATTTCTTGTTTGCAAAATTTCTTTTTCTCCTCCGCGCACTCCAACATGTCTTCCAATGTAAAAAATTAGAAAAACCTTATTTTCTATTAATTACATCAGATCAAATCCTATACATTTTGTCTAAAAAATAAAAAAATATTTACAGACCAAAAGAATAGAATAAAGATTGCAGGGTGCATAGATCTTGGCGCCATAAAAGAATTCGATCTCCATCACACATACAACCCAGATATTCAAGAAATAATCACAGAACCATTCCATAATTATTGCAGAATAATAAAGAATTAATTTCAGATCAAATGCCAAAATCTGAGAACCGAATTCTTAGAAAAATTGCAAATTTGGGCAAATCGGGTAGAACAATTTCTGTTGATTTGTGCTGCTTCAGATCTGGTCTAGATTTCGTTCAAGACTTGAACCTGGATTTGATATTGAAGGAAGAGGAAATGCATCATATGGGTAGCTGAACCATGCAAGGTGGCTGGGCGAAATTTCAAAAATTTATTTTCTCCCTTGCAGGAATCTTATTCTTAGTTTTAGAAAAACTGCATTTTTCAAGAATTGTTTTTGAAACAAACCAGACCAGACCTAAAATCAAAATAAGAGAGAGCAATACCTGATACGGAATACACAAATGTAGCTCCCAAAGTAGGTGTTCATGCCCAAAGAGGGTACCAAATCCTGCCTCCACTGAAGATGTCGCAGCTAGAGATGAAGCAGGGTTAGCAATGCAGATGGTTAGCTAGAACTGTAATCCTTCAGCAAGGATGAAGCAAGGGAGGTGAGCACAAATTCAGATCTGATTTTTCTTGCAAAAATCAGAATCAAAATCCAATCTTGATCAGTCCAAGAATGGAGATCGCCCTCCTCTATTTAAATAGATCTTAAAGAGTTGGTCTCCTAATCTGAATAGGAGTTTCCTAAACCAAATCTTTATTTGGATCTGTGTTAGACAGTTTTGTATGCCCTTAGCTTCAATCAGAATGATGTACTTTATGAGTTTATTGTAAATGAATAAAAGTGCATATTTGATTCATGTTCCCTTGGTATGTTTTTGTGTAATACCCTTAAACTGGACACTTAATGAGACTCGTGTTAGTTTAGAATGTTCACAGCCAGTGGGTTGGTCTGGGGAGACCTATCCTGACAAGGCTAACACTGTGGTGCCACCAAGTCGGTTGGGGTGGCCTGTCTCAGCTGCCAGGGTGAGACCCTAGGCACATACAGTGTAGGATTAATTGAATCTTTGAACTGGACCAGATTTCCAGTATTTCCCTGGACCTTGGAGATTGATGAGCAAAACTGGAAAGTTACACCCGACCCCTAGACTCGATTATGATACTGCACTAGGTGTCGGATCGGGCTGTCTTTGATGTACCAATTAGTGAGATCCTAAGCGAGGGTCAAAACCTGGGTATGTTGGGACAGTCCGAGAATTCATCTGAATGGGTGATCATAGTGACAGGATCAGCCCCTTGTGGGAGAAGTCAAGATTGGATCTTGACATCAATTCTTTAAGAAAGGATTGAAAGGAAGCTGTGCTCACGTACCACCCTACTGATTCTTGCAAAGGACAGAGTTCTTGGAGAACAACACTGCTGATTCTGCTCCATCCTACACTGTTGAAGGGATGAGAGATCCAACCTATGGACGCCCAAAAGATTGCGGAATAAGGGGCGAATTTCAAAAATTTTTCTCTCCCTTCAACTGGGAATCGTATTCCCCATTAAGAAAATCATATTTCCAAGGATCAATTCTGAACCATAAACTGAACCAGATCTGAACCAAAAAGGAGTGGGAAGGATTATACCTGATACGGAGAAGTAATATCTCCCAACGAAGGTGTTCACGCCCAAGGAAGGATCCAAAGACTGCTTCCACTGAAGATGGCGTAGTGCAGGTGGAGCAGAATCAGCAGTGTTCTTCTCCAAGAACTCTGTCCTTCGCAAGAATCAGCAAGATGGCACGTGAGCACAGCTTCCTTTCAATCCTTTCTCAAAGGACTGATGTCAAGATCCAATCATGACTTCTCCCACAAGTGGAGATCGAACTGGAAAGCAGGGCGGCAAGAACAGGGAGGCGGCAAGAGAGTATTTGCAGGGAGCAGAATTCTCTCTTCTAGATTTCAGCACTAAAGAAACCTGATGATCTGTGTGTATTGTGTCTCTAAAGGCTGCCGCCCCCTTCTTCTTTTATAGTCTTAAAGGGATCAGCTCCTAATCAGATTAGGAGTTGCTAATCCAAATCATATTTGGTTTAGAAGTCCCTTTAAGTGATAAGGGATAATCCTTATCTTATCTGAAGATCAGATCAGCCATCTCCTAATCTGATTACAAGATATATCTTATATAAAATATATTTTGCAAAACAAACCTCAACGGTTGAAATCGGCTGCCGGCAGTCTTGGTTTCCATCAGTGAGAGTGCATCCCCGATCATTACCTTTGTCCGACAAAGGGGCTGATCCTGTCACTATGATCACCCACTCAGATGATTTCTCGGACTGTCCCAACATACCCAGGTTTTGACCCCCGCTAAGGATCTCACTGATTGGTACATCAAAGATAGCCCAATTCGACACCTAGTGCAGTATCATAATCGAGTCTAGGGGTCGGGTGTAATTTTCCAGTTTTGCCCATCAATCTCCAAGGTCCAGGGCAATACTGGAAATCTGGTCCAGTTCAAAGATTCAATTAATCCTACACTGTATGTGCCTAGGGTCTTACCCTGGCAGCTGAGACAAGCCACCCCAACCGACTTTGTGGCACTATAGTGTCAGCCTTGTCAGGATAGGTCTCCCTAGACCGACCCACTGGCTGTGAACATTCTAAACTAACACGAGTCTCATTAAGTGTCCAGTTTAAGGGTATTACATAGAAACATACCAAGGGAACATGAATCAAATATGTATCTTTATTCATTTACAATAAACTCATAAAGTACATCATTCTGATTGAAGCTAAGGGCATACAAAACTGTCTAACAGCTCCCACTTGCACTTAGGTCCAATCAGGTACTAGTCGGAGTCCCATGCTTTCCACGTGTTTCTCAAACACTTTCTGTGATAGTGGCTTCTTCAGCTCTTTGCAACATATTACTGAGCTCTTGTAAGCTGACATTCAGCTTGTTCATGTTATAGTTCATGATGAACGGATTAAAGGAAGGAGGCAAAGAGTTAAGGATAGCATCTATCTGGGTTGCAAGGTCCTGCCCGGATCCAAGAGCCTCCAGTTCGTTGATGTATCCCATCATCCGAAGACAATGGTCGTGAACTTGTTGACCCTTGGACATTTATGTGGTCATGAACTGTTTCAAGACCTTTTGTCGAGTAGAACGATTATGCTCTTAATACATTGTCCTGAGACTGTCCAATATGTCTTTGGCAAGTTCGGTCTGATCGAACTGCCTCTGTATCGGATTGTCCAAGGAGGCAATGATGTAACACCGGGCAAGGGAGTTTTTCTCCTCCCATTCTTGATAGTCTCTCCTTCGGGCCTCAGAAGCCCTATCTCCCGGACGCTTTGGGGCAGGATTCTTTGCCACTTTGTCAAGTTTTTCAGACGCAAGGACCAGCATAAGGTTCTTATACCAGTCAGCATTGTTTGGGCCCTTCTTGTTGTCATCAAGTACCTTTGCAAATGATCCGTTTGCCATTTTCTGATAAAAGAGCAAACATCAGTCCACGACCTAATTCGATTCATGTTCATTTCATAGATATGGATTTTAATCTACGATCCATTTCCATTTATTCATCTCTGAGATTTCCCTCCTTTCTCAGTGACGGAGACTACGGGTTGTCTCTGGAAATGTGGGAAATCACATTGGGTGCATGAAGACAACTGTTTCAGCTGCATAACCCCACCACCTTTCTGTGAAGGATCATATCCACTCATCATATGAGTTTTCCCTTTGGCCACTGTCTGATAAGGTTCAAAGCCGTTTTCAGGTAAACCTTTCTGTCCAGTGAGAGCTTACCCATCATATTCGTGAACGCCAAGGTACCGTGAGAGAGTTCCCATTTTCTGGTGAAGCCCCTCCCACATCGGTCTATGACGCTCCTATCATCTTATGAAACACTTAGACAAACCCAACAGCAAATGGATAGCCCATTTTCTGGTGTGTTTCCTCATTACTGAAGGACCCATCCTTGTGCTAAAGATGGAAGGCCTTTAGAGAGTTCATCATATGAATCTCCCTATCACATGCACTCATATTGTCAGGAGGGAACAGATAATTACGCCCTAGTTCTAACTTTAGGTCAAACCAAAGTGGCTCCCACTGACTTTCATAAAGCCAGATTTTGGTGGGCCTAAATCGGCTAGGGTTCCGCACGAGACCTCATGATGAGGTGTGGGGCCCACCACAGAGGGAGGTCATCCAATGACCAAAAGGGACACCATGGCAATGATGTGCATTCAGCCATGGTGTGCGAAAGAGACACTGTCGATTGAGCATGGGCCAAGTACTTATGGCCCATGTACGTAGCACATCACACATCCATACATCACATGCAGGGATAAATTGATCCAATCAATTAATTATCTGTAAAGCCCGTTTGAAGCCCATTTTAAATCCATAATATTAACCATTAATATTATCTAGGTATATGGGCCGAACGGTTCAACCCATATAGCTTTATGTGTTAAGTGGGCTTCTAGCAGTTTTAACTATTTAAAACTGGGCTTTTACAGGTTGGGCCGAATTAACCATTTAATTAAATATGAATCCTTAGGCCCATCAGTGGGAAAATTAGGGCTGACTTTCAGCCTTGATTAAACCCTAGATTCGGTCCAAACAGTTTGAACCAATCTTGGTTCGAATGGGTCTAGGGTTTGATCTTTAATTAAATCTTTAATTCAAGAAAATAATCTGAAATTAATTACTAATAAAAGAAAAACAACAATCAGTAAATCAGGGCTGTTCGCACAATCCATCCTGCAAAACAGAGGTTAGATCACAGAATGCAATTTCACAAACTGTAAATCGCAGATAGCGATTCTCCCATCTGCGAAATCTTCTTCTTTGCGAAATCTCCCTTTCTGCGCCGCCATCTTCGATCCAAAATTAAAATAAATAGAAATCCTATTTCTATTAATAATTACATAAGATCAAATACCTATACATTGTGTCTAGAAAAATAAAAAAAATTATTTACGGACCAAATGTAATAAATAAATCAAGAAACTGCAAATCTTGCAGGTTACCTGCGCAAATCAAGATTTCGATCTCCTCTTGTACGAACAGCCCATAAATCAAGAAAATCATAAAGAACAATTCTAAATAATAATCAGATTTATATAAAATTAATTTCAGATTATTCGCCTATCAATTTTGGGAACGAATTTCCCAAAACCCATATCTGCGCAAATTGGGTAGAACACCTTCTACCCAATTGCGCAGGTTCAGATCTGAAACAAACTGGTTCAAGATTTGAACCATGGCTCTGATACCACTGAAGGGATGAGAGATCCATCCTATAGACGCCCAAAAGATTGTGGAGTAAGGGCCGAATTTCAAAAATTTTTCTCTCCCTTCAATTGGGAATCGTATTCCCCATTTAGAAAATCATATTTTCAAGGATCAATTCTGAACCATAAACTGAACCAGATCTGAACCAAAAAGGAGTGGGAAGGATTATACCTGATACGAAGAAGTAATATCTCCCAACGAAGGTGTTCACGCCCAAGGAAGGATCCAAAGACTGCTCCCACTGAAGATGGCGCAGTGCAGGTGGAGCAGAATCAGCAGTGTTCTTCTCCAAGAACTCTGTCCTTCGCAAGAATCAACAAGATGGTACGTGAGCACAGCTTCCTTTCAATCCTTTCTCAAAGGACTGATGTCAAGATCCAATCTTGACTTCTCCCACACGTGGAGATCGAACTGGGAAACAAGGCGGCAAGAACAGGGAGGCGGCAGGAGAGTATTTGCAGGGAGCAGAATTCTCTCTTCTTGATTTCAGCACTAAAGAAAACCTAATGATCTGTGTGTTGTGTGTCTAAAGGCTGCCGCCCCCTTCTTCTTTTATAATCTTAAAGGGATCAGCTCCTAATCAGATTAGGAGTTGCTAATCCAAATCATATTTGGGTTAGAAGTCCCTTTAAGTGATAAGGGATAATCCTTATCTTATCTGGAGATCAGATCAGCCATCTCCTAATCTGATTAGGAGGTTTCCAGATCTAAATCTTATTTAGATCTTGGACTCTCTAAGTGGATAGGGTCTAAGCCCAATCCTATTAGCTGATCCACTTCAGATTTCGTCCCTTTATTAACTAAATAAACAGCCCAGTTTGAAATGGGCTTTAGGCCCATTAAGCTTATGTGCTCATTTAACCCTCTTAACTGCTGCCCAGTTGGGCTTCCTTGTATGGCGTGGGACTCAAGCATTGATCTACACATCAGCCACATGGGTTTGGCCCAGCCTTTGTTACAAGGCCTGGCCGAATACACTGTTAAAGACAGTGCACCCCCTGAAACCCATCAAATGGGCTCTACGGGCCCAACACTTACCCTAAGAGGTCCCTGGGCCAAGCCACCTTGTACCACCCAGGGACTGTGGGCAGATGCAAGATTAGCCCATCAGTTATTAACCTCAATGGTCTTACACTTAACCTCTCAGCCCATAATGATCATACACTGCCCGACAAGAGAGGACCTCTCCCTCGGCTGCAAGGAACAGTGTTGCACTCTCCACTCACATGGATCCTGGGAATTAAAACCTTCTTGCAAACAATTTAGAAACCATATATATATACTTTTATATCTTATATAAAATATATTTTGCAAAACAAATCTCAACGGTTGAAATCGGTTGCCGGCAGTCTTGGTTTCCATCAGTGAGAGTGCATCCCCGATCATTACCTTTGTCCGACAAAGGGGCTGATCCTGTCACTATGATCACCCACTCAGATGAATTCTCGGACTGTTCCAACATACCTAGGTTTTGACCCCCGCTAAGGATCTCACTGATTGGTACATCAAAGATAGCCCAATCCGACACCTAGTGCAGTATCATAATCGAGTCTAGGGGTCGGGTGTAACTTTCCAGTTTTGCCCATCAATCTCCAAGGTCCAGGGCAATACTGGAAATCTGGTCCAGTTCAAAGATTCAATTAATCCTACACTGTATGTGCCTAGGGTCTCACCCTGGCAGCTGAGACAAGCCACCCCAACCGACTTTGTGGCACTATAGTGTCAGCTTTGTCAGGATAGGTCTCCCCAGACCGACCCACTGGCTGTGAACATTCTAAACTAACACGAGTCTCATTAAGTGTCCAGTTTAAGGGTATTACACAGAAACGTACCAAGGGAACATGAATCAAATATGTATCTTTATTCATTTACAATAAACTCATAAAGTACATCATTCTGATTGAAGCTAAGGGCATACAAAACTGTCTAACAACTGTGCCATCTTTAATGGTAGCAGTTTTTGGATCCTTCCTTGGGCGTGAACACCTCCGTTGGGAGATACTACTTCTCCGTATCAGGTATAATTCTCTCCTACTCCTTTTGGTTCAGATCTGATTCAGTTTAAGGTTCAAGAATGATCCTTGAAAATATGATTTTCTATATAGAGAATGCGATTCCCAATTGAAGGGAGAGAAAAATTTTTGAAATTCGCCCCCTTTTTCCACAATCTTTGGGCATGCATAGGGTGGATCTCTCATCCCTTCAGTGGTACCAGAGCCTGGTTCAAATCTTGAACCATCTTGTTTCAGATTTGAACCTGTGCAAATGGTCAGAAGGTGTTCTACCCGATTTGCGCAGATATGGGTTTTGGGAAATTCTGTTCCCAAAATTAATGGGCGAATAATCTGAAATTAATTTTACATAAATCTGATTAATATTTAGAATTTTTCTTTATGATTTTCTTGATTTTTGGGCTGTTCGTACAAGAGGAGATCGAATTCTTGGTTTGCGCAGGGAACTTGCGATTTAGCAGTTCTTGAATTATTTTTGGTCTGTAAATAATTTTTTTTTTTTATTTTCTAGACTCAATGTATAGGTATTCGATCTGATGTAATTATTAATAGAAATAGGATTTCTATTTATTTTATTTTGGATTGAAGATGGCGACGCAGAAAAGGAGATTTCGCAGAGAAGGAGATTTCGCAGATGGGAGAATCGCTATCTGCGATTTGCAGTTTGTGAAACTGCATTCTGTGATCTAACCTCTGTTTTGCAGGATGGATTGTGCGAACAGCCCTGATTGACTGATTCTTGTTTTTCTTTTATTAGTATTTAATTTCAGATTATTTTCTTGAATTAAAGATTTGATTAAAGATCAAACCCTAGACCCATTCGAACCAAGATTGGTTCAAATAGTTTGAACTGAATCTAGGGTTTAATCAAGGCTGAAAGTCAGCCCTAATTTTCCCACTAATGGGCCTAAGGATTGGTGTTTAATTAAATGGTTAATTCGGCCCAACCTGTAAAGGCCCAGTTTTAAAAGGTTAAAACTGCTAAAAGCCCACTTGACATTTAAAGCTATATGGGTTGAACCATTCGGCCCATATACCAAGATAATATTAATAGTTAATATTATGGATTTAAAATGGGCTTCAAATGGGCCTTACAGATGATTAATTGATTGGATCAATTTATCCCTGCATGTGATGTATGGATGTGTGATGTGCTACGTACATGGGCCATAAGTACTTGGCCCATGCTCCATCGACAGTGGCTCTTGCGCACACCATGGCTGAATGCACATCATTGCCATGGTGTCCCTTTTGGTCATTGGATGACCTCCCTCAGTGGTGGGCCCCACACCTCATCAAGAGGTTACGTGTGGAACCCTAGCTGATTCAGGCCCACCGAAATCTGGCTTTATGAAAGTTAGTGGGGGCCACTTTGGTTTGACCTGAAATGAGAACTAGGGCGTAATTAACTGTTCCCTCCAGCTAATATAAGTGCATGTGATAGGGAGATTCATATGATGAACTCTCTAAAGGCCTTCCATCATTAGCATGAGGATGGGTCTTTCAGTAATGAGGAAACACACCAGAAAATGGGCTATCCATTTGCTGTTGGGCTTGTCTGAGTGTTTCATAAGATGATAGGGGCGTCATAGACCGATGTGGGAGAGGATTCACTAGAAAATGGGAACTCTCTCACGGTACCTTGGCGTTCACGAATATGATGGGTAAGCACTCACTGGACAGATAGGTTTACCTGAAAACGACTCTGAACCTTGTTTGACAGAGGCCAAAGGGAAAACTCATATGATGAGTGGATATGATCCTTCACAGAAAGGTGGTGGGGTTATGCAGCTGAAACAGTTGGCTCCATGCACCCTATGTGATTTCCCACATTTCCAGAGACAACCCGTGGTCTCCGTCACTGAGAAAGGAGGGAAATCTCAGAGACGAATAAATGGAAATGGAACGTAGATTAAAATCCATGTCTATGAAATGAACATGAATCAAATTAGGTTGTGGACTGATGTTTGCTCTTTTATCCGAAAATGGCAATCGGATCATTTGCAGAACTACTTGATGACAACAAGTTGAAGGGCCCAAACTATGCTGACTGGTACAGGAACCTGATGCTGGTCCTAGCTTCTGAAAAGCTGGACAAAGTGGCAAAGAATCCTGCCCCGGAGCGTCCAGGTGATAGGGCTTCTGAGGCCCGAAGGAGAGACTATCAAGAATGGAAGGAGAAAAACTCCCTTGCCCGGTGTTACATCATTGCCTCCTTGGACATCCCGATACAGAGGCAGTTCGATCAGATCGAACTTGCCAAAGACATATTGGACAGTCTCCGGACAATGTATGAAGCTCAGAATCGTTCTACTCGACAAAAGGTCATGAAACAGTTCATGACCGCCCAAATGTCCAAGGGTCTACAAGTAAACGACCCTTGTCTTCGGATGATGGGATACATCAATGAACTGGAAGCTCTTGGATCCGGGCTGGACCTTGCAACCCAGATAGTTGCTATCTTTAATTCTTTGCCTCCTTCCTTTAATCCGTTCATCATGAACTATAACATGAACGAGCTGAATGTCAGCTTGCAAGAGCTCAGCAATATGTTGCAAAGAGCTGAAGAACTGATTAGAAAGGATGAGCTTGTAACCATGCTTGTTGAAGCTGGAAAGACAGGCAAGAGAAAGAGGAAGGCAAAGAAGCCTCAGAAGAAAACCACTAAGAGCAAGAAGTAGAAGAAAGACAAAGCATCGGATGCCTGTCACTTCTGCAAGAAGACCAGCCACTGGAAAAGGAATTGTCCTGCCTACCTGGAATCTAAGAAAGGTAACTTCGAAACTTGTGTTATAGAAACCAATTTATTGGTAGCTTCTGTGTCCTGGTGTATTGACTCCGGGGCTTCAACTCATGCGTGTAACTCACTGCAGGGGTTCAAGGTAAGCAGAAGGCTGAGTGAAGGAGAAATCACACTCTACTTGGGGACTAATGCAACTGTTGCAGCCGCGGCCATAGGAACCGTGGAGTTATTTTTTAGAGAATGAACAATTGTACTGAAAGATTGTCTTTATGTACAAAATTTAAGGAGAAATTTGATTTCTGTTTCAAACTGTGTGCAGATGGTTATTCTGTCTTCTTTAGTAATACGATTACTATTAAAAGAAACAACAGATTCATCGCATACGGGGAACTAGGGAACAGTCTCTATGTTCTACAACCTTTTCTAGAAACTAACATAACCGAAACTACGTCGGCTGAAATCCCCAAGAAGAGAGCCTGTGATACAATTAATCCCACGTGTCTGTGGCATTGCCGACTTGGCCACATCGGTGTTGACCGAATCACAAGATTGGTAAAGTCGGCAATACATACTAATGTATGTGGTCCCCTGAGTGTTAGGACACGAAATCAACACGTGTATTTCATCACCTTCACAGATGATTTTTCACGATATGGTTACGTGTACCTAATGAGACACAAATCTAAATCCTTTGAAAAGTTCAATGAGTTTAGACAAGAGGTCGAGAAATAGTTAGGGAGAGAAATTAAAGCCCTTCAATCAGATCGAGGTGGTGAGTATCTGTTTGACGAATTCAGGGACTACTTAAAGGACAATGGGATAGTATCACAATTAGCACCTCCTGCTACACCACAACTACATGATGTTTCAGAGAGGAGGAATAGGACCTTATTGGATATGGTCTGGTCGCTTCTCATACACTCCGGGTTACCCACATCCTTTTGGGGTCACGCATTAGAGACTGCGAATTACGTGCTAAATCGGGTTCCAACCAAATCGGTTCCGAATACTCCATATGAACTTTGCACCGGAAAGAAACCAAGTGTCAGACACTTGAAGATTTGGGGTTGTCCAGCACACGTTAAAAGAACGAGTGTAGACAAGTTGGAATCCAAGACCAGCCGTTGCCTATTTGTAGGCTACCCAAAAGGCTCTTCAGGTTACCTATTCTATGACCCAAGTGAGCAGAAAGTGTTCTGCAGTCGAAATGCTTAATTCTTGGAAACCGATTACATCCTGGACACCCATCGTCAAGAAATTGTTCTTGATGAGGAGAGCGCAGGAGTAGTGGGAGATGTCCCACAAGTTCCTGGTAGTGACCAACCTAGAAGATCCACTCGGGTATCCAAGCCACCAGTCCATTATGGTTATGACCAGGATAGTTACCCGGTGGAAACCTTGACTAGTGAGGAGGATCCCTTGACTTACGCGGAAGCTATGTTGGACATAGATTCCCAGAAGTGGGTGGAGGCCATGAGAGCAGAGATGGACTCAATGGAGACCAATGGAGTTTGGACTCTAGTAGATCCGCCCTCCGGGGTAAAAGCAATCAGTTGCAAATGGATTTACATGAGGAAGAAGGGCCCCGATGGTAAAGTTGAGACCTTCAAGGCTCGTCTGGTGGCGAAAGGGTACATTCAGAAAGAGGGCATCGATTATGAGGAAACTTTTTCGCCTGTGGCCATGCTTAAATCCATTAGGATCCTACTAGCTGTAGCAGCATACCATTATTATGAGATTTGGCAAGTGGATGTCAAAACTACATTCCTGAATGGTGATCTTACTGAAGATATATATATGCAACAGCCGCAAGGCTTCATTGCTGTAAGACAGGGAAAATGGTATGTAAACTTAACAGATCCATTTATGGACTTAAGCGAGCTTCTAGAAGTTGGCATCCATTTTAACTCTGCTGTCAAATCGTTTGACTTCGAGCAGAATCTGGATGAACCCTTTGTCTACAGGAAGTAAGTGGAGATAAGGTTACCTTCTTGGTTCTGTATGTAAATGACATTCTACACATTGGGAATGATGTAGGTATGTTAACTACGGTGAAAGTATGGCTATCACAGCAATTCTCCATGAAGGATCTTGGAGAAGCCTCCTATATATTGGGTCTTCGACTCTATAGAGATAGATCGAAGTGGATAATAGGATTATCCCATTCTTCTTACATTGACAAAATAGTCAAGAGATACAGCATGGAAAACTCCAAAAAAGGAAATGTTCCTTTCAGGCACGGAGTCACTCTCTCCAAGAAGATGTCTCCCATGACTTTTGAGGAGATTGATGGCATGAAAGACGTTCCTTATGCCTCAGCCATAGGGAGCATCATGTATGCCATGTTGTGCACTCGTCCTGACATAGCTCAGGCAGTGAGTGTAGTAAGCAGATTTCAGGCCAACCCAGGGCAGGAGCATTGGACTGCTATCAAAAACATACTTAAGTACCTTCAGAGGACAAAAGAGTTTTGTCTAGTATTCGACGGTAGCTCACTACAGATCCAAGGGTATATAGATGCCGATTTCCAGTTAGACCCAGATGATAGAAAGTCTACATCTAGATATGTTTTCACAATAGGATCGTGTGCTGTTTGCTGGAAAAGCAGCAAACAGGGGTCCACTGCAGACTCCACGACAGAGGCCGAGTACATTGCCGCAAGTGAGGCTGCCAAAGATGCCATGTGGATGAAGAAGTTCGTTCACGAGTTGGGAGTAGTTCCGTCCAGCACATCACCCATCCCATTGTTGTGTGACAACAATGGAGCCATTGCTCAGGCTAAGGAGCCACGAGCCTACTTGAAGTCGAAGCACATCGAGAGGAAGTACCACGTACTGCGGGAGATTGTTGGTAGAGGGGACGTCTTGATTCAGAAGGTAGCGTCAGCGGAAAATGTAGCAGACCCATTGACAAAGCCACTATCGGAGAAAGTGTTTGAAAAACACGTGGAAAGCATGGGACTCCGGCTAGTACCTGATTGGACCTAAGTGCAAGTGGGAGTTGTTAGACAGTTTTGTATGCCCTTAGCTTCAATCAGAATCATGTACTTTATGAGTTTATTGTAAATGAATAAAAGTGCATATTTGATTCATGTTCCCTTGGTATGTTTCCGTGTAATACCCTTATACTGGACACTTAATGAGACTCGTGTTAGTTTAGAATGTTCATAGCCAGTGGGTTGGTCTGGGGAGACCTATCCTGACAAGGCTGACACTATGGTGCCACCAAGTCGGTTGGGGTGGCCTGTCTCAGCTGCCAGGGTGAGACCCTAGGCACATGCAGTGTAGGATTAATTGAATCTTTGAACTGGACCAGATTTCCAGTATTGCCCTGGACCTTGGAGATTGATGGGCAAAACTGGAATGTTACACCCAACCCCTAGACTCGATTATGATACTGCAGTAGGTGTCAGATCGGGCTGTCTTTGATGTACCAATCAGTGAAATCCTTAGCGGGGGTCAAAACCTAGGTATGTTGGGACAGTCCGAGAATTCATCTGAATGGGTGATCATAGTGACAGGATGAGCCCCTTTGTCGGACAAAGGTAATGATCGGGGATGCACTCTCATTGATGGAAACCAAGACTGCCGGCAGCCGATTTCAACCGTTGAGATTTGTTTTGCAAAGTATATTTTATATGAGATATAAAAGTATATATATTATGGTTTCTAAAATGTTTGCAAGAAGATTTTAATTCCCGGGATCCATATAAGCAGAGAGTGCAACACTATTCCTTGCGACCGAGGGAGAGGTCCTCTCTTGTTGGGCAGTGTATGATCTTTATGGGCTGAGAGGTTAAGTGTAAGACCATTGAGGATAATACCTGATGGGCTAATCTTGCATCTGCCCATAGTCCCTGGGTGTTACAAGGTGGCTTGGGTTTCAGGGGGTGCACTGTCTTTAACAGTGTATTCGGCCAAGCGTTGTAACAAAGGCTGGGCCGAATCCATGTGGCTGATGTGTTGATCAATGCTTGGGTCCCACGCCATACAAGGAAGCCCAACTAGGCAACAGTTAGGAAGGATAAGTGAGCACATAAGCTTAATGGGCCTAAAGCCCATTTCGAACTGGGCTATTCATTTAGTTAATTAACGGGGTGAATTCTGAGATGGATTAGCAGATAGGATAGGGTCTTAAACCTATCCACTGATAGAGTCCAGATCTGAATATGATTCAGATGTAGAAACCTCCTAATGAGATTAGGTGAAAGCTAATCTAATCTGCAGATAAGATAAGGGTTTATCCCTATCACCTAAAGAGAAGTGTTATCCAAATATGATTTGGATAAGCTGCTCCTAATTGGATTAGGAGCTGATCTTTTAGGTTAACAAAAGAAGGGGGCGGCAGCCTAAGAGACACACATCAGATTTCCTTTAGTGCTGAAAACGAGAAGATAGAATTCTGCACCCTATGAATACTCTCTTGCCGCCTTCCTGTTCTTGCCGCCCTGTTTGCCAGTTCGATCTCCAGTTGTGGGAGAAGTCAAGATTGGATCTTGACATCAGTTCTTTAAGAAAGGATTGAAAGGACGCTGTGCTCACGTACCATCCTGCTGATTCTTGCGAAGGACAGAGTTCTTGGAGAAGAACACTGCTGATTCTGCTCCATCCTACACTGCACCATCTTCAGTGGGAGCAGTTTTTGGATCCTTCTTTGGGCGTGAACACCTCCGTTGGGAGATACTACTTCTCCGTATCAGGTATAATTTTCTCCTACTCCTTTTGGTTCAGATCTGATTCAGTTTAATTCACGGGATCCATGTGAGTAGAGAGTGCGGCACCGTACCTTGCAGCCGAGGGAGAGGTCCTCTCTTGTCGGGCAATGTTTGATCATTATGGGTTGAGAGGTTAAGTGTAAGACCATTGAGGGTAAACCTGATGGGCTAATCTTGCATCTGCCCGCAGTCCTTAGGCTTTCATAAGGTGGCTGGACCCAAGGGACATTTAGTGTAAATGTTGGGCCCATTAAGAGCCCATGGTGATGAACTCAGTGGTTCACTGTATCCTACAGTGAATTCGGCCATGCCTTATAACAAAGGATGGGCTGAACCCATGTGGCTGATGTGTAGATCAATGTTTGGGTCCCATGCCAAACAAAGAGAGACAACTGGGCAGCAGGTTAGGAGGTTAAGTGAGCACATAAACTTAATGGGCCTAAAGCCCAATTCGAACTGGGTTAATTAGATTAATTAAATAGGGGAAAATCTGGGTTTGGATCAGTAGATAAGGATAAGAGGATAAGTCCTATCCACTTAAAGAATCCTGATCCAAATAAAGATTTGGATCAGGAATCTCCTAATTCGATTAGGATCAATCTGATCTTAAACTGCAGATAAGATAGGGGATTATCGTTATAACATAAAGAGTCCAGATCAAAATAAAGATTTGGATCAGGAAACTCCTAATCAGATTAGGAGGTTGTCTCTTTAAGGCTATAAATAAGAGAGCATAGCAGACATGCAAAAGCCAGACAACAGACATTACATCAGTCTGCAGAGTTCTTCCCTGTTCTTGCCGCCCTACCCAGTTCGATCTCTACTTGTGGGAGTGATAAAAAATTGTTCTTCATATTGCTTCTTGGTAGAAGAAGCAATCTGAAGTCGTGCTGGTGGGAGTCGAATCCAACCAAAGATAAATAGTCTTGCTCCAATTAAATAATTTGTAGATAGTGATGAGCAAGGTCGTCTCCACAGGGATTGGGTGGATTTATTTCCAAGTAATCGAAGTAGGGGGGTTGTGCAGATAAGGAAAATAAGATGAAATAAGGAAAATAACAGGAAATAACAGAAAGCAAGAGATCAAATCGATGGGAGGTAGCTTCTAGTTGAAGGGAAAAGTTCAGCTTTGATTCTTATCATTGATCATCGATGCAAAGATAGATTCATATGTTTACGAATAAATTGGTTATAGCCATTAACAAGCTCTAACAGCCAGCCTCTACTCGTATTATTCGACACCAAAACAAGCTCTTTGATTGCTTGTCTTATTAATAGATAGTCCTAAACAAGCTCTTAGGATTTAATCTATTAATAGCATTAAGAGGGGAGAGACCCAATTCTGGTCAGCGATCTCACAAGCTCGAACCGTTTAAACCAGATCATACATTTTTCTAACATAGATCGAAAACTTTTTTGTAATCAATTTCTGTTAGTTGCCACCATGATTGAACCTACCAATCATATATGAAATTGGAGGTTCAATCGGCCATAGATTATTTGCATTAAATGAGCAAGGGGCCCTTCTTGCTTAATCAATAAAAATAATCCTCATAGTTAATTGTAGAAAACATATGAATACCCATAAACAATGAAGTGACATAAGAATCAATTATATCTCACAATGTTTAAAGAATCAAAGCTTCCCTAACCCTTCAACTAGAAATAAAAGCTTACAGACACTCCATGATGAAATCGCAGCTTCCAGATGAGAGGGGGGTGAACTCTACTTCTTCCTCCTTGGTTGCTGATGTCTCTCTCTGAAGGCTGAAGCTCTCTTGGAGTATTTGATGATGGCCCTGGGTGCTAGTCCACCCCCCTTTATATAGAATTAGGAGGGAGCTGTCTCCTTCTCCTCTAAGGAGTTCTTTCTCCATTGGGAGATCAGTTCTCTAATACATAATGCTTGGATTAGATCTAATCTACTCCTATCTCTTAACTGGTAATCTTAATCTCTTTTATCTTTCTAAAAATACAACAGAAAATTGAATCTGATAGGACTCTTTGATGTTTCTTATTCCTACATTCGTATTGGGCTTCCTTAACGGATTGGGCCGCTGCAAGGCTTCTCTACAAACTGGGCTTCTCTGCAAATTTTCTTAGACTTCGGGCCCAATTTTGACCTAGATTCAGTTAGAATCTATCAAAACTCAAAACATGAAATTGTGTAAAATTACCCGATTAGCCTTGTTTTTCCCATAACGCCTTCTTTCGTGCCCTAAATCGAAATACAAGAATAGTGAGTCTAATTAGGTACTAATTAAGTATAAAGACTGAATATTGAGGGATAAAAATATGATAATTTTTATTCTCATGACGTGCTCACCAGCCCTCTACTCCATTCTTGCTGAAGAGACGTCCTGCTGATCCTATTTCACCACACACTGTGTCATCTTTAGTGGAAGTGGGTTTTGGTTTTCTTCTTTGGCATGAACACCTTTATTGGGAGTTACTACTACTCTGTATCAGTTATATCCCTCTCCTCCCTTTTGGTTTTAGATCTGGTCCGGTTTGTTCAAGATTGACCACTGAAAATGCAGTTTTCTAAAACAGGGAATGTGATTCCCAGATGGGAGAAAGAGAAATTTTTGAAATTTCGCCCAACCTTCCTCAGGGTTTGGCCATCCATATGATGGATCTCTCATACCTTAAGTGGTGGAAGATCCAGGTTCAAATCTTGAACCGAATTTGCGCAGATATGGATCTGCACAAATGGGCAAAGGCGTTCTACCCGATTTGCGCAATTAACGTTTTTTCTGGGAAACCGGTTCCCAATTTTTGGGTGAATGATCTAAAATTAAATCTTTATTAATCTGATTTATATTTAGAACTATTCTATATATTTTTCTTGGATTTTGGGCTGTTCGTATGGTGGAGATCAAATTCTTTAATTGGTGCAAGAAATCTGCGCACCTACTGATTTATTCTATTCATTCTTGGTCTGTAATTAATTCTATTTTTTGTTTTAAATTTTTTAGATGAAACGTATAGAAATTCGAATCTGATGTAATATTAATAGAAAAATTAGGTTTTCTATTTTCTTTTCATTCGAAGACGAAGCAGAAAGCGCAAAGGAGAGAGTTTCGCAGATTCGGGTTCAACGATCTGCGATTTGTAGTTTTGGAAACTGCATAATGCGAACTGATATTTGTTTTGTAGGGTTTCAGTCTTACGAACAACCCTCTTACTGATTCTTGATTGTCATGTATCAGTTGTTTAATTTCAGATCATCTTCTTGAATTGAATCTTGAATTAAGCATCAAACCTAGACCCATTCAAACCAGATTGGAGAAAACTAGCTGGACCAAATCTATGGTTCGATGGGGGCTGTTCTCAGCCCTAAAATTTCCTATATGGGCCAAGGGATTGATGGCTAATTGCAAGATACAATTCAGCCCACATCTGTAAAACCAAGTTTTAATCTGTTAAAACTACTTTAGCCCAATTCAGCATAAATGCTATATGGGCCGAACTGTTCTTTGCAGTTCAACACATATACCAAGATAATATTAATTGGTAATATTATGAAATTAAATGGACTTTACATATGGGTTTTATAGTTATTTAATTGATTGGATCAATTATGGATTTCATGCAAGTGATGTGTGGATGTGTGATGTGCTATGTTCATGAGCCATAAGTACTTGGCCCATGCTGATTCGATAGTGGCTCTTACGCACACTATGGCTGAATGCACATAATTTCCATGGTGCCTTAAGATAATTGGATGATCTCCCTACGTGGTGAGCCCCACACCAGCTTCCTCCCCAAGAGGAACCATGCGGAACCCTAGCCGTTTAGGGCCCATCTAAATCTGGCTTTATGAAAGCCAATGGGAGCCACTTCGGTTTGACCTAAATTAGATCTAGGGAGTTTTTCCGTTCCCTCCATTAAATATAAGTGCATGTGATAGGGAATTTCATATGATGTATTCTCTAAAGGCCTTCCATCATTAGTATGAAGGTTGACTATATTGGGGGGTGCAGATGCACCATAAAATTGGGCTATCCATCTGCTAATGCAGTTTATTGGATTGCTTCATGAGATGATAGGGGTGTCATAGACCGATGTGGGAGGGGCCTATCCTAAAATGGAAGACTCTCTCATGGTACCTTAGCGTTCCCGAACATGATGGGTGAGCACTCACTGGACAGAAAGGTCTAACCTAAAATGGCTGTGAACCTTGTTTGATAGAGGCCAAAGGGATATCTCATAAGATGAGTGGATGAGATCCTTCACAGAAGGTGGTGGGGTTTTGTAGCTGAAACAATTGGCTCCATACATCCCATGTGGTTTCCCACATTTCTAGAGATACAACTGTCTCCGTCACTGAGATTGAAGGGATTCCCAGAGATGCCCAAAATGGAAATGAAATATAGATTAAAAGTGATATCTATGTGATGACATGAATCAATTAGGTTGTGGACTTACAAATCTGCCTTCCCTTTACCAGAAATGGAAAATGGAAACTTCTCCAAATTGTTGGGTGATAACAAACTTAAAAGCCCTAATTATACTGACTGGTTCCAAAACCTTATGCTGGTTCTAACGTTCGAGAAATTGGACAAAATTGCTAAGAACCCTGCTCCAGATCGTCTGGGTGACAGGGCTTCAGAGGCTTGAAGAAGCAAGTATCAAGAATGGGAAGATAAAAACTCTCTTGCCCGGTGTTATATTATAGCCTCTTTGGACAATCCGATACAACGACAATTTGATAAGATTGAAGTGTCCAGGGATATATTGGATAGTCTAAAGACTATGTATGAAGAGCAGGACCGTTCTATTCGACAAAAAGTCTTAAAATTGT
This sequence comes from Nelumbo nucifera, assembly GCF_055504915.1. NCBI lineage: Eukaryota > Viridiplantae > Streptophyta > Magnoliopsida > Proteales > Nelumbonaceae > Nelumbo > Nelumbo nucifera. The sequence continues at coordinate 40,300,087 of NC_142656.1, read as the reverse complement.
TTATGACCGCACAGATGACCGAGAACCTACAAGTTCATGACCATTATCTAAAGATGATGGGTTACATCAATGAACTGGAGGCTCTCGGGTCAGGGCTAGATCATGACACTAAAATTGATGTTGTCCTTAATTCCTTACCTCCGTCCTTCAATCAGTTTATCATTAATTACAATATGAATACGCTAAATGTTAGCCTTCAAGAACTCAACAATATGTTGCAGAGGGCTGAAGAACTGATTAAGAAGGATAAGCCGATAACAATGCTTGTTGAAGTTGGCTAATCGAGCAAGAAAAACCGAAAGGCTCAGAAGAAGGGTAGCGAAACGAAAAAATAGAAGAAAGATAGGACATCAGATGCCTGTCACTTCTGCAAATAGACCGACCACTTGAAGAGGAATTGTCCTCAATATCTGGAGACTAATAAGCAAGGTAATTTTGAATCTTTTATCATAAAGACCAATTTGTTGGTCACTTCTGCTTCCTGGTGTATTGACTCTGGGGCTTCAACTCATGCGTGTAACTCACTGTAGGGGTTCAAGTTAAGCAAAAGACTGAGTGTCTGAGAAGTGACACTCTACTTGAGGACTTTTGCAATAGTTGCAGCTATCACCATAGGAATTGTAGAACTAGTTTTTAGAGTAAGAACAATTGTACTTAAAGATTGTCTTTTCGTACCTCATTTGAGAAGAAATTTGATTTCTGTCTCAAAATTGTGCATGGGTGGTTATTCTATCTTATTCAGTAATGTGATTACTATTAAACGGAATAACTAATTCCTCGCATATGGAGAACTTGAGAACGGTCTCTATGTTCTCCATCCTTCTCTGGAAACAAACATTACCGAAACTACATCGGAAATAATCCTCAAGAAGAGGACTCGTGATATAGTTAGTTCCATGTGCCTGTGGCATTACCGACTTGGCCACATTAACATAGATCGTATCACAAGGTTGGTAAAGGATGGTCCGTTGGATTTTTTAACTATGAACCTTGCCTTCAGGGTAAGATGATGAAACGTCCATTTACAGGAAAGCCTGAAAGATCTACAGGCACACTTGACCTTATACATACTGATGTATGTGGTCTCCTGAATGTTAGGACACGTAACCATCATGTTTATTTTATAACCTTTACTGATGACTAATCACGGTATGGTTACGTGTACCTGATGAGACATTATGTCTGAATCTTTGGAAAAGTTCAAAGAATTCAGGCAAGAAGTTGAGAAACAGTTAGGGAGAGAAATTAAAATCCTTCGGTCAGATCGAGATGGCGAGTATCTCTCTGACGAATTTAGGGACTACTTAAAGGATAGTGAGATAGTATCACAACTAGCTCCTCCTGCTATACCACAGTTAAACAGTGTGTCAGAAAGGAGGAACCAGACCTTATTGGATATGCTCCGATTACTTCTCGTACACTCAGAATTACCCACATCCTTTTGGGGTTACGCATTAGAGATTGTGATATACATGCTGAACCAGATTTCAACCAAATCTGTTCCAAAGACTCCCTATGAGCTTTGGACCGGTAAGAAACCAAGTGTGAGACACTTGAAAATTTGGGGTTGTCCAGCACATGTTAAAAGAACTAGTGCTGACAAATTGGAATCCGAGACCAGCCGTTGCCTATTTATAGGCTACCCCAAAGGCACTGTGAGTTACTTATTTTATGATCGAAAAGAGCAAAAGGCTTTTTGCAGTCGAAATGCCCACTTCATAGAAGAAAATTACATCCTGGATAATCATCATCAGGAAGTTATTCTTGATGTGGAGGGTCTAGGGGTAGTGGGAGATGTCCCACCAGGTCCAAAAAATAACCAACCTAGAAGATCTAACCGAGTTTCCAGGCCTCCAGTACGTTACAACTATGACCAAGAAAGTTACTTGGTGTAAGCCACAACTAGTGATGAGGATCCTATGAGTAATACGGAATCTATATTGGACATAGATTCCTTGAAGTGGGTAGATGCCATGAGAGCTAAGATGGACTCAATGGAGACCAATGGAGTCTGGACTCTAGTAGATCCACCCCTTAGGGTAAAGGCAATTGGTTGCAAATGGATCTATAAGAGGAAGAAGGGTCCTGATGGTAAAGTTGAGACCTACAAGGCTCTATTTGTTGTGAAGGGGTACACTCAGAAAGAGGGAATTGATTATGAAGAAGATAATCGGATTATCCTAGTCTGCTTATATTGACAAAATAGTCAAGAGATACAGTATGGAGAACTCCAATAAAGGAAATGTTCCTTTTAGGCATGGAATCACTCTCTCCAAGGGTACGTCTCACAAGACAGTTATGCCCTTAACTCCAATCAGATTGATGTACCTTTTGACATTTATTGTAAATGAATAAAGTACATAATTTATTCATGTCATTGTGGTGTGTTTCTGTATAATACCCTTACGTTGAGCCACCTATTTGCCCAACAACTGAGTCTGAGCCAAATGTTGAAATGGCTTCGCAGTCCAAACCTATATCATTTTCTGAAGAACTTGCATTGGTGCGCCAAGAATTAAAAGACTATTGGGAGGGACATGAGGTTGTCCCTATTGGTTTCTCTATCTCTGATCTCATCGTTGTTCAGTGTCAACACCCGATTTTTGCTTGGTCTGCCGCCTGAACCTCCAAGACACCCCAAACACCCAATCAGACCCTTCTGATCCCTTCAAAACATCCAAAAACCCAAAACCCCAACTTTTACCCTGAAATCTCTCAGATCCACCATTAAACCTACCCGATACCTATCCGATGGCCTCGACCGACCTCCACTTACACCTCAACCATTGAATTAGACACAACCATCAGACCCAATACCTCCCAAAACGTCCACCTATGAAATTTCAACCCAAAATAGCTTTGTTTACCCTTAAATCTTACCAAGATTCCATTTCAAGGTTCCAGATTGACCGGATTACAAAACTAGCCGATTTGGGCCTAATTGGCTCAACCTAACCATACCAATCACCTAAGACTGCACCAAAATCCTATCCTATGATATTTCATCCAAAACATACCTTGTTTGACACTTGATCACACAAATATATTGTTTCGAGACCTTAGATTTACCAAATCAAGCCCTTGCCCGTTAGCCCAATCTGACTCCTCTAATCAACTTAGAATGTTTGAAAACCCCACCCTACCAAGTTTTAGTTGAAAATACCTAAATACCCTTTAGAGCCAAAATTACCAAAATACCCATAACCTAAATACCCTTGACCTAATTAACAAGATACCCAACCTTTCAAAATTACCAAAATACCCTTGACCAAAATTACCCGAATTACCCCTTTAAGCGATTCCCAAACTAACCCTTTGACCGATTCCCAAATTACTCCTAACATAATTCCTAAAAATGTCCCTTCCTCAAAAATTCCCCTAAATTTCCAAAATGCCCCTCCTTCCAGAGTTCCCCTAAATTTCTAAAATACCCTTACCCAAAATTACCTGAACAACCCCTTTGACCAATTTCCAAAATACCCTTGACCTAATTTCCAAAATACCCATGTCCAAAATTACCTGAACTACCCTTTGACCAATTTCCAAAATACCCTTTACCAAAATTGCCCTACTACCCTTTAACCAATTCCAAAATCACCCCCGACTTAATTTCCAAAATGTCCCTCCTAAAATTACCAAAATGCCCTTGACCAAAGTTACCCAAATTACCTCGACCAAAATTACCAAAATATCCCCTTACAAAATTACCAAAATGCCCTTGACCATAGTTACCTAAATTACCCCAAGCGTCCAACATATCAAGTTGCCCTTCTTCCCCCAATTTGCCCCCTTTAAGACACCGATCTAGTGATATACCTCCCCAAACCCTAGCCTTCCCGCCTGAAACCCCATTTCTCTCACTTTTTGTTTAAAAACCTCCTCCTTTCAATTATAAAAAGGAGAGAAACTGTTCCTGATGAAGGGTTTTTTGGTAGCACCCTGTTGTTTGGACTACTTCCAGGTGGCCGATGTCTCAAAGGCCGAAGTGAAGGACTTTTGCTGGATGGAGACCTGGATGCCAACATGGGTAGCTCTTCAGTGAAACCTGCAAGGAATCAATGTTAGAGGACCTAGGGTGGCTAACCTGGCGAGGTCACTCCGATGATTAAGTTAGTACTCTCATAGTAGATCGCAAGCTAAAAATTTAGAAAGCATGAGAGGTAGAATGTGCTTACTCGCCCCTCCCCTGTGTTATTGGGGTTGGTGCCTTTATATAGGCATTTTCTGGTGTGGGCCTCACGCACCACATCAATGATTTTCGGGAGGTTGTGCCTTACTGGTCCGAGATCCTCGGAGGTAATCGCCATGCACGTTGACCATCCTTTGAAACATTCAGTACATGGGCCAACTTCCGAGAAACCTGGGAGCATCGGGATATGCATGCCGAATTTGTCGGCAAGCACATCTCGCAGGTTACCACTTGGTCCCCAGTTAGGTCGGCAAGCCCTCGAGGGAGGTCGCTACTTGCGTCGAGGTCACTTCGGATGGTGATGAGGTGCTACAGGCTGACCCTGGATGAGGTGTTGAAAGCCGATCTAAGTTGTGGTCGAGGTCGCTAAGTCGGCGTAAAGTAGGTCACTAGGTCGGTGGTAAAGGCATGTCGCTAGGTCGGGGTAAAGATGCCATGTGTCACAATGTCATTGGAGGGCCAAATCCACCCTCATCAATTGCCCCCATTCCCGAGTTGAAAGTAGCTCTGCGAAGGGAGTAGATAACACCTTTTAGCCCAGAATGATTGATTCGATAAGCTCGTTGTAAGCGTCTGTCCAATTTGCTTCTCAAGTTGGAAGAGTCGAAGTGTTTGTAGCCTTACGTAGGACCTCGCTGTCTTGATTATCGGGGCATGAGAGTGAATTCATCCGCTCAAGGAGAGGTGGAACAGGTACCCCGAGGGCATCTACTTTATTAGGGATGCGACCATCAAGGGGTTCTACATTCCAGCTAAGTACCTCAAGTGCGAAGCTCATCATGCCATCCTCAAGAAGGGGTTCTGTGTGGTTGTTTTATCAGGTCGCTCCACCTAGGTAGACTTTGACGCAGTGTTTCTCGGACTGGTTCTCCAAAGAGTAGCTAACAAGTTCAATGCGGAGCCAAGAACTGAGGTGGAGGTCAACCATGAAGAGATCGGCCAAGTTTGTGTCCGTCATGATGTTGAAAGCGATAGTCTTTCCTTGGTTTTTCTTTCTTGTGCCAAATTAATCTTCCTTCTGTCGTTTCTTTTTCTCCAAAAAAATTTTCTAAGTGTGAATTCATCCAAGGTGCCAAATAGGTGGACTGGGCATAGTTAGGAATAATCCGAGGTCGATGTAAGCCGAGGGGCACGAACATGTAGGGAATGTATCCGACATGTTTGCACACCGATGAGCGCAAACTGCTTTTTTATTTCGCCCTTGCTGGAGAGGCGTCTGGGGTTTAAGTTACCTCTGTCGAAGCGACTGGGGTTTAGGTTGCCCATGCCAAAGCGACTGGGTCTTGTGTGGTGCCAAGTTCTTCTGCTAGCTCGCCACCTTAACCCTTAGGCCTAGGGAGCGACTCGTAGTCCACTCTCCTTATTCTTGACTTTGCCCATGCCGAAGAGGCGACTGGGTCTAAAGTTGCGCATGCTGAAGCGATTGGGTCTTAGGTTGTGTCGAGGTCTTTATCAGCTCGGCACCTTAGCCCTTAGGCTCTGGGAGAGACTTCATAGTCCACTTTCCATAAGATTATTTAGCCAATGTGCGGCCTGACCTTTCTGCCTATGTGGGTGGTCATTCTGTAGTAACTTCTCACATGGCTGCTTCTACGTCATCCTGTGGGATTTTCTTCCTGGGTGAGTGCTTGCGAGACCACGACGTACATGTTCTGCCCCCTTGCGAGGGCATAATGTTGTTTTCGGTGTGAGTTTGCAGTTCGGGGCCACGGTTGCACTGCTTCAGCCTCATAATGATGCCAGTCGTCCACTCCTATGAGAAGCCACAGGGAGCTCAACTTGCGGGGGAAACTCTACTAACTGTAGGTCGTCGATTCGCTCAGGAGCCTTGAGGGGCTTGACCCACAAGGGCGTTTGCATAGTTCGTTGGCCACTAACTCCCACAGGAGCCGTGAAGGGTTCAATTTGTAGGGGAGACCTCGCGAAGTGAACAAATGAGGCTTATCTAGGCTGAAATAAAGTCGGTAGAGCTGCTTAGTCTGTTGGCCATCAACTTCCAGTAGGAACCCTGACTGGCTCGACCTGTGGGGACAACCTTACTCTGAGGTGCCTATTTCCAGACTGCTGGTTCTTAAGGTTGTTCTGCTAGTGCCTATTCTGCATCGACATGAATACGTTGAGCTGCTCCCATGCTCACATTTGGAAATTCATGTTTCATTTCATGAAACTGCTACAATTTGACCCCGGTGGGAACTGCTGATGGCTCTACCGCGGGGAGAGGGGCATTCACATGCGGTAGCAGGTATTTATCTAGGGCACTGGGGATGCTAAGTTCGGCCTGAACTTGTCTGATTGTCACAGGGGATTTCTCCAGGTTCATCCCAGATGTTTTTGCCCCCTAGTAATCGGTATTCGTTCTGGTGTTGACGTTGCTCAAAAGTGCCTTTGAGTTCATAAAAATCGGAAATTAGACTTCTTGTAGAGTTTCCCACAGACGACACCAATTGATGAAGGGTTTTTTGGTGACACCTTGTTGTTCGGATTACTTCTAGGTGGCCGATGACTCAGAGGCTGAAGTGGAGGATTTTTGCTGGATGGTGACCTGGATGCCGAGTTGAATAGGTCGAGCTGGGGGGTAGATTGGGTGCCGAGCTAGGTTGATTGCCAAGCTGGGTAGCTCTTTAGAGAAACCTGCAAGGAATCAATGTTAGAGGACCCGAGGTGGCTAACTTGGCGAGGTCACTCCGATGATTTAGTACACTCGTAGAAGATCACGAGCTAAAAAATCAGGAAGTATGAGAGCTAGAATGTGCTTACTCGCCCCTCCCCTATGTCATTGGGGTTGGTGCCTTTATATAGGCATTGTTTGGTGTGGACCTCATGCATCGCATTTGAGATTTCTATGAGGTCGTGCCTAGCCGGTCTAAGATCCTCGGAGGTAATCGCCATGCACGTTGACCATCCTCCGGAACATTTGGTACGTGGGCCAACTTCCAAGAAACCTGGGAGCATCGGGATATGCATACCGAATTTGTTAGTGAGCACAACTCGTAGGTCACAGCGTAGTCCTTAGTCAGGTCAGCAAGCCCTCGAGGGAGGTCGCTACTCGCGTCGAGGTCACTTTGGTTGGTGATGAGGTGCTATAGGTTGACCCTGGACGAGGTGTTGGAAGCCAACCTATGTTGTGGTCGAGGCCGCTAGGTTGGCGTAAAGGCAGGTTGCTAGGTCGGCGATAAAGGCATGTCACTAGGTCAAGGTAAAGATGAGCCATGATCAGGGACTCCAATGAAGGGAAGGGAGATCCATCGAATGGATGGTCGAACCACGCAGAAAGGTTGGGAAAATTTTCAAAACTTTTCTCTCCCCACACAGGAATCCAATTCCCAGATTTAGAAAACTGCATTTTCAAGGTTCGTTCTTGAATCCAAAATGGGACCAAATCTGAAACCAAAAGAGAGTGAGGGATATACCTTATACGAAGTAACAGTAACTTCCAACACAGGTGTTCACGCCCAAAGAGAAGACCAAAACCCACCTCCACTGAAGATGACATAGTGTGTACTGAGGCAGAATCGAGCAAGTGATAGTGAGCACGACTTCAGATTGTTTCTTCTACCAAGAAACAATATCAAGAACCTTTCTTAATCAGATCAACAAGTGGATATCGAACTGGGTAGGGGCGGAAAGAACTGGGGAAGAATTCTGCAATTTGTTGTTGTGTAAATCTGAGGAATTCGCCCCCTATTTATAGCCTTCTTTGGATAAGCCTCCTAATCTAATTATGAGAGAGTTTCCTAATCCAAATATGATATTTGGATTTGGACTCTTAAATGGATAAGAGTTCTCTTATCCTTCAGATAATCCTAATCAGCTTAAAAGTTGAATTCGCCCCCTTTTAATTAACTAACTTAAGCCTAGTTCAAATTGGGCCTTAGGCCCATTAAGCTTATGTGCTCACTTACTCTTTAATTTTCTGCCAACTTGGCTCTCTTCGTATGGCGTGGGACCCTAACATTGATCTACACATCAGCCACATGAGTTCAACCCAGTCTCTGTTACAAGGCCTGGCCGAATTCACTGTAGGTGATAGTAAACCCCTGAGTCCATCACCATGGGCTCTTAATGGGCCCAACATTTACACTAAATGGTTATTGGATCCAGCCACCTGATGAAAACCCAAGAACTGTGGGTAGATGCAAGATTATCCCATCAGGTATTACCCTCAAAGGTCTTACACTTTACCTCTCAGTCCATAATGATCAAACACTGCCTGACAAGAGAGGACCTCTCCCTTGACTGCAAGGTGCAGTGCTGCACTCTCCACTCACATGGATCCCGGGAATTAAAACCCTTTGCAAACATTTTGAAACCATATATATATATATATCTATATAAATATATATTTTGCAAAAACAAATCTCAATGTTTGAAATCACCTGCCGATAGTTTAGGTTTCCATCGGATAGAATGCATTTCCCCGATCATTCACTTTGTTCGAAAAATGGGCTGATCCTATCACTATGATCATCCACTTAGATGAATTCTTGGACTGTCCCAACATACCCAGGTTTTGACCTCTGCTAAGGATCTCACTGATTCGTATATCAAAGACAACCCAATCCGACACCTAGTGCAGTACCATAATTGAGTCTAGGGGTCAGGTGTAACATTTCAGTAGTGCCCATATGTCTCCAAGGTCCAGGGCAACACTGGAATTTGGTCTGGTTCAGGGTTTCAAGAAAACCCATATTGCATGTACCTCAGGTCTCACCTTGGCATGTGAGACAATCCATCCCATCCAACTTGGTGGCACATTAGTGTCAGCCTTGGCAGGATAGATCTCCCCAGGCTTACCGGTAAATGGCCATTTCGTCATCTTACCCTGTAGGCAAGGTTCACAGGTTGGATGATCTTTTATAGTTAGAAAATCCAAAGGACCATCCTTTACCAACCTTGTGATACGATCTATGTTAATGTAGCCAAGTCGGTAATGCTACAGGCATGTGGGATTAATTGTATCACGAGTTCTTTTCTTGGGGATCTTATCCGGCATAGTTTCAGTTATGTGTAGAGAAGGATGGAGAACATAGAGACCATTCTCTAGTTCTTCATATGCGAGAAATTTGTTATTCCTTTTGATAGCCCATCATCTTTAGACATTGGTCATGAACCTATTGGTTCTCGGTCATCTATGCGGTCATAAACAATTTTATGACCTTTTGTCGAGTAGAACGATTATGCTCTTCATACATAGTCTTCAGACTATCCAGTATATCCTTGGACATTTCGATCTTATCAAATTGTCGCTGTATCGGATTGTCTAAAGAGGCTATAATATGACACCGGGCAAGAGAATTTTTCTCTTCCCATTCTTGATAATCTCTCCTTCGGGCCTCAGAAACCCTGTCACCCGGACGATCCGGAGTAGGGTTCTTAGCAATTTTGTCCAATTTTTTGGATGTCAGAACTAGCATAATGTTTCGGAACCAGTTAGTATAATTAGGGCCCTTGAGTTTGTTATCATCCAACAACTTGGCGAAGTTTTACGTTTTCCATTTCTGGTAACGACAAAGCAGATTTATAAGTCCACAACCTAATTTATTCATGTCATCACATAGAAAGGGCTTTTAATCTATGTTTCATTTCCATTTTGGGCATCTCTGAGATTCCCTCCAATCTCAGTGATGGAGACAGTTGTGCCTCTAGAAACATGGAAAACAACATCATATGAGCTTTCCCTTTGGCCTCCAATCTTAGTGAAGGATCTCATCCACTCATCATATGAGCTTTCCCTTTGGCCTCTGTCAGATAAGGTTCATAGCCATTTTAGGTTAAACCTTTTTGTCTAGTAAGTGCTCATCCATCATGTTTGTGAATGCCAAGGTACCGTGAGAGAGTCTTCAATTTTAGGATAGGCCCCTCCCACATTGGTCTATGATGCCCCTATCATCTTATGAAGCAATCCAGCCAACTGCATTAGTAGATGGATAGCCCAATTTTATGGTGCATCTCCACCCACCAATACAACCAACCTTCATACTAATGATGGGAGGCTTTTAGAGAATTCATCATCTGAAATTCCCTATCACATGCATTATTTACTGGAGGGAACAAAAGGGATAACTCCCTAGATCTGATTTAGGTCAAACCAAAGTGGCTCCCACTGACTTTCTCAAAGTCAGATTCAAAGTGGGCCCAAAATGGCTAGGGTTCCGAGGTGTTTCTCTTGGGGAGAAACTGAAACGGACTCTACTAAGAAGGGAGATCATCCAATGATCTTTAAGGGCACCATGACTGTGATGTGCATTCAGCCATGGTGTTCAAAAAGAGCCACTATTGAATTGACATGGGCCAAGTGCTTATAGCCCATGTTACGTAGCACATCACATCACATACATCACATGCATGAAAAACCACAATTGATCCAATCAATTAAATAACTGTAAAACCCATAATTAAAATTTAAAACTTTTTCAGCCTATTTAAAGCCCATAATATTATCAAATAATAAATACTATCTAGGTATATGGGCTGAACTGCAAAGAGCAGTTTGGCCCATATAACATTTATGTTGAATTGGGCTAAAGCAGTTTTAACAAATTAAAACTGAGTTTTACAGAGGTGGACTGAATTGCATCTTGCAATTATCCCTCAAACCCTTGGCCCATTTAGTAAAGTTTAGGTCTGTAAGCAGCCCACATTGAACCACAGATTTGGTCCAACTAGTTTGGTCCAATCTGGGTCGAATGGGTCTAGGGTTTGGTGTTTAATTCAAGATGCAATTCAAGAAGATGATATGAAATTAAATATGGCTGACAAATGACAATCAACAATCAACAAATAAACAAAACAGTGGGCTGTTCGTGTGAATCCAAACTTGCAAGAAAAAGATTAGTTGCAGCTTGCAGATTTGATTTCTACAAATCGCAGATTGTAGATTTCTCATCTGTGCAAATGTCTTCTCCACCACGCGTACCAGCTTCTTCTTCCAATGAAATAAAATAGAAAAAAGATTAATTTTCTATTAATTTATATCAGAATCAAATCCTATACATTCCTTCTAAAAAATAAAAAAAATATTTATAGACCAAGAATGAATAGAATACAACAGTTGCGTAGATTCGTTGTGCCAATAAAAGATTTTGATCTCCACCATACGAACAGCCCAAAAACCAAGAAATATAAATAGAAAAATTATAAATATATTGCATATTTATAAAGATTTAATTTTCAAATCACTCACCCAAAACTGGGAACCTATTTCCCAACAAAACTGCAAACTGCGCAAATTGGGTAGAATGATTTCTGCCGATTCCCACATATTAGATCTGGTTTATTTTTGGTTCAAGAATTGAACCTAGATCTGATACGACTGAAGGGAAGGGAGATCCATCGAATGGATGGCCGAACCACACAAAAATGTTGGGCAAAATTTCAAAAATTTTCTCTCTCCCCTCTCACGAATCCAATTCCCAGATTTAGAAAACTGCATTTTCAAGGTTCGTTCTTGAATCCAAAACCGGGCCAGATCTGAAACCAGAAGAGAGTGAGGGATATACCTGATACGAAGTAACAGTAATTCCCAACGCAGGTGTTGACACCCAAAGAGAAGACCAAAACCCACCTCCACTGAAGATGACACAATGTGTAGTGAGGCAGGATCAACAGGATGGTTCTTCAACAAGAACCTGAATTCTTCAGCAAGAATCGAGCAAGGGCTGGTGAGCAAGACTTCAGATTGTTTCTTCTACCAAGATACAATATCAAGAACCTTTCTTGATCAGATCCACAAGAGGAGATCGAACTGGGTTGGGGCGGCAAGAACTGGGGAAGAATTCTACAATTTGCTGTTGTGTAAATCTGAGGAATTCACCCCCTATTTATAGCCTTCTTTGGATCAGCCTCCTAATCTAATTAGGAGGGAGTTTCCTAATCCAAATCTGATATTTGGATTTGGACTCTTAAATGGATAAGACTTCTCTAATCCTTTAGCTAATCCTAATCAGCTTAAAAGCTGAATTCGCCCCCTTTTAATTAACTAACTTAAGCCCAGTTCAAATTGGGCCTTAGGCCCATTAAGTTTATGTGCTCACATACTTGTTAATCTGCTGCCAACTTGGCTCTTTTTGTATGGTGTGGGACCCTAACATTGATCTACACATCAGCCACATGGCTTCAGCCTTGTCTCTGTTACAAGGCCTGGCCGAATTCACTATATGAGATAGTGAACCCCTGAGTCCATCACCATGGGCTCTTAATGGGCGCAACATTTACACTAAATGGTTCTTGGATCCAGCCACCTTATGAAAACCCAAAAGCTGTGGGCAGATGCAGAATTATCCCATAAGGTATTACCCTCAATGGCCTTACACTTAACCTCTCAGCCCATAATGATCAAACGCTGCCCGACAAGAGAGCATCTCTCCCTCCGCTGTAAGGTGCAGTGCTGCACTCTCCACTCACATGGATCCCGGGAATTAAAACCTTTTGCAAACATTTTGAAACCATAATATATATATATATATATATATATATATATATATATGTATATTCTATATAAATATATATTTTGCAAAAATAAACCCCAACGATTGAAATCAACTACCGACAGTTTAGGTTTTCATCAGAGAGAGTGCATTTCCCGATCATTCACTTCGTCCGACAAAGGGACTGCTTTTGTCACTATGATCACGTACTTAGTTGAATTCTCAAATTGCCCCAACATACACAGGTTTTGACCCCCTCTAAGGATCTCACTGATTGGTATATCAAAGATAGCCCAATCCGACACCTAGTGCAGTACCATAATCGAGTCTAGGGGTCAGGTGTAACTTTCCAGTTTTGCCCATCTGTCTCTAAGGTCCAGGGCAGTACTAGAAATTAGTTCGGTTCAAGGTTTCAAGAAAATCCACATTGCATGTACCTCAGGTCTCACCCTGGTAACTGAGATAAGCCACCCCAACAAACTTGGCGACACATCATGTCAACCTTGGCAGGATAAATCTCCCCAGGCCTATCCAACGACTGTGAAGATTCTAAACTAACATGAGTCTCATAAGTGTCCAGTTTAAGGGTATTACATAGAAACACACCATAATAACACGAATCTGAAGGAATGAGAGATCCATCCTATGGACGCCCAAAAGATTGCGGAATAAGTGGCGAATTTCAAAAATTTTTCTCTCCCTTCAACTGGGAATCGTATTCCCCATTTAGAAAATCATATTTTCAAGGATCAAATCTGAACCATAAACTGAACCAGATCTGAACCAAAAAGGAGTGGAAAGGATTATACCTGATACGAAGAAGTAATATCTCCCAACGAAGGTGTTCACGCCCAAGGAAGAATCCAAAGATTGCTCCCACTGAAGATGGCGCAGTGCAGGTGGAGCAGAATCCGCAGTGTTCATCTCCAAGAACTCTGTCCATCGCAAGAATCAGCAAGATGGTACGTGAGCACAACTTCCTTTCAATCCTTTCTCAAAGGACTGATGTCAAGATCCAATATTGACTTCTCCCACAAGTGGAGATCGAACTGGCAAACAGGGCGGCAAGAACAGGGAGGCGGTAAGAGAGTATTTGCAGGGAGCAGAATTCTCTCTTCTTGATTTCAGTACTAAAGAACACCTGATGATCTGTGTGTAGTGTATGTCTAAAGGCTGCCGCCCCCTTCTTCTTTTATAATCTTAAAAGGATCAGCTCCTAATCAGATTAGTAGTTGCTAATCCAAATCACATTTGGGTTAGAAGTCCCTTTAAGTGATAAAGGATAATCCTTATCTTATCTGGAGATCAGATCAGCCATCTCCTAATCTGATTAGGAGGTTTCCAAATCTAAATCTTATTTAGATCTTGGACTCTCTAAGTGGATAGGGTCTAAGCCCAATCCTATTAGCTGATCCACTTCAGATTTCGCCCCTTTATAAACTAAATAAACAGCCCAGTTCGAAATGGGCGTTAGGCCCATTAAGCTTATGTGCTCACTTAACCCTCTTAACTGCTGCCCAGTTGGGTTTCCTTGTATGGCGTTGGACCCAAGCATTGATCTACACATCAGCCACATGGGTTCGGCCCAGCCTTTGTTACAAGGCCTGGCCGAATACACTGTTAAAGACAGTGCACCCCCTAAAACCCATCAAATGGGCTCTACGGGCCCAACACTTACCCTAAGAGGTCCCTGGGCCAAGCCACCTTGTAACACCCAGGGACTGTGGGCAGATGCAAGATTAGCCCATCAGGTATTATCCTCAATGGTCTTACACTTAACCTCTCAGCCCATAATGATCATACACTGCCCAACAAGAGAGGACCTCTCCCTCGGCTGCAAGGAACAGTGTTGCACTCTCCACTCATATGGATCCCGGGAATTAAAACCTTCCTGCAAACATTTTAGAAACCATATATATACTTTTATATCTTATATAAAATATATTTTGCAAAACAAATCTCAACAGTTGAAATTGGCTGCCGGCAGTCTTGGTTTCCATTAGTGAGAGTGCATCCCCGATCATTACCTTTGCCCGACAAAGGGGCTGATCCTGTCACTATGATCACCCACTCAGATGAATTCTCGGACTGTCCCAACATACCCAGGTTTTGACCCCCGCTAAGGATCTCACTGATTGGTACATCAAAGATAGCCCAATCCGACACCTAGTGCAGTATCATAATCGAGTCTAGGGGTCGGGTGTAACTTTCTAGTTTTGCCAATCAATCTCCAAGGTCCAGGGCAATACTGGAAATCTGGTCTAGTTCAAAGATTCAATTAATCCTACACTGTATGTGCCTAGGGTCTCACCCTGGCAGCTGAGACAGGCCACCCCAACCGATTTGGTGGCACTACAGTGTCAGCCTTGTCAGGATAGGTCTCCCCAGACCGACCCACTGGCTGTGAACATTCTAAACTAACACGAGTCTCATTAAGTGTCCAGTTTAAGGGTATTACACAGAAACATACCAAGGGGACATGAATCAAATATGTATCTTTATTCATTTACAATAAACTCATAAAGTACATCATTCTGATTGAAGCTAAGGGCATACAAAACTGTCTAACAGCTCCCACTTGCACTTTGGTCCAATCAGGTACTAGCCGGAGTCCCATGCTTTCCACGTGTTTCTCAAACACTTTCTGTGATAGTGGCTTTGTCAATGGGTCTGCTACATTTTCCGCTGACGCTACCTTCTGAATCAGGACGTCCCCTCTACCAACAATCTCCTGCAGTACGTGGTACTTCCTCTCGATGTGCTTCGACTTCGAGTGGGCTCGTGGCTCCTTAGCCTGAGCAATGGCTCCATTGTTGTCACACAACAATGGGATGGGTGATGTGCTGGACGGAACAACTCCTAACTCGTGAACGAACTTCTTCATCAACACAGCTTCTTTGGTAGCCTCACTTGTGGCAATGTATTCGGCTTCGGTCGTGGAGTCTGCAGTGGACCCCTGTTTGCTGTTTTTCCAGGAAATAGCACACGATCCTATCGTGAAAACATATCAAGATGTAGACTTTCTATCATCTGGGTCTGACTGGAAATCGGCATCTGTAAACCCTTGGATCTGTAGTGAGCTACCGTCGAATACTAGACAAAACTCTTTTGTCCTTCGAAGGTACTTAGGTATCTTTTTCACAGCTGTCCAGTGCTGCTGCCCTGGGTTGGCCTGAAATCTGCTTACTACACTCACTGCCTGAGCAATGTCAGGATGAGTGCACAGCATGGCATACATGATGCTTCCTACGGCAGAGGCATAGGGAACGTCTTTCATGCCATCAATCTCCTCAGAAGTCTTGGGAGACATCTTCTTGGAGAGAGTGACTCCGTGCTTGAAAGGAACATTTCCTTTCTTGGAGTTTTCCATGCTGTATCTTTTGACTATTTTATCATTGTATGTAGATTGGGATAATCCTATTATCCGCTTCGATCTATCTCTATAGAGTCGAAGACCCAGTATATAGGAGGCTTCTCCAAGATCTTTCATAGAGAATTGCTGTGAAAGTCATACTTTCACCGTAGTTAGCATTCCTACATCATTCCCAATGAGTAGAATGTCATCTACATATAGAACCAAGAAGGTAACCTTATCTCCACTGAACTTCTTGTAGACACAGGGTTCATCCGGATTCTGCTCAAAGTCAAACGATTTGACAGCAGAGTCAAAACGGATGTTCAAACTTCTGGAAGCTTGCTTAAGTCCATAAATGGATCTATTAAGTTTACATATCATGTTTTCCTGACCTGCAGCAATGAAGCCTTGTGGCTGCTGCATATAGATATCTTCAGTAAGATCTCCATTCAGGAATGCAGTTTTGACATCCATCTGCCAAATCTCATAATCATGGTATGTTGCTACAGCTAGCAGGATCCTAATGGATTTAAGCATGGCCACAGGCGAAAAGGTTTCCTCATAATCGATGCCTTCTTTCTGAGTTTACCCTTTCGCCACAAGACGAGCTTTGAAGGTCTCAATCCTGCCATCGGGGCCCTTCTTCCTCTTGTAAATCCATTTGCAACCGATTGCTTTTACCCCAGAGGGTGGATCTACTAGAGTCCAGACTCCATTGGCCTCCATTGAGTCCATCTCTGCTCTCATGGCCTCCACCCACTTCTGGGAATCTATGTCCAACATAGCTTCCGCGTAAGTCACGGGATCCTCCTCACTTGTCAAGGTTTCCACCAGGTAACTATCCTGATCATAACCATAACGGACTGGTGGTCTGGATGCCCGAGTGGATCTTCTAAGTTGGTTACTCCTGGAACTTGTGGGACATCTCCCACTGCTCCTGAGTTCTCCTCATCAAGAACAACTTCCTGATGATGGGTGTCCAGGATATAGTCGGTTTCCAAGAATTGTGCATTTCGACTGCAGAACACTTTCTGCTCACTTGGGTCATAGAAAAGGTAACCTACAGAGCCTTTTGGGTAGCCTACAAATAGGCAACGACTGGTCTTAGATTCCAACTTGTCTGCACTCGTTCTTTTAACGTGTGCTGGACAACCCCAAATCTTCAAGTGTCTGACACTTGGTTTTTTTCCAGTCCAAAGTTCATATGGAGTATTCGGAACCGATTTGGTTGGAACCCGATTTAGCACGTAAATCGCAGTCTCTAATGCATAACCCCAAAAGGATGTGGGTAACTCTGAGTGTATGAGAAGCGATCGGACCATATCTAATAAGGTCCTATTCCTCCTCTCTGAAACACCGTTAAGTTGTGGTGTAGCAGGATGACCTAATTGTGATACTATCCCATTGTCCTTTAAGTAGTCCCTGAATTCGTCAGAGAGATATTCACCACCTCGATCTGATCGAAGGGCTTTAATTTCTCTCCCTAACTGTTTCTCGACCTCTTGTCTAAACTCTTTGAACTTTTCAAAGTATTCAGACTTGTGTCTCATTAGGTACACGTAACCATATCGTGAAAAATCATCTGTGAAGGTGATGAAATACGCGTGTTTATTTCGTGTCCTAACACTCAGGGGACCACATACATCAGTATGTATTAGGTCAAGTGTGCCTGTACATCTTTCAGGCTTACTGTTAAATGGCCATTTCGTCATCTTGCCATGTAAGCAAGGCTCACAGGTGGGAAGATCTTCTACCGCTAGAAAATCCAAAGGACCATCCTTTACCAACCTTGTGATTCGGTCAACACCGATGTGGCCAAGTCGGTAATGCCACAGACACGTGGGATTAACTGTATCACGGGCTCTCTTCTTGGGGATTTCAGCCGACGTAGTTTCGGTTATGTTAGTTTCTAGAGAAGGATGTAGAACATATAGACCGTTCTCTAGTTCCCCGTATGCGATGAATCTGTTGTTTCTTTTAATAGTAATCGTATTACTAAAGAAGACAGAATAACCATCTGCACACAGTTTTGAGACATAAATCAAATTTCTTCTTAAATTTTGTACATAAAGACAATCTTTCAGTACAATTATTCCTTCTCTAAAATATAATTCCACGGTTCCTATGGCCGCGGCTGCAACAGTTGCAGTAGTCCCCAAGTAGAGTGTGACTTCTCCTTCACTCAGCCTTCTGCTTACCTTGAACCCCTGCAGTGAGTTCCACGCATGAGTTGAAGCCCCGGAGTCAATACACCAGGACGCAGAAGCTACCAACAAATTGGTTTCTATAACACAAGTTTCGAAGTTCCCTTTCTTGGATTCCAGGTAGGCAGGACAATTCCTTTTCCAGTGGCTGGTCTTCTTGCAGAAGTGACAAGCATCCGATGCTTTGCCTTTCTTCTGCTTCTTGCTTTTAGTAGCTTTCTTCTGAGGCTTCTTTGCCTTCCTCTTTCTCTTGCCTGTCTTGCCAGATTCAACAAGCATGGCTACAGGCTCATCCTTTTTAATCAGTTTTTCAGTTCTTTGCAACATATTGCTGAGCTCTTGTAAGCTGACATTCAGCTTGTTCATGTTATAGTTCATGATGAATGGATTAAAGGAAGGAGGCAAAGAGTTAAGGATAGCATCTATCTGGGTTGCAAGGTCCAGCCCGGATCCAAGAGCCTCCAGTTCGTTGATGTATCCCATCATCCAAAGACAATGGTCGTGAACTTGTTGACCCTTGGACATTTGTGTGGTCATGAACTGTTTCAAGACCGTTTGTCGAGTAGAACGATTCTGCTCTTCATACATTGTCCTGAGACTGTCCAATATGTCTTTGGCAAGTTCGATCTGATCGAACTACCTCTGTATCGGATTGTCCAATGAGGCAATGATGTAACACCGAGCAAGGGAGTTCTTCTCCTTCCATTCTTGACAGTCTCTCCTTCGGGCCTCAGAAGCCCTATCTCCTGAACGCTCCGGGGCAGGATTCTTTGCCACTTTGTCAAGTTTTTCAGAAGCAAGGACCAGCATAAGGTTTCTATACCAGTCAGCATAGTTTGGGCCCTTCAACTTGTTGTCATCAAGTAGCTTTGCAAAGGATCCGTTTGCCATTTTCTGATAAAAGAGCAAACATCAGTCTACGACCTAATTTGATTCATGTTCATTTCATAGATATGGATTTTAATCTATGATCCATTTCCATTTATTCGTCTCTGAGATTTCCCTCCTTTCTCAGTGACGGAGACCACGGGTTGTCTCTAGAAATGTGGGAAATCACATAGGGTGCATGAAGCCAACTGTTTCAGCTGCATAACCCCACCACCTTTCTGTGAAGGATCATATCCACTCATCATATGAGTTTTCCCTTTGGCCTCTGTCAAACAAGGTTCAGAGCCATTTTCAGGTAAACCTTTCTGTCCAGTGAGTGCTTACCCATCATATTCGTGAACGCCAAGGTACCGTGAGAGAGTTCCCATTTTCTGGTGAAGCCCCTCCCACATCGGTCTATGACGCCCCTATCATCTTATGAAACACTTAGACAAGCCCAACAGCAAATGGATAACCCATTTTCTAGTGCATTTCCTCATTACTGAAGGATCCATCCTCGCGCTAATGATGGAAGGCCTTTAGAGAGTTCATCATATGAATCTCCCTATCACATGCACTCATATTATCTGGAGGGAACAGATAATTACGCCCTAGTTCTATCTTTAGGTCAAACCAAAGTAGCTCCCACTGACTTTCATAAAGCCAGATTTTGGTGGTGGGGTCCACACCTCATCAAGAGGTTACGTGCGGAACCCTAGCCGATTCATATGATGAACTAAAATAAGAACTAGGGCGTAATTAACTGTTCCCTCCAGCTAATAAGAGTAAATGTGATAGGAAGATTCATATGATGAACTCTCTAAAGGCCTTCCATCATTAGCATGAGGATGGGTCCTAAGGTAATGAGGAAACGCACCAGAAAATGGGTTATCCATTTGCTGTTGGGCTTGTCTGAGTGTTTCATAAGATGATAGGGGCATCAAAGACCGATGTGGGAGGGGCTTCACCAGAAAATGGGAACTCTCTCACGATACCTTGGTGTTCACGAATATGATGGGTAAGCACTCACTGGACAGAAAGGTTTACCTGAAAACGGCTCTGAACGTTGTCTGACAGAAGCCAAAGGGAAAGCTCATATGATGAGTGGATATGATCCTTCACAGAAAGGTGGTGGGGTTATGCAGCTGAAACAGTTGGCTCCATGCACCCTATGTGATTTCCCACATTTCCAGAGAAAACCCGTAGTCTCCGTCACTAAGAAAGGAGGGAAATCTCAGAGAT
Organism: Nelumbo nucifera; assembly: GCF_055504915.1. Lineage (NCBI taxonomy): Eukaryota > Viridiplantae > Streptophyta > Magnoliopsida > Proteales > Nelumbonaceae > Nelumbo > Nelumbo nucifera. The sequence continues at coordinate 40,279,804 of NC_142656.1, read as the reverse complement.
GAATAAATGGAAATGGAACGTAGGTTAAAATCCATATCTATGAAATGAACATGATTCAAATTAGGATGTGGACTGATGTTTGCTCTTTTATCAGAAAATGGCAAACGGATCATTTGCAAAATTACTTGATGACAACAAGTTGAAGGGCCCAAACTATGCTGACTGGTATAGGAACCTTATGCTGGTCCTAGCTTCTGAAAAGCTAGACAAAGTGGCAAAGAATCCTGCCCCGGAGCGTTTGGGAGATAGAGCTTTTGAGGCCCGAAGGAGAGACTATCAGGAATGGGAGGAGAAAAACTCCCTTGCCCGGTGTTACATCATTGCCTCCTTGGACAACCCAATACAGAGGCAGTTCGATCAGATCAAACTTGCCAAGGACATATTGGACAGTCTTAGGACGATGTATGAAGAGCAAAATCATTCTACTCGACAAAAGGTTTTGAAACTGTTCATGACCGCACAAATGACCAAGGGCCAATAAGTTCTCGATCATTGTCTTCGGATGATGGGATATATCAACGAACTGGAGGCTCTTGGATCCGGGCTGGACCTTGCGACCCAGATAGATGCTATCCTTAATTCTTTGCCTCCTTACTTCAAACCGTTCATCATGAACTATAACATGAACAAGCTGAATGTCAGCTTGCAAGAGCTCAGCAATATGTTGCAAAGAGCTGAAGAACTGATTAGAAAGGATGAGCTCATTGCTATGCTTGTTGAAGCTAGCAAGACATGCAAGAGAAAGAGGAATGCAAAGAAGCCTCAGAAGAAAGCCACTAAGGGCAAAAAGCAGAAGAAAGACAAAGCATTGGATGCCTGCCACTTCTGCAAGAAGACCGGCCACTGGAAAAGGAACTGTCCTGCCTACCTGGAATCCAAGAAAGGTAATTTCGAAACTTGTGTTATAGAAACCAATTTATTGGTAGCTTCTGCGTCCTGGTGTATTGATTCCGGGGCTTCAACTCATGCGTGTAACTCACTGCAGGGGTTCAAGGTAAGCAGAAGGCTGAGTGAAGGAGAAGTCACACTCTACTTGGGGACTACTACAACTGTTGCAGCCGCGGCCATAGGAACCGTGGAGTTACTTTTTAGGGAAGGAATAATTGTACCGAAGGTTTGTCTTTATGTACAAAATTTAAGGAGAAATTTGATTTCTGTCTGAAACCTGTGTGCAGATGATTATTCTATCTTCTTTATTAATACGATTACGATTAAAAGAAATAATAGATTCATCGCATACGGGGAACTGGAGAACGGTCTCTATGTTCTACATCCTTCTCTAGAAGCTAACATAACCGAAACTACGTCGGCTGAAATCCCCAAGAAGAGAGCCCGTGATACAGTTAATCCCACGTGTCTGTGGCATTACCGACTTGGCCACATCGGTGTTGACCGAATCAAAAGGTTGGTAAAGGATGGTCATTTGGATTTTCTAACTGTAGAATATCTTCCCACTTGGGAGCCTTGCCTACAAGGCAAGATGACAAAACGACCATTTAACGGTATGCCTGAAAGATGTACAGGCACACTTGACCTAATACATACTGATGTATGTGGTCCCCTGAGTGTTAGGACACGAAATCAACACGTGTATTTCATCACGTTCACAGATGATTTTTCACGATATGGTTACGTGTACCTAATGAGACATAAGTCTGAATCCTTTGAAAAGTTCAAAGAGTTCAGACAAGAGGTCGAGAAATAGTTAGGGAGAGAAATTAAAGCCCTTCGATCAGATCGAGGTGGTGAATATCTATCTGACGAATTCAGGGACTACTTAAAGGACAATGAGATAATATCATAGTTAGCTCCTCCTGCTACACCACAACTTAACGGTGTTTCAGAGAGGAGGAATAGGACCTTATTGGATATGGTCCAGTCACTTCTCATACACTCAGAGTTACCCACAAGTTCTAGGTAGTGACCAACCTAGAAGATCTACTCGGGTATCCAGGCCACCAGTCCATTATGGTTATGACCAGGATAGTTACCTGGTGGAAACCTTGACTAGTAAGGAGGATCCCGTGACTTACGCGGAAGCTATGTTGGACATAGATTCCCAGAAGTGGGTGGAGGCCATGAGAGCAGAGATGGACTCAATGGAGACCAATGGAGTCTGGACTCTAGTATATCCGCCATCGGGGTAAAAGCAATTGGTTGCAAATGGATTTACAAGAGGAAGAAGGGCCCCGATGGTAGGGTTGAGACCTTCAAAGCTCGTCTAGTAGCGAAAAGGTACACTCAGAAAGAAGGCATCGATTATGAGGAAACCTTTTCGCCTGTGGCCATGCTTAAATCCATTAGGATCTTGCTAGTTATAGCAGCATACTGTGATTATGAGATTTGGCAGATGGATGTCAAAACTGCATTCCTGAATGGAGATCTTACTAAAGATATCTATATGCAGCAGCCACAAGGCTTCATTGCTGCAGGTCAGGAAAACATGGTATGTAAACTTAATAGATCCATTTATGGACTTAAGCAAGCTTCTAGAAGTTGGAACATCCGTTTTGACTCTACTGTCAAATCGTTTGACTTCGTGCAGAATCTGGATGAACCCTGTGTCTACAGGAAGTACAGTAGAGATAAGGTTACCTTCTTGGTTCTGTATGTAGATGATATTCTACTCATTGGGAATGATGTAGGAATGTTAACTACAGTGAAAGTATGGCTTTCACAGCAATTCTCCATGAAAGACCTCAGAGAAGCCTCCTATATACTGGGTCTTCGACTCTATAGAGATAGATTGAAGCGGATAATAGGATTATGCCAATCTGTTTTTATTGACAAAATAGTCAAAAGATACAGCATGGAAAACTCCAAGAAAGGAAATGTTCCTTTCAGGCACGGAGTCACTCTCTCCAAGAAGATGTCTCCCAAGACTTCTGAGGAGATTGATGGCATGAAAGACGTTCCCTATGCCTCTACCGTAGGGAGCATCATGTATGCCATGCTGTGCACTCGTCCTGACATTGCTCAGGCAGTGAGTGTAGTAAGCAGATTTCAGGCCAACCCAGGGCAGGAGCACTGGACAGCTATGAAAAACATACGTAAGTACCTTCGAAGGACAAAAGAGTTTTGTCTAGTATTCGACGGTAGATCACTACAGATCCAACGGTATACAGATGCTGATTTCCAGTCGGATCCAGAGGATAGAAAGTCTACATCTGGATATGATTTCACGATAGGATCGTGTGCTGTTTGCTGCTTTTCCAGCAAACAAGGGTCCACTGCAGACTCCACGACCGAGGCCGAGTACATTGCCACAAGTGAGGTTGCCAAAGAAGCCGTGTGGATGAAGAAGTTCATTCACGAATTGGGAGTTGTTCCGTCCAGCACATCACACATCCCATTGTTGTGTGACAACAATGGAGCCATTGCTTAGGCTAAGTAGCCACGAGCCTACTCGAAGTCGAAGCACATCGAGAGGAAGTACCACGTACTGCGGGAGATTGTTGGTAAAGGGGACGTCCTGATTCAGAAGGTAGCGTCAGTGGAAAATGTAGCAGACCCATTGACAAAGCCACTCTCACAGAAAGTGCTTGAGAAACACGTGGAAAGCATGGAACTCCGGCTAGTACCTGATTGGACCACGTACTGCGGGAGCTGTTAGACAGTTTTGTACGCCCTTAGCTTCAATCAGAATGATGTACTTTTTGAGTTTATTGTAAATGAATAAAAGTGCATATTTGATTCATGTCCCCTTGGTATGTTTATGTGTAATACCCTTAAACTGGACACTTGATGAGACTCGTGTTAGTTTAGAATGTTCACAGCCAGTGGGTCAGTCTGGGGAAACCTATCCTGACAAGGCTGACACTGTATCAGCTGCCAGGGTGAGACCCTAGGCACATACAGTATAGGATTAATTGAATCTATGAACTGGACCAGATTTCCAGTATTGCCCTGGACCTTGGAGATTGATGGGTAAAACTGGAAAGTTACACCCAACCCCTAGACTCGATTATGATACTGCACTAGGTGTCGGATTGGGCTGTCTTTGATGTACCATTCAGTGAGATCCTTAGCGGGGGTCAAAACCTAGGTATGTTGGGACAGTCCGAGAATTCATCTGAGTGGGTGATCATAGTGACAGGATCAGCCCCTTTGTCGAACAAAGGTAATGATCGGGGATGCACTCTGACTGATGGAAACCAAGACGGCCGGCAGCTGATTTCAACCGTTGAGATTTGTTTTGCAAAGTATATTTTATATAAGATATAAAAGTATATATATTATGGTTTCTAAAAGGTTTGCAAGAAGGTTTTAATTCCCTGGATCCATATAATTAGAGAGTGCAACACTGTTCCTTGCAGCCGAGGGAGAGGTCCTCTTTTGTTGGGCAGTGTATGATCATTATGGGCTGAGAGGTTAAGTGTAAGACCATTGAGGATAATACCTGATGGGCTAATCTTGCATCCGCCCACAGTCCCTGGGTGTTACAAGGTGGCTTGGCCCAGGGACCACTTAGGGTAAGTGTTGGGCCCATAGAGCCCATTTGATGGGTTTCAGGGGGTGCACTGTCCATGACAGTGTATTCGGCCAGACCTTGTAACAAGGGCTGGACCGAACCCATGTGGCTGATGTGTAGATCAATGCTTGGGTCCCACGCCATACAAGGAAGCCCAACTGGGCAGCAGTTAGGAAGGTTAGGTGAGCACATAAGCTTAATGGGCTTAAAACCCATTTCGAACTGGGCTATTTTATTAGTTAATAATGTGGCGAATTCTGAGATGGATTAGCAGATAGGATACGGTCTTGACCTTATCCACTCTTGGAGTCCAGATCTGAATGTGATTCAGATCTAGAAACCTCCTAATGAGATTAGGAGAAAGCTAATCTAATCTGCAGATAAGATAAGGGTTTATCCCTATCACCTAAAAGAGGTCTTATCCAAATATGATTTGGATAAGCAACTCCTAATTGGATCAAGAGCTGATCTTTTAGGTTAACAAAAGAAGAAAGGGGCGGCAGCCTTTAGAAGACACACAATTAGATTTTCTTCAGTGCTGAAATCACAAGGAGAGAGAATTCTGCACCCTGCGAATACTCTCTTGCCGCCTCCCTGTTCTTGCCGCCCTGTTTGCCAGTTCGATCTCCTGTTGTGAGAGATGTCAAGATTCGATCTTGACATCAGTTCTTTGAGAAAGAATTGATAGGAAGCTGTGCTCACGTGCCATCCTGTTGATTCTTGCGAAGGACAGAGTGCTTGGAGAAGAACACTGCTGATTCTGCTTCATCTTGCACTGCGCCATCTTCAGTGGAGCAGTCTTTGGATCCTTCCTTGGGCGTGAACACCTTCATTGGGAGATACTATTTCTCCATATCAGGTATAATCCTCTCCTACTCCTTTTGATTCAGATCTGGTTCAGTTTATGGTTCAAGAATGATCCTTGAAAATATGATTTTCTAGAATAGGGAATGTGATTCCCAATTGAAGGGAGAGAAAAATTTTTGAAATTCACTCCCTTATTCCGCAACCTTTGGGCGTTCATACAATGGATCTCTCATTCCTTCACTAAGTAGCCACATGGAGTTTTCAGGGAATTCCCATATGAAATTTGTTTTTCTTTGTTGGTAATTTGGACCCACTCAATCACAAATAGCTCTACCAAAGTCTAGCGTGGCCAACTGGTTGGATTAATCTTCTAGTCATGCAGCTCTCACTGTGTATCTTTCTTTTACTCAATCTGAACTTCTTGCTAGGAATTTCATGAAGGCTGTTATTTTTTGTGACTTCGTGTGTTAGGGTGCTACAAAAGAGGGGAATTTAATTTTCTTTCATCTTTTTCTGTTTTGATAGGTGAAGGTCAAAGTTCCTTTTAGTTTTGGGTCAAGATTAGGTTGTTGTTGCCTCCTAACCTTGATAAGAGACCAAGCATTCTCATTTGGAAGCCAAGGTTTGAAACGTAGGCTCTATTTGTAGGAAATACAAATACAAATGTGCACAACATAAAGCTTGGTGGGCATTCAAGACATTTTGAAAGCAACCCGTGGTGGATCAAGACCAAGGGAAGGGAGGGAGCAGAGTAGGATCCACCTAGATTTGTGAGTGCCTTCAAGTGCAAGTAGCTTCAATTGCTCATAGTGTTAGACAGTGTATGTCCTTAGCTCCAATCAGATTGATGTACATTATGACATTTATAGTAAATGAATAGGGTTCATATTTGATTCGTGTTATTGGGGTGTGTTTCTGTGTAATACCCTTAAACTGGACACAAAATGAGACTCGTGTTAGTTTAGAATGTTCACAGCCATTGGATAACTTTGGGGAGATTTATCCTGCCGAGGCTGACACTGGTGTGCCGCCAAGTGTTGGGGTGGCCTGTCTCAGCTACCAGGGTGAGACCCAAGGTACATGTAGTGTAGGTTTACTTGAAACCCTGAACTGGACCAGATTTCCAGTATTGCCCTGGACCTTGGTGATTAGTGGGAAAAATTGGAAAGTTACACCTAACCCCTAGACTCGATTATGATACTGCACTAGGTGTCGGATTAGGCTGTCTTTGATATACCAATCAGTGAGATCCTTAGCGGGGGTCAAAACCTGGGTATGTTGGGACAGTCCGAGAATTCATTTGAGTGGGTGATCATAGTGACAGGATCAGCCCCTTTGTCGGACAAATGTAATGATCAGGGATGCACTCTCTCTGATGGAAACCAAGACTGCTCGCAGCCGATTTCAATCGTTGAAATTTTTTTTGCAAAATATATTTTTTATACGGATATAAATGTTAGACAGTTTTGTATGCCCTTAGCTCCAATAAGTTTTGATGTAGTTTTGACATTTAGTGTGAATGAATAAAGTGCATGTTTGATTCATGTTGTGTGGTATGTTTCTGTGTAAGACCCTTAAACTGGACACTTAATGAGACTCGTGTTAGTTTAGAATGTTCACAACTGTTGGATAAGATTTGAATCTGGTAACCTCTTGATAAGATCAGGAGTGGGCTAACCTAATCTGCAGATAGGATTAAGATAATTCCCTATCCAAATACAGATTTGGATTGGGATAACTCCTAATAGGATTAGGAGGTTTCTTAATCACTAAGAAAGAGGAGAAACCCTAATCTTGAATTAAAAGAATTCGAACCAAGGGTTTAGCAGAAAATCCTCCTGCAATTTGAGATAGGATCTCAGAAACCCTAGAGAGAAGAAAAGCAAATACACCAACTTCATCTCTAGAGTTCTCCTCTAGCCGCCGTCGCCATTCACTGCCTGGTTCGATCTCTCTGAGAGGGAAAGATCAAGAAGGTGTTCTTGATATCAGTCTTTGCTGAAAGGCTAATTGTGTACGGTGCTCTTCGCTTCCATCGAATTCTTGTGAAGAATTTGGTTCGTAAGACGAACACTGCTGGTTCTACTCCAGTATCATTCCGTCATCTTAAGTGGGAGCAGATCTTGGGAGTAGTCTTTGGGTGTGAACACCAACGTTGGGAGATACCGACTCTCCGTATCAGGTATAACCCTTCCCTTTCTCTTTGGTTCAGATATGGTTCGGTTTTGATTCGATTAGATCCTTGAATATTGTATTCTAAAATCAGGGAATATGATTCCCAGTTGGAAGGGAGGAGAGAAATTTTTGAAATTCGCCCACCCCATTCCGCTGCATTCTTGGCGTCCATACGATGGATCTCTCCCTCCTTTCAATATATATATATATATATATATATATATTATGGTTTCAAAATGTTTGCAAAAGGTTTTAATTCCTGGGATCCATGTGAGTAGAGAGTGCAGCACTGTTCCTTGCAGCCGAGGGAGAAGTCCTCTCTTGTCGGGCAGTGCATGATCATTATGGGCTGAGAGGTTAAGTGTAAGACCATTGAGGGTAATACCTGATGAGCTAATCTTGCATCTGCCCACAGTCCCTAGGCTTTTATAAGGTGGCTTGGCCCCGGGACCACTTAGTGTAAGTGTTGGGTCCATTAGGAGCCCATGTGATGGGATCAGGGGGTGCATTGTCCATAACAGTGTATTCGGCCAGGCCTTGTAATAGAGGCTGAGCTGAACCCATGTGGCTGATGTGTAGATCAATGTTTGGGTCCCACGCCATACAAAGAAGCCCAACTAGGCAGCAGTTTGGAAGCATACTAAGCACTAAGACTTCATGGGCCTAAAGCCCATTTTAGATTAGCAGATAGGATAGGGTCTTAACACTATCCACTCAGAGGGTCTAGATCTAAATAAGATTTAGATATGGAAACCTCCTAATAAGATTAGGAGAGGGCTGATCTAATCTGCAGATAAGATAAGGGTCTATCCTTATCACTTAAAGGGAATTTAGATCCAAATATGATTTGGATTAGCAACTCCTAATGGGATTAGGAGCTGATCCCTTTAAGGTTACAAAAGGAGGAGTGGGCGGCAACCTCTTGCATAATCAGATCCTCACTCTCAGAGCAAGAGTTACAGAAGATAGAACATAGCATCACTGTTCTATTTTCTCTCAGCCGCCTCCTTCCTGCCGCAGCCGCCACAGTGCTAGTTCGATCTCCTCTTTCAAGCCGGAACGATAAAGATTGGATCTTGATATCAGCCTTGGGAAGAGTGGCTGATATGAAGTTGTGCTCACAGCCTCCAACGAATTCTTGCGAAGGGTTCGGTTCATTGGACGAGCACTGCTGATTCTGCTCCAACATTCATTGTGTCATCTTCAGTGGGAGCGGTCTTTGGAGTCTTTCTTTGGGCGTGAACACCTTTGTTGGGAGATATTATTTCTTTGTATCAGGTATATCTCTCTCCTGCTTCTGGTTTCAGATCTGGTTCGATTTAGGGTTCAAGATTGATCCTTGAAAATGCAGATTTTCTAAAATAGGGAATGTGATTCCCAAATGAGGGGAGCGGAATTTTTTTGAAATTTTGCCCAACCTTCCTGTAGGGTTCGGCCATCCATATGATGAATATCTCATCCCTTCAGTAGTATCAGAGCTAGGTTCTAATCTTGAACCGAAATTAAATCAGATCTGAACCTGTGCAAATGGGTAGAAGGCGTTCTACCCGATTTGTGCAGATTAGAGTTTTTCTGGGAAATCAGTTCCCAGTTTAAAGGGAAAATGATCTGAAATTAATTTTTATAAATCTGGATTATATTTAGAACTGTTCTTTATTATTTTCTTGATTTATGGGTTGTTCATACAAATGGAGATCGAAATCTTGATTGGTGCAGTGAACCTGCGTTTTGTAGTTTTTAGTTTTTACATTCTGGTCTGTAAATAATTTATTTTTTTAATTTTCTAGAATGAATGTATAGGATTCGATCAGATGTAATATAAATGGAAATTAGGTTTTCTATTTATTTTATTTTCATGATCGAAGATGGCGGCGCAGAAGGAGAATTTGCAGATGTTAAAATCGCTATCTACGATTTGCAGTTTGTGAAACTGCAAACTGTGTTCTGACTTTTGTTTTACAGGTTGGAGGTGTGCGAACAGCCCTATGACTGATTCTTGCTTGTTCTTAATTAGTAATTAATTTCAGATCATTTTTCTTGAATTATTTCTTTAAGTAAAAATCAAACCCTAGACCCATTCAAACCAGATTGGTTCAAACTGGTTGGACCGAATCTGTGGTTCGATGGAGGCTGATTGTCAGCCCTAATTTCCCACTTTTGGGTCAAGGGGTTGATAGTTAATTACGATATTTAATTCGGCCCACACCTGTAAGGCCCATTTTTAAAATGTTAAAACTGCAAAAGCCCACTAATTGTAGGAAAAACTATATGGGCCGAACTGCTAACTGGTATTCAGCCCATATACCTAGAAAATATTAGTTGTTAATATTATGGAATAAAATGGGCTTTAATAATGGGCTTTACAGATATTAATTGATTGGATCAATTCTATCCTTGCATGTGATGTATGGATGTGTGATGTGCTACGGACATGGGCCATAAGTACTTGGTCCATGCAGATTCGAAAGTGGCTCTTACGCACACCATGGCTGAATGCACATCATTGCCATGGTGTCCCTAAAGATCATTGGATGATCTCCCTTAGTGGTGGGACCCATACCCTTGAAAAGAATACGTGTGGAACCCTAGCCGTTTAGGGTTCACCAGAAATCTAGCTTTATGAAAGTCAGTGGGAGCCCCTTTGGTTTGACCTAAATCAAACTAGGGTGTAACTTTTGTTCCCTCCTGAAATATGAGTGTATGTGATAGGGAGATTCATATGATGAACTCTCTAAAGGCCTTCCATCATTAGCATGAAAATGGGTCCTTCAGTAATGAGGAAACGCACTAGAAAATCGGCTATCCATTCGCTGCTAGATCTGTCGGAGTGTTTCATAAGATGATAAGGGCATCATAGACCGATGTGGGAGGGGATTCCCCAGAAAATGGGAACTCTGTCACGGTACCTTGGCGTTCACAAATATGATGGGTGAGCACTCACTGGACAGAAAGGTTTAACCTAAAAAGGCTCTGAACCTTGTCTGACAGAGGCCAAAGGGAAAACTCATACGATGAGTGGATATGATCATTCATAGAAAGGTGGTGGGGTTTTGCAGCTGAAACAGTTGGTTCCATGCACCCTATGTGATTTCCCACATTTCCAGAGACAATTCGCAGTCTCCGTCATTGAGATAGGAGGGAAATCTTAGAGATGAATAAATGGGAATGGAACATAGATTAAAAAACATATCTATGTAGATAACATGAATCAAATTAGGTTGTGGACTGATGTTTGCTCTTTTATCAGAAAATGGCAAACGGACAATTTGCAAAGCTTCTTGGTGACAACAAGCTTAAGGGCCCAAACTATGTCGATTGGTATCGTAACCTTATGCTGGTCTTGACCTCTGAAAAATTGGATAAGGTGGCTAAAAACCTTGCCTCAGAGCGTCCGGGAGATAGGGCTTTTGAGGCACGGAGAAGGGACTATCAGGAATGGGAGGAGAAAAACTCCCTCGCCCAGTATTACATCATTGGCTCTCTGGACAATCCGATACAGAGGCGGTTTGATCAGATCAAATTGGCCAAGGACATATTGGATAGTTATAGACAATGTATGAAGAGCAGAATCGTTCTACTTGACAGAAGGTCTTGAAACAGTTCATGACCACAAAGATGTCCAAGGGGCAGCAAGTTCATGACCATTGTCTTTGGATGATGGGCTACATAAATAAGCTTGAGGCTCTTGGATCTGGGCTGGATCATACGACCTAGATAGATGCCATTCTCAACTCTTTGCCTCCGTCCTTCAATCCATTCATAATGAACTACAATATGAATAAGTTGAATGTCAGCGTTTAGGAACTCAGCAATATGTTGCAGAGGGCCGAAGAACTGATTAAGATGGATGAGCCCCTAGCCATGCTTGTTGAAGCTGGCAAGAAGGGCAAGAAGAGGAGGGCAACGAGAAAGCCCTAGAAGATGCCTGTCATTTCTACCATCAGGCCGGTCACTGGAAGAGGAACTATCCTCAATACCTGGAATCCAAGAAAGGTAATTTCGAATCTAGGGTCTTAGAAACCAACTTGTTGGTAGCTTTTGCGTCCTGGTGTATTGACTCCAGGGATTCAACTCATGCATGTAACTCACTATAGGGGTTCAAGGTAAGTAGAAGGCTGAGTGAAGGAGAGGTGACTCTTTACTTGGGGACTTCTGCAAATATTGCAGCTACAGCCATAGGAATCGTAGAATTGATTTTTAGAGAAGGATCAATTGTACTGAAAGATTGTCTTTATGTACAAAATTTGAGAAGAAATTTGATTTCTGTTTCAAAACTGTGTGCGGATGGATATTCTGTCCTCTTTAGTAATACAATTACTATTAAAAGAAACAACAGATTCATCGCATATTGAGAACCTGAGAATGGTCTCTATGTTCTCCATCCTTCTCTAGAAACTAACATAGCTGAAACTACATCGGCTGATATTCCCAAGAAAAGAATCTGTGATATAGTTAATCCCACGTGCCTGTGGCATTACCGACTTTGCCACATCAGCATTGATCGTATAACAAGGTTGGTAAAGGATGGTCCTTTGGATTTTCTAACTATAGAAGATCTTCCCGCTTGTGAGCCTTGCCTTCAGGGTAAGATGACAAAACGGTCATTTAATGGTAAGCCTGAAAGATGTATGGGCACGCTTGACCTTATACATACTGATGTGTGTGGTCCCCTGAGTTTTAGGACTCGTAACCAACACGTGTATTTCATTACATTTACCGATGATTATTCTCGAATTGGTTACGCGTACCTAATGAGACACAAGTCTGAATCCTTTGAAAAGTTCAAGGAGTTCAGACAAGAGGTCGAGAAACAGTTAGGGAGAGAAATTAAGTCCCTTCGATCGGATCGAGGTGACGAGTATCTCTCTGACGAATTCAGGGACTACTTGAAGGTCAACAGGATAGTGTCACAGTTAGCTCCTCCTGCTACACCACAACTTAACAGTGTTTCAGAGAGGAGGAATAGGACCTTATTTGATATGGTTCGGTCACTTCTTGTGCACTCAGAGTTACCTACATCCTTTTGGGGTTATGCATCAGTCACTGCGATATACATTCTGAGTCGGGTTCCAAACAAATCGGTTCTGAACACTTCATATGAACTTTGGACCGGAAAGAAACCATGTGTCAGACACTTGAAGATTTGGGGTTATCCTACGCACGTTAAAAAAATGAGTACGGACAAATTGGAATCCAAGACCAGCCATTGCCTATTTGTAAGCTACCCGAAGGGCTCTGTGGGTTACCTATTCTATGACCCAAGTGAGCAGAAGGTGTTCTGCAGTCGAAATGCACAATTCTTGGAAAATGATTATATCCTGAAAAATCACCGTCAGGAAGTTGTTCTTGATGAGGAGAGCTCGGGAGCAATGGGAGGTGTCCCACAGGTTCCAGGTATTGACCAACCTAGAAGATCTACCTGGGTATCCCGGCCACTAGTCCGTTTTCGCTATGACCAGGATAGTTACTTGGTTGAAGCCTGGACTAGTGAGGAGGATCCCAGGACTTATGTGGAAGCTATGTTGGACATAGATTCCCTGAAGTGAGTAGATGCCTTGAGAGCTGAGATGGACTCAATGGAGACCAATGGAGTCTGGACTCTAGTATATCCGCCCCCTGGGGTAAAAGCAATTGGTTGCAATTGGATCTATAAGAGGAAGAAGGGCCCCGATGGTAAGGTTGAGGCCTACAAAGCTCGTTTGGTGGAAAAAGGGTATACTCAGAAAGAGGGCATCGATTATGATGAAACCTTTTCGCCCGTGGCCATGCTTAAATCCATTAGGATCCTGCTAGCTATAGCAGCATACCATGACTACGACATTTGGCAAATGGATGTCAAAACTGCGTTCCTGAATGGAGATCTTACTAAAGATATCTATATGCAGCAACCGCAAGGTTTCATAGCTGTGGGTCAGGAACACTTCAAAAAGTTTGAATTTGAGCAGAATCCAGATGATCCCTGTGTTTACAGAAAGTCCAGTGGGGATAAGGTTACATTCCTAGTTCTGTATGTAGACAACATTCTACTCATTGGGAATGACATAGGAATGTTGACTACGGTGAAAGTATGGCTTTCATAGCAATTCTCCATGAAAGATCTTGGAGAAGCCTCCTATATATTGGGTCTTTGACTCTATAGAGAGAGATCGAAGCGGATAATAGAATTATCCCAATTTGCTTACATTGACAAAATTGTCAAGAGATACAGCATGGAGAACTCCAAGAAGGGAAATGTTCCTTTCAGGCACATAGTCACTCTCTCCAAGAAGATGTCTCCCAAGACTTCTAAGGAGATTGAGGGCATGAAGGACGTTCCCTATGCCTCAGCCGTTGGGACCATCATGTATGCCATGCTGTGCACTCGTCCTGACATTGCTCAGGCAGTGAGTGTGGTAAGCAGATTCCAGGCCAACCCAGGGCAGGAGCACTGGACTGTTGTGAAAAATATACTTAAGTACCTTTGAAGGACAAAAGAGTTTTGTCTGGTATTCGATGGTAGCTCACTACAGATCCACGGGTATACTCATGCTGGTTTCCAGTCGGATCCAAATGATAGAAAGTATACATCTGAGTTCGTTTTCATGATAGGATTGTGTGCTGTTTGCTGGAAAAACAGCAAGCAGGGGTGCACGACAGACTCCAAAATCGAAGCTGAACACATTGCCGTAAGTGAGGTTGCCTTATGAATTAAGGTGTTCATTCTGGAATTTGGAATTCCGCACATCACCCATTCCATTGTTGTATGACAACATTGGATCTACGGGAGATTGATTTTAAAAGGTAGCATCAACGGAGAATGTGGCAGACCCATTGACTAAGCCACTGACACTGAAATTGTTTGAGAAACCCGTGGAAAGTCAGGGACTCCAGCTTGTACCCGATTGGACCTAAGTCCAAGTGGAAGCTGTTAGATAACGTATGTCCTTAGCTCCAATCAGATTGATGTACATTATGACATTTATTGTAAATGAATAAGGTACACATTTGATTCGTGTTATTGTGGTGTGTTTCTTTGTAATACCCTTAAACTGGACACATAATGAGACTCGTGTTAGTTTAGAATGTTCACAGCCGTTGGATAAGTCTGGGGAGATTTATCCTACTAAAGCTGACACTGGTGTGCCGCCAAGTGTTGGGGTGGCCTGTCTCAGCTGCCAGGGTGAGACCCAAGGTACATGCAGTGTAGGTTTACTTGAAACCCTGAACTGGACCAGATTTCCAGTATTGCCCTGAACCTTGGTGATTAGTGGGCAAAACTGGAAAGTTACACCCGACCCCTAGACTCGATTATGATACTGCACTAGATGTCGGATTGGGCTGTCTTTGATATGCCAATCAGTGAGATCCTTAGCGGGGGTCAAAACCTAGGTATGTTGGGATAGTCCGAGAATTCATCTGAGTGGGTGATCATAGTGACCGGATCAGCCCCTTTGTCAGACAAAGGTAATGATCGGGGATGCACTCTCTCTGATGGAAACCAAGACTGCCGGCAGTCGATTTCAATCGTTGAAATTTGTTTTGCAAAATATATTTTATATACGGATATAAATATATATATTATGGTTTCAAAATGTTTGCAAAAGGTTTTAATTCCTGGGATCCATGTGAGTAGAGAGTACAACACTGTTCCTTGCAGCCGAGGTAGAAGTCCTCTCTTGTCGGGCAGTGCATGATCATTATGGGCTGAGAGGTTAAGTGTAAGACCATTGAGGGTAATACCTGATGGGCTAATCTTGCATCTGCCCACAGTCCCTAGGCTTTTATAAGGTGGCTTGGCCCAGGGACCACTTAGTGTAAGTGTTGGGCCCATTAGGAGCCCATGTGATGGGCTTAGGGGGTGCACTGTCCATAACAGTGTATTCGGCCAGGCCTTGTAACAGAGGCTGTGCTGAACCCATGTGGCTGATGTGTAGATCAATGTTTGGGTCCCACGCCATACAAAGAAGCCCAACTGGGCAGCAGTTTGGAAACATACTGAACACTAAGACTTTATGGGCCTAATGCCCATTTTGAACTGGGCTGATTTGATCAGTTAAACAAAGGGGTGTATCTGAGATTAGATTAGTAGATAGGATAGGGCTGATCTAATCTGCAGATAAGATAAGGGTCTATCGTTATCACTTAAATGGAATTCAGATCCAAATATGATTTGGATCAGCAACTCCTAATGGGATTAGGAGTTGATCCTTTTAAGGTTACGAAAGGAGGAGGGGGCGGCAACCTCTTGCTTAATCAGATCCTCACTCTCAGAGAAAGAGTTACAGAAGAGAGAACATAGCATCACTGCGCTATTTTCACTTTGCCGCCTCCTTCTTGCCGCCGCCGCCACACTGCCAGTTCGATCTCATCTTTCAAGTAGGAACGATCAAGATTGGATCTTGATATCAGGCTTTGGAGAAAGGTTGATCTAAAGTTGTGCTCACAGCTTCCAGCGAATTCTTGTGAAGGGTTCAGTTCGTTGGACGAACACTGCTGATTCTGCTCCAACATTCACTGTGTCATCTTCAGTGGGAGTGGTCTTTGGAGTCTTTCTTTGGGTATGAACACCTTTGTTGGGAGATATTGTTTCTCCGTATCAGGTATATCTCTCTCCTGCTTCTGGTTTCAGATCTGGTTCGATTTAGGGTTCAAGATTGATCATTGAAAATGCAGATTTTCTAAAATAGGGAATGTGATTCCTAGATGAGGAGAGAGGAAATTTTTTGAAATTTTGCCAAACCTTCCTGCAGGGTTCGGCCAACCATATGATGGATCTCTCATCCCTTCACGTAAGTTCTCCCCCTTGACCAAATCTTGGCTTGAGTGGACTCCCCAGAATTAGGTGTTAGGCATTCAGCCGTCGTCTGCTAGCATTACAGGTGTTGGTTTTGAACTCCTGTAGAGCCCCTTAGCTACTGTGGTTTCCAGGTTAGATATCCCTCAATAAAGTCCTAATCCCAAGGCAGATTCAAGTTCAGTTTTGTTGTTGATGCAACTCGCATAGGTAGAAATCTCAGGGGCAATTAGGCCAGTATATCAGTCCTTGAACTCACGGTGTTCTTTCATGATTTCTTTGGAGACATTGGAATGATATTTAGCTCCCTTTATGGCTGTTTGTAAATCTATCTTAAATAAATAAGCAGAAGCAGTCTAAGTACAGGTAAAACAAAGGTTTTTCTTTCTCAGATATTAAAATCACTCCGAGTCTACTTAAGTTAATTGTTGCTTTTGTTGGTGCAGACCTTTTCTCTTGAGCTAAATAAATTAGTGACGCCTTTAACTAAAATAAGGCCCAGATTCTTCTCCTTAGGTGTGGTACATTGTTTTGAGTGGAGTGAAAGAGGATTTCGTTTTGAGGTAAATATCACTTATTGCAGAAACTAAAGTCTAGGTGTCTCCATCCTTGAATGAGTGGCAGAAATTGGGTCGAGCTTCTAAGAGAAAAATCTCAGGGATTGCCAGGGGATAAGTGTCTTTATTAACATAAACCCTTACCTTATCATGCTGGAAGTTGTTATCGTGTTTTCATGGTTTTTAAATGCTTTGCATTTGGATGGATGGCTACCTGTATCGGACTTCACATGCTGCTTTCACAGTTTCTGCTTTTTATATGATGCACTGCTCTTTGGACAGGTTTGTAATTCCATTTTAGCTATTTCATGTCGGGCTCTTCACTTGTGATTCTTGTTAATATTTTTTTTAATGTATGTTTAGAAGAATATTAATCTGTCAGTTTGAATAATGAACAAGCAAACAAAAGTTTTCTTTACTTGGGGGGCTTGTTTGATTCACAGTTTTTTTTAGAAACAGGGAGTTATGGAAATAATCTTTTAGCCCGTGACAAGAGAGAGGGTTAGCAAACTTTGACAGCTCTCACAATCCAATAGGCTGCACTTCTCATGGATGGAAATGACAATAGGAGTTGTGCTTCAAAAAAAAAGGGAAAAGAAAAAGAAAAAGTTGGATTAAAGGCCTGCGTAGGGGGCTGAACTTTCTTTTAATTCTGGTAATTCTAGGGGATTTATTGGAAGAAGATGGAAGAGTTTAATCCTGGATGTTAGTGAGTATCGGGGTATTCATGGTTTTTGACTTAGGCTAAGCAGGTAGTGATCATTGGATAAAACAGATCTGAGTTTGTCTGATAATTAAGCCAAGCCACCTAGGTTGGATCAGAACATTGCAGAATCTTTTAGAGCCAGGTGTTGATTTATCCAATGTGGCATTTTCTTTCAGGAGTATGTGCTGAAGCAAAGGTCGAATTTGCACCCAGAAATAAGGATCTTTTATTGACAGAATTAATGAAGGCTGATGCCGGTAGCAACCATCACTACAACAAATTCCGTATATAGCGGTGGAATTCTTAGCGGCACTAAGAAAAACGCCGCTATATATTCATTTTTTAGCAGCAAATAGAGATGTCCGCTGCTATGGATATGATTACTTATAGTGGCGGAAGCATATTTGCCGCCAGATAAGAGATACACCGAAAAATAAAAAAGAGCTATTCAGGCCCGCTAACAAATCCCATAACTTCTTTCGTCTTCCCTCAAACCGCACCAGCAAAATCACTTTCACTTCTCTGAGCATAATATTTGCATTTCCCTATTTTCTTCGGCAGTTGAGAAGCATCAAACGAATTAAGTGGTAAGTCACGATTTCTCTCACCCCCTTTCATCTTCTTCCTCTCATTCCCTCTCTCTCTCTCTCTCTCACTTTTTTCTTTTATTCGTGCCTTTTTCTACAATAGACCATCAAACCTTCCAGGTTCTAGTTTTGAACCAAAATAGAACAGATCTGAACCTACGCAAAAGAACCCATGATACAATTAATCCCACATGCCTGTGGCATTACCGACTTGGCCACATTAACATAGATCGTATCACAAGGTTGGTAAATGATGGTCCTTTGAATTTTCTAACTGTAGAAGATCTTCCAACTTGTGAACCTTGCTTTTAGGGTAAGATGACGAAACATCCATTTAACGGTAAGCCTAAAAGATCAACAAGCACATTTGACCTTATACATACTGATGTATGTGGTCCCCTGAATGTTAGGACACCTAACCAACACGTTTATTTTATAACATTCACCGATGATCACTCTCGGTATGGTTACGTGTACCTAACGAGACACAAGTCTAAATCCTTTGAAAATTTCAAAGAATTCAGGCAAGGGGTCAAGAAATAGTTGGGGAGACACATTAAGGCCCTTCGATCAGATCGAGGAGGCGAATATTTCTCTAATGAATTGAGGGACTACTTAAAGAAAAATGGGATAGTATCACAACTAGCTCCTCCTACTACATCACAACTAAACGGTGTGTCATAAAGGAGGAACCAGACTTTATTGGATATGGTCCATGTTAGACAGCGTATGCCCTTAGCTCCAATCAGAATGATGCACATTATGACATTTAATGTAAATGAATAAAATATATATTTGATTCATGTTATTATGGTGTGCTTCTATGTAATACCCTTAAACTGGATACATATGAGACTCGTGTTAGTTTAGAATCTTCACAACCGTTGGATAGATCTGGGGAGATTTATCCTACCAAGGCTGACACTGATGTGCCACCAAGTTGGTTGCGGTGGTTTGTCTCAGCTGACAGGGTGAGACCTGAGGTACATGCAGTGTGGGTTTTCTTGAAACCCTGAATCGGACCAGAATTCCAGTATTGCCCTGTACCTTGGAGATAGATGGGAAAAACTGGAATGTTACACTGACCCCTAGACTCGATTATGATACTACACTAGGTGTCGGATTGGGCTGTCATTGATATGTCAATTAGTGATATCCTTAGAGGGGGTCAAAATCTAGGTATGTTGGGATAGTCCGAGAATTCATCTGAGTGCGTGATCATAGTGATAGGATCAGCCCCTTTGTCGAACAAAGTGAATGATCGGGGATGCACTCTCTCTGATGGAAACTTGAACTGCCAGCAGTTGATTTCAACCGTTGAAATTTGTTTTGCAAAATATATTTATATAAAGATATAGATATGTATATTATGATTTCAAAATGTTTGCAAAATGTTTTAATTACTGAGATCCATGTGAGTAGAGAGTGTAGCACTGTACCTTGCAGCCGAGGGAGAGGTCCTCTCTCGCCGGGTAGTGTTTGATCATTATGTGCTGAGAGGTTAAGTGTAAGACCATTGAGGGTAATACCTAATGGGCTAATCTTGTATCTGCCCATAGTCCATGGGTTTTTATAAGGTGGCTTGACACAAGGACCATTTAGTGTAAATGTTGGGCCCATTAAGAGCCCATGGTGATGGGATCAGGGGTTTGCTGTTTCCTACAGTGAATTCGGCCAAGCCTTGTAACATAGGCGGGGTTGAACCCATGTGGCTGATGTGTAGATCAATGTTTGGGTCCGACGCCATACAAGGATAGACAACTGGGCAGGAGTTAGGAGGTTAAGTGAGCACATAGACTTAATGGGTCTAAAGCCCAATTTGAACTGACTTAATAAGACTTATTAATTAGGGGCAGTTCTAAGATTTAGATCAGTAGATAGGATAAGGGATTATCCCTATCCATTGAGAGGGTCCAGATCCAAATAAAGATTTGGATCAGGAAACTCCTAATTTGATTAGGAAGGCTGATCTTTATCAATAGATAAGATAAGGGATTATCCTTATCTCTTAATGAGAGTCCAGATCCAAATACAAGATTTGGATTAGGGAACTCCTAATGGGATTAGGAGATGCTCTCTTTAAAGGCTATAAATAGAGGAGCAGGGCGAACGTCCAAAACACAATATTCAGTTTGCAGATTACAAAGAGAGAAGAATCTGCAGTTTCACTGCTCCTGTCTTCTACTCTTTCCTACTCTTACCACCCCTGTCAGTTCGACCTCCACCTGTAGGAGTGATCAAGAAAGGTTCTTGATATTACCATTTGGTAGAAAAGGTAATCTGAAGTCTTGCTCACCAACCATCCATCACATTCTTACTAAAGAACTTGGTTCTTGCTGAAGAGCCATCCTACTGATTCTGCTCCACCTCACACCTCACATTGTGTCATCTGTTAGACAGTGTATGCCCTTAGCTCCAATCAGATTGATGTACATTATGACATTTATTGTTAATGAATAAAGTACATATTTGATTCATGTTATAGTGGTGTGTTTCTGTGTAATACCCTTGAACTGGACACTTATGAGACTCACGTTAGTTTAGAATGTTCACAGCCGTTGGATAAGTCTGGGGAGATTTATCCTACTAAGGCTGACATTGATGTGCCGCCAAGTGTTGGGGTGGCCTGTCTTAGCTGCTAGGGTGAGACCTGAGGTACATGCGTTGTAGGTTTACTTAAAACCCTGAACTGGACCAGATTTCCAGTATTGCCCCGGACCTTGGTGATTAGTGGGCAAAACTGGAAAGTTACACCTGACCCCTAGACTCGATTATGATACTGCTCTAGGTGTTGGATTGGGCTGTCTTTGATATGCCAATCAGTGAGATCTTTAGAGGGGATCAAAACCTGGGTATGTTAGGATAGTCCGAGAATTCATCTGAGTGGGTGATCATAGTGACAGGATCAACACCTTTGTCGGACAAAGGTAATGATCAGGGATGCACTCTCTCTGATGGAAACCAAGACTGCCGGCAGCTGATTTCAATTGTTTAAATTTGTCTTTGCAAAATATATTTATATAAAGATATACATATATATTACGGTTTCAAATGTTTGCAAAATGTTTTAATTCCCGAGATCCATGTGAGTAGAGAGTGCAGCACTGTTCCTTGCAGCCGAGGGAGAGGTCCTCTCTTGTCGGGCAGTGTTTGATCATTATGGGCTGAGAGGTTAAGTGTAAGACCATTGAGGGTAATACCTGATGGGCTAATCTTGCATCTGTCCTCAGTCCCTGGGTTTTAATAAGGTGGCTTGGGCCATGGACCACTTAGTGTAAGTGTTGGGCCCATTAGGGGCCCATGTGATGGGCTTCAAGGGGTTCACTGTCTTTTTAGTGAATTCGGCCAGGCCTTGTAACAGAGGCTTTTGGGCTGAACCCAAGTGGCTGATGTGTAGTTCATAGTTTGGGTCCCACGCCAAACAAATAAGCCCAACCGGGCAGCAGTTTGTAAGGCTAATGAGCACAAAGATTTATTGGGCCTAAAGTCCAATTCGAACTAGTTTATTTGGACTAATTAAAGAGAGGGGCAGATCTGGGATAGGAACAACAGATAGGATAGGGTCTTACACTATCCACTCAGAGAGTCAAGATCTGAATATAGATTTGGATCTAGAAACCTCCTAATGACATTAGGAGAGAGTTGATCTAATCTGCAGATAAGATAAGGATTTATCCTTATCACTTAAAGAGATTCCAGATTCAAATAAGGATTTGAATCAGGAAACTCTTAATGAGATTAGGAGCTGATTTCTTTAAGCCTATAAAAGGAGGAGGGGGCGAACCATTCAGCCATCCCAAATTGTCAGAGATTAGATCTCAGATCACTTAGAGAGAAGACAGCAACAGTGTGACTGCACCATAGTCTCCCTGCGTCCTCCTCCTGCAGCTGCCATAGCCAGTTCGATCTCCATTGACATAGGAGCAATCAAAAAGCATTCTTGATATCAGTTTTTGGTGAAAAACGGATTGGGAGTTGTGCTCACCTACCCTCCACCGAATTCTTGGTGAAGGATTTGGTTCTTTGGAAGAACACTGCAGATTCTGCTTTATCCTGCACTGGGTCATTTTCAGTGGGGGCATTCTTTGGATCCTTCTTTAGGCATGAACACCACCATTGAAAGATATTATTTCTTCATATCAAGCATATCCCTCTCCTACTATTTTGGTTCAGATCTGGCTCGGTTCTTGATTCAAGATTGATCCTTGAAAAATGTAGTTTTTCTAAAACAGAGAATGTGATTCCCACATGGGATAGAGAGAAATTTTTGAAATTTTGCCCTACCTTCCTGTAGGGTTCAACCATCCATATGATGGATCTCTCATCCCTTCAGTGGTATCAGATCCAGGTTCAAATCTTGAACGGAAATAGTCTCTATGTTGACTCTTTACTTTGGGATTTTTGCAAGTGTTGCAGCTACGGCCAAAGGAGCCGTAGAACTGATTTTTAGAGAAGGATCAATTGTACTGAAAGATTGTATTTATGTACAAAATTTGAGAAGAAATTTGATTTTTGTTTCAAAACTATGTGCGGATGGATATTCTGTCTTCTTTAGTAATACGATTACTTTTAAAAGAATCAATAGATTTATCACATACGGAGAACTTGAGAATGACTCTATGTTCTCCATCCTTCTCTAGAAACTAACAAAGTCGAAACTACGTCAGCTGATATCCCCATGAAAAGAATCCGTGATACAATTAATCCCATGTGCCTGTGGCATTACTGACTTGGCCATATCAGCATTGATTGTATCACAAGGTTGGTAAAGGATGGTCCTTTGGATTTTCAAACTGTAGAAGATCATCCCACTTGTGATCCTCGCCTTCAGGGTAAGATGACGAAACGGCCATTTAACGGTAAGCCTAAAAGATGTACGGGCATGCTTGACCTTATACATACTGATGTGTGTGGTCCTCTGAGTTTTAGAACTCGTAACCAGCACGTGTATTTCATTACATTTACCGATGATTATTCTCGGTATGGATTCGTGTACCTAATGCGACACAAGTCCGGATCCTTCAAAAAGTTCAAGGAGTTCAGACAAGAGTTCGAGAAATAGTTAGGGAGAGAAATTAAGACCCTTCGATCGGATCGAGGTGGTGAGTATCTCTCTGACGAATTCAGGGACTACTTGAAGGTCAATGGGATAGTGTCACAGTTAGCTCCTCCTGCAACACCACAACATAACGGTGTTTCAAAGAGGAGGAATAGGACCGTATTGGATATGATCTGCTCACTTCTCGTGCACTCAGCGTTACCGACATCCTTTTGGGGTTACCCTGCATCCTCCTCTTTCTGCCGCCATAGCCAGTTCGATCTCCATTGACATAGGAGCGATCAAGAAGCATTCTTGATATCTGTTTTTGGTGAAAAACTGATTAGGAGTTGTGCTCACCTACCCTCCACCGAATTCTTGGTGAACGATTTGGTTTTTCGGAAGAACACTACTGATTCTGCTCTATCCTGCACTGGGTCATTTTCAGTGGGAGTTGTCTTTGGATCCTTCTTTAGGCGTGAACACCTTCATTAAAAGATATTATTTCTTCATATCAAGTATATCCCTCTCCTACTTTTTTGGTTCAGATCTGGCTCGGTTCTTGGTTCAACATTGATCCTTGAAAAATGCAGTTTTTTTAAAACAGGGAATGTGAATCCCACAAGGGATAGAGAAATTTTTGAAATTTCGCCCAACCTTCCTGCAGGGTTCGGCCATCCATATGATGAATCTCTCATCCCTTCAGTGGTATCAGAGCCAGGTTCAAATCCTGAATGGAAATAGTCTCTATGTTGACTCTTTACTTAGGGATTTCTGCAAGTGTTGCAGCTTCGGCCATAGGAACCGTAGAACTGATTTTTAGAGAAGGATCAATTGTACTGAAAGATTGTCTTTATGTACAAAATATGAGAAGAAATTTGATTTCTGTTTCAAAACTGTGTGTGGATGGATATTCTGTCTTCTTTAGTAATACGATTACTTTTAAAAGAAACAACAGATTTATCGCATACCGAGAACTTGAGAATGACTCTATGTTCTCCATCCTTCTCTAGAAACTAACATAGCAGAAACTACGTCGGCTGATATCCCCAAGAAAAGAATCCGTGATACAGTTAATCCCATGTGCCTGTGGCATTACCGACTTGGCCATATCAGCATTGATCGTATCACAAGGTTGGTAAAAGAAGGTCCTTTGGATTATCAAACTGTAGAAGATCTTCCCACTTGTGATCCTTACTTTCAGGGAAAGATGACGAAACAGCCATTTAACGGTAAGCCTAAAAGGTACGGGCATGCTTGACCTTATACATACTGATGTGTGTGGTCCCCAGAGTGTTAGAACTCGTAACCAGCACGTGTATTTCATTACATTACCGATGATTATTCTCGGTATTGATTCATGTACCTAAAGAGACACAAGTCCGGATCCTTCAAAAAGTTCAAGGAGTTCAGACAAGAGTTCGAGAAATAGTTAAGGAGAGAAATTAAGACCCTTCGATCAGATCGAGGTGGCGAGTTTCTTTCTGATGAATTCAGGGACTATTTGAAGGTCAACGGGATAGTGTCACAGTTAGCTCCTCCTGCTACACCACAACATAGCGGTGTTTCAAAGAGTAGGAATAGGACCTTCTTGGATATGGTCCGCTCACTTCTCATGCACTCAGAGTTACCCACATCCTTTTGGGGTTACCCTGCGTCCTCCTCCTGCTGCCGCCATAGCCAGTTCGATCTCCATTGACATAGGAGCGATCAAGAAGCATTCTTGATATCAGTTTTTGGTGAAAAACGGATTAGGAGTTGTGCTCACCTACCCTGCACCGAATTCTTGGTGAAGGATTTGGTTTTTTGGAAGAACACTGCTGATTCTGCTCTATCCTGCACAGGGTCATTTTCAGTGGGAGTTGTTTTTGGATCCTTCTTTAAGCGTGAGGACCTCAATTGAAAGATATTATTTCTTCATATCAAGTATATCCCTCTCCTACTTTTTTGATTCAGATCTGGCTCGGTTCTTGGTTCAAGAGATATCCTTGAAAAATGTAGTTTTTCTAAAACAGGGAATGTGATTCCCACATGGGATAGAGAGAAATTTTTGAAATTTCGCCCTACCCTCCTGCAGGGTTCGGCCATCCATATGATGAATCTCTCATCCCTTCAATGGTATCAGAGCCAGGTTCAAATCTTGAACCGAAATAGTCTCTATGTTGAGTCTTTACTTGGGGATTTCTGCAAGTGTTGCAGCAACGGCCATAGGAACCGTAGAACTGATTTTTAGATACGGATCAATTGTACTGAAAGATTGTTTTTAAGTACAAAATATGAGAAGAAATTTTATTTTTGTTTCAAAACTATGTGCGGATGGATATTCTGTCTTCTTTAGTAATACGATTACTATTAAAAGAACCAATAGATTTATCGCATACGGAGAACATGAGAATAACTGTATGTTCTCCATCCTTCTTTAGAAACTAACATAGCCGAAGCAACGTTGGTTGATATCCCCAAGAAAAGACTCCATGATATAGTTAATCCCATGTGCCTGTGGCATTACCGACTTGGCCATATCAGCATTGATCGTATCACAAGGTTGGTAAAGGATGGTCTTTTGGATTTTCTAACTGTAGAAGATCTTCCCACTTGTGATCCTTGCCTTCAGGGTAAGATGACCGAACGGCCATTTAACGGTAAGCCTAAAAGATGTACCGGCATGCTTGACCTTATACATACTGATGTGTGTGGTCCCCAGAGTGTTAGAACACGTAGCCAGCACGTGTATTTCATTACATTTACCGATGATTATTCTCGGTATGGATTCGTGTACCTAATGCGACACAAGTCCGGATCCTTCAAAAAGTTCAAGGAGTTCAGACAAGAGTTCAAGAAATAATTTGGGAGAGAAATTAAGACCCTTCGATCAGATTGAGGTGGCGAGTTTCTCTCTGTTGAATTCAGGGACTACTTGAAGGTCAACGGGATAGTGTCACAGTTAGTTCCTCCTGCTACACCACAACTTAGCAGTGTTTCAAAGAGGAGGAATAGGACCTTCTTGGATATGGTCCGCTCACTTCTCATGCACTCAGAGTTACCCACATCCCTTTGGGGTTACCCTGCGTACTCCTCCTACTGCCGCCATAGCCAGTTCGATCTCCATTGACATAGGAGGGATCAAGAAGCATTCTTGAAATCAGTTTTTGGTGAAAAACTGATTAGGAGTTGTGCTCACCTACCCTCCACCGAATTCTTAGTGAAGGATTTGGTTTTTTGGAAAAACACTGCTGATTCTTCTCTACTGCACTGGGTCATTTTCAGTGGGGGCAGTCTTTGGATCCTTATTTAGGCGTGAACACGTCCATTGAAAGATATTATTTCTTTTGTCAAGTATATCCCTCTCCTACTATTTTGGTTCAGATCTGGCTCGGTTCTTGGTTCAAGATTATCATTGAAAAATGCAGTTTTTCTAAAACAGGGAATTTGATTCCCTAATGGGCTAGAGAGAAATTTTTGAAATTTTGCCCTACCTTCCTGCAGGGTTCAGCCATCCATATGATGAATCTCTCATCCCTTCAGTGGTATCAGAGCCATGTTCAAATCTTGAACCGAAATAGTCTCTGTGTTGACTCTTTACTTGGGGATTTCTGTAAGTGTTGCAGCTACGGATATAGGAACCGTAGAACTGATTTTTAGAGAAGGATCAATTGTACTGAAAGATTGTCTTTATGTACAAAATATGAGAAGAAATTTGATTTCTGTTTCAAAACTGTGTGCGGATGGATATTCTGTCTTCTTTAGTAATACGATTACTATTAAAAGTAACAACAGATTTATCGCATACGGAGAACTTGAGAACGACTCTATGTTCTCCATCCTTCTCTAGAAATTAACATAGCCGAAACTACGTCGGCTGATATCCCCAAGAAAAGAATCCGCGATACAGTTAATCCCATGTGCCTGTGTCATTACCGACTTGGCCATATCAGCATTGATCCTATCACAAGGTTGCTAAAGGATGGTCCTTTGGATTATCTTACTGTAGAAGATCTTCCCACTTGTGATCCTTGCCTTCAGGGTAAGATGACGAAACAACCATTTAACGGTAAGCCTAAAAGATGTATGGGCCTGCTTGACCTTATACATACTGATGTGTGTGGTCCCTAGAGTGTTAGAACTCGTACCAGCACGTGTATTTCATTACATTTACCGATGTTTATTCTCGGTATGGATTCGTGTACCTAATGAGACACAAGTCCGGATCCGTCAAAAAGTTCATGGAGTTCAGACAAGAGTTCGAGAAATAGTTAGGGAGAGAAATTAAGACCCTTCGATCAGATCGAGGTGGCGAGTATCTCTCTGACGAATTCAGGGACTATTTGAAGGTCAACGGGATAGTGTCACCGTTAGCTCTTCCTGCTACACCAAAACTTAATGGTGTTTCAAAGAGGAGGAATAGGACCTTATTGGATATGGTCCGCTCACTTCTCGTGCACTGAGAGTTACCCTCATCCTTTTGGGGTTACCCTGCGTCCTCCTCCTGCTGCCGCCATAGCCAGTTCGATCTCCTTTGACATAGGAGCGATCAAGAAGCATTCTTGATATCAGTTTTTGGTGAAAAACTAACTAGGAGTTGTGCTCACCTACCCTCCACCGAATCCTTTATGAATGATTTGGTATTTTGGAAGAACACTACTGATTCTTCTCTATCCTGCACTGGGTCATTTTCAGTGGGAGTAGTCTTTGGATCCTTATTTAGGCGTGAACACGTCCATTGAAAGATATTATTTCTTTTATCAAGTATATCCCTCTCCTACTATTTTGGTTCCGATCTGGCTCGGTTCTTGGTTCATGATTGATCATTGAAAAATGCAGTTTTTCTAAAACAGGGATTGTGATTCCCACATGGGATAGAGAGAAATTTTTGAAATTTCGCCCTACCTTCCTGCACGGTTAAGCCATCCATATGATGAATCTCTCATCCCTTCAGTGGTATCAGAGCCAGGTTCAAATCTTGAACCGAAATAGTCTCTATGTTGACTCTTTACTTGGGGATTTCTGCAAGTGTTGCAGCTACGGCCATAGGAACCGTAGAACTGATTTTTAGATAAGGATCAATTGTACTAAAAGATTGTCTTTATGTACAAAATATGAGAAAAATTTGATTTCTGTTTCAAAACTGTGTGCGGATGGATATTCTGTCTTCTTTAGTAATACGATTACTATTAAAAGTAACAACAGATTTTTCGCATACGGAGAACTTGAGAATGACTCTATGTTCTCCATCCTTCTCTAGAAATTAACATAGCCGAAACTACGTCGGCTGATATCCCCAAGAAAAGAATCCGTGATACAGTTAATCCAATGTGCCTGTGGCATTACCGACGTGGCCATATCTGCATTGATCGTATCACAAGGTTGGTAAAGGATGATCTTTTGGATTTTCTAACTGTAGAAGATCTTCCCACTTGTGATCCTTGCATTCAGGGTAAGATGACGAAACGGCCATTTAACGGTAAGCCTAAAAGATGTACGGGCATGCTTGACCTTAGACATACTGATGTGTGTGGTCCCCAGAGTCTTAGAACTCGTAGCCAGCACGTGTATTTCATTACATTTACCGATGATTATTCTCGATATGGATTCGTGTACCTAATGAGACACAAGTCCGGATCCTTCAAAAAGTTCAAGGAGTTCAGACAAGAGTTCGAGAAATAGTTAGGGAGAGAAATTAAGACCCTTCGATCAGATCGAGGTGGCGAGTTTCTCTCTGACGAATTCCGGGACTACTTGAAGGTCAACGGGATAGTGTCACCGTTAGCTCCTCCTGCTACACCAAAACTTAACGGTGTTTCAAAGTGGAGGAATAGGTCCTTATTGGATATGGTCCGCTCACTTCTCGTGCACGCAAAGTTACCCACATCCTTTTGGGTTTACCCTGCGTCCTCCTCCTTCTGCCGCCATAGCCAGTTCGATCTCCATTGACATAGGAGCGATCAAGAAGCATTCTTGATATCAGTTTTTGGTGAAAAACTAATTAGGAGTTGTGCTCACCTACCCTCCACCGAATTCTTCATGAAGGATTTGGTTTTTTGGAAGAACACTATTGATTCTTGTCTATCCCGCACTGGGTCATTTTCAGTGGGAGCAGTTTTTGGATCCTTCTTTAGGCGTGAACACGTCCATTGAAAGATATTATTTCTTTTATCAAGTATATCCCTCTCCTACTATTTTGGTTTAGATCTGGCTCGGTTTTTGGTTCAAGATTGATCCTTGAAAAATGCTGTTTTTCTAAAACAGGGAATGTGATTCCCACATGGGATAGAGAGAAATTTTTGAAATTTTGCCCTACCTTCCTGCAGGGTTCAGCCATCCATATGATGAATATTTCATCCAATCAATGGTATCAGAGCCAGTTTCAAATCATGAACCGAAATAGTCTCTATGTTGACTCTTTACTTGGGGATTTCGGCAAGTGTTGCAGCTACGGCCATACGAACCGTAGAACTAATTTTTAGAGAAGGATCAATTGTACTGAAAGATTGTTTTTAAGTACAAAATATGAGAAGAAATTTGATTTCTGTTTCAAAACTATGTCTGGATGGATATTTTGTCTTCTTTATTATACGATTACTATTAAAAGAAAAAATAGATTTATTGCAAACGGAGATCTTGAGAATGACTCTATGTTCTCCATCCTTCTCTAGAATCTAACATAGCCGAAACTACGTTGGCTGATATCCCCAAAAAAAGAATCCATGATACAGTTAATCCCATGTGCCTGTGGCATTACCGACTTGGCCATATCAGCATTGATCGTAACACACGGTTGCTAAAGGATGGTCCTTTGGATTTTCTAACTGTAGAAGATCTTCCCACTTGTGATCCTTGCCTTCAGGGTAAGATGATGAAACGGCCATTTAACGGTAAGCCTAAAAGATATACGGGCATGCTTGAACGTATACATACTGATGTGTGTGGTCCCCAGAGTGTTAGTACTCGTAACCAGCACGTGTATTTCATTACATTTACCGATGATTATTCTCGGTATGGATTCGTGTACCTAATGAGACACAAGTCTGGATCCTTCAAAAAGTTCAAGGAGTTCAGACGAGAGTTCGAGAAACAGATAGTGAGAGAAATTAAGACCCTTCGATCAGATCGAGGTGGCGAGTATCTCTCTGGCGAATTCAGGGACTATTTGAAGGTCAACGGGATAGTGTCACCGTTAGCTCCTCCTGCTACACCAAAACTTAACGGTGTTTCAAAGAGGAGGAATAGGACCTTATTGGATATGGTCCGCTCAATTCTCGTGCACTCAGAGTTACCCACATCCTTTTGGGGTTACCCTGCGTCCTCCTCCTGCTGCCGCCATAGCCAGTTCGATCTCCATTGACATAGGAGCGATCAAGAAGCATTCTTGATATCAGTTTTTGGTGAAAAACTAATTAGGAGTTGTGCTCACCTACCCTCCACCGAATTCTTTGTGAAAGATTTGTTTTTTCGGAAGAACACTGCTGATTCTTCTCTATCCTGCACTGGGTCATTTTCAGTGGGAGTAGTCTTTGGATCCTTATTTAGGCGTGAACACGTCCGTTGAAAGATATTATTTCTTTTATCAAGTATATCCCTCTCCTACTATTTTGGTTCAGATTTGGCTTGGTTCTTCGTTCAAGATTGATCCTTGATAAATGCAGTTTTTCTAGAACAGGGATTGTGATTCCCACATGGGATAGAGAGAAATTTTTGAAATTTCGCCCTACCTTCCTGCACGGTTAAGCCATCCATATGATGAATCTCTCATCCCTTCAGTGGTATCAGAGCCAGGTTCAAATCTTGAACCGAAATAGTCTCTATGTTGACTCTTTACTTGGGGATTTCTGCAAGTGTTGCAGCTACGGCCATAGGAACCGTAGAACTGATTTTTAGATAAGGATCAATTGTACTAAAAGATTGTCTTTATGTACAAAATATGAGAAAAATTTGATTTCTGTTTCAAAACTGTGTGCGGATGGATATTCTGTCTTCTTTAGTAATACGATTACTATTAAAAGTAACAACAGATTTTTCGCATACGGAGAACTTGAGAATGACTCTATGTTCTCCATCCTTCTCTAGAAATTAACATAGCCGAAACTACGTCGGCTGATATCCCCAAGAAAAGAATCCGTGATACAGTTAATCCAATGTGCCTGTGGCATTACCGACGTGGCCATATCTGCATTGATCGTATCACAAGGTTGGTAAAGGATGATCTTTTGGATTTTCTAACTGTAGAAGATCTTCCCACTTGTGATCCTTGCCTTCAGGGTAAGATGACGAAACGGCCATTTAACGGTAAGCCTAAAAGATGTACGGGCATGCTTGACCTTAGACATACTGATGTGTGTGGTCCCCAGAGTCTTAGAACTCGTAGCCAGCACGTGTATTTCATTACATTTACCGATGATTATTCTCGATATGGATTCGGGTACCTAATGAGACACAAGTCCGGATCCATCAAAAAGTTCAAGGAGTTCAGACAAGAGTTCGAGAAATAGTTAGGGAGAGAAATTAAGACCCTTTGATCAGATCAAGGTGGCGAGTTTCTCTCTGACGAATTCAGGGACTACTTGAAGGTCAACAGGATAGTGTCACCGTTAGCTCCTCCTGCTACACCAAAACTTAACGGTGTTTCAAAGTGGAGGAATAGGACCTTATTGGATATGGTCCGCTCACTTCTCGTGCACGCAGAGTTACACACATCCTTTTGGGGTGACCCTGCGTCCTCCTCCTTCTGCCGTCATAGCCAGTTCGATCTCCATTGACATAGGAGCGATCAAGAAGCATTCTTGATATCAGTTTTTGGTGAAAAACTGATTAGGAGTTGTGCTCACCTACCCTCCACCGAATTCTTCATGAAGGATTTGGTTTTTTGGAAGAACACTATTGATTCTTGTCTTTCCCGCACTGGGTCATTTTCAGTGGGAGCAGTTTTTGGATCCTTCTTTAGGCGTGAACACGTCCATTGAAAGATATTATTTCTTTTATCAAGTATATCCCTCTCCTACTATTTTGGTTTAGATCTCGCTCGGTTCTTGGTTCAAGATTGATCCTTGAAAAATGCAGTTTTTCTAAAACAGGGAATGTGATTCCCACATGGGATAGAGAGAAATTTTTGAAATTTCGCCCTACCTTCCTGCAGGGTTCAGCCATCCATATGATGAATATTTCATCGCTTCAGTCATTTTCAATGGGAGCAGTCTTTGGTTTTCTCCTTGGGCGTGAACACCTTCGTTGGGAATTACTGTTACTCCGTATCAGGTATATCCCTCTCCTACCTTTTGGTTTTTGATCTGGTTTGGTTTGATTTCAAGATTGATTCTTGAAAATGTAGTTTTCTAAAATAGGGAATGTGCTTCCCACATGGTAGAGAAAGAAATTTTTGAAATTTCGCCCAACCTTCCTGCTAGGTTCGGCCATCCATAAGATGGATCTCTCATACCTTCAGTGGTATCAGAGCTAGGTTCAAATCTTGAACCAAAATTAAACCAGATCTGGATCTGTGCAAATGGGCTAAAGGCGCTCTACTCGATTTGCGTAGTTAGCATTTTCTGGGAAATTGGTTCCCAGTTTTTTGGTCGATTGATTTGAAATTAAAACTTTTTAAATCTGATTTATATTTACTATTGTTCTACATATTTTTCTTTATTTTTGGGCTATTCATACGGCCGAAATCGAATGGCGCATGAAATCTGCGCACCTGCTGCTCTTTTTCATTCTTGGTCTGTAATTAATTATTTTTAATTTTTAGGTGGAATGTATAGGAATTCAATTCTGATGTGATATTAATAGAAAATAGGATTTCTATTTTATTCCATTCAAAGTTGAAGTAGATTGCCCAGAGGAGAAGTTTTCGCAGATATGGTTTCAACCATCAGCGATTTGCAGTTTTGGAAACTGCATGCTGCGCTCTAATTTTTGTTTTGTAGGGTTGTAGTCCTATGAATAGCCCTCCTACTGATTCTTGATTGTCTTGTATCAGTCATTTAATTTCAGATCATCATTCTTGAATTAAATCTTGAATTAATAATTAAACCCTAGGCCCAATCGAACCAGATTGGACCAAGCTGGTTGGACCGAATCTATGGTTCGATGGGGGCTGTTCTCAGCCCTAAAATTTCATATTTGGGTCCAGGAGTTGATAATTAATTGCACGATTCAATTCAGCCCACATCTGTAAAACCCAATTTTAATCTGTTATCACTTCTTTAGCCCATTTCAGCATAAAAGCTATATGGGTCGAACTACTCTTTGCAATTTAGCCCATATACCTAGATAATATTAATCAGTAATATTATGAATTTTTATGGGTTTTAATCATGGGTTTTTACAGTTATCTAAATGATTGGATCAATTATGATTTTCATGCATATGATGTATGGATGTGTGATGTGCAACGTTCATGGGCCATAAGTACTTGGCCCATGTTGATTCGATAGTGGCTCTTGCACACACCATGGCTGAATGCACATCATTGCCATCGTGTCCTTAAGATCATTGGATGATCTCCCTTCATGGTGGGTCCCACACCAGCTTCATCCCCAAGAAGAACCGTGCGGATCCCTAGCTGTTTAGGGCCCATCTAAATCTGGCTTTAAGGGCATCACCTATTCTACTAATCCTCACCATTCAGCCCCTCACCTCCAAATCTCAGCTACTCTCTCCATTTCTGGCTTTAAGGGCACCACCTATTCTTTTAATCTTAACCCTTCAACCCTAGATGTTCTAATCTACACCCTCCATTTCTGGGCACCCAAATCTCAGCCCTACATAATATTGGGCGCCCTCTCCTTTTATATTCAGCCATAGGATCACCCCAAAACCATCTTAGCCATCCATTAGAAACCCTAGGGCATCCCTAACTTTGCTAAATCAAAGCCGCCACCCCCCATCTTTTTCCCTATTTCCAGTTGTGTCCACCCTTTGAAAGAATGGTGGGATCCATCGTATGGACGCCAAAGATTGCGGAATAGGGTAGGGCGAATTTCAAAACTTTCCCACTTTCTTCCAACTAGGAATCATATTCCCTAATTTTAGAATCAAAATTCAAGGATCCTATTTGAACCATAACTGAACCAAATCTGAACCAAAAGACAAGGGAGGGATTATACCTGATCCAGAGAAATAATATCTCCCAAAGTTGGTGTTCACGCCCAGAGAAGACACCAAGATCCGCTCCTGCTGAAGATGACACAACAACTGTGGAACGGAACCAGCAGAGTGCGTCCTACACACTGAACTCTTCAAAAGAATCCTCTGGAAACAATGAGCACCGCACTTGATCAATTCTTCAGCAAAAACTGATATCAAGAACTGATTTCTTGATTCCCTTCTCAGAGAAGATCGGACTATAAAGCAGGTGGTGGCGGCTGGAGGAGTTCCCTAATGCTGAATTGGCACAGAAGCAGTTTTCAGCTTAGAGAGAATGAGATCCTATCTCAGTCTTTCAGAAGAAGGCCTCTGAAAACCCTAGGTTTGAATTCTAATAATTCTTGATAGGGTTTCCTCCTTTCTTATTGATTAAGAATCCCCTAATCCTATTAGGAGTTATCCCAATCCAAATTTGTAGTTGGATGGGGATAATCTTAATTCTATTTGTAGATTAGATTAGCCTACTCCTGATCTTATCAGGAGGTTACTATATTCAAATCATATTTGAATCTGGTCTCTAAGAGCGGATAGGGTTAAAACCCCATCCTATTAGCTAACCCTACTCTCAGATCCGCCCCATCAGTGGGTGATCATATCAGCCCGTTTCAAAATGGGATTTTGGCCCATTAAGTAATCAGTGCTCAATTAGTTTCCAATCTGCTGCCCAGTTGGGCTTCTTTGTATGGCATGGGACCCAAGCATTGATCTACACACCAGCCACATGGGTTCGGCCCAGCCTTTATTACAAGGCCTAGCCGAATTCACTATAAAGCCCAATGAACCCCTGAGCCCATCATATGGACCCTATGTGCCCAACACTTACACTAAGTGGTCCCTGGGCCAAGCCATCTTATAAAAACCCAGGGACTGTGGGCAGGTGCAAGATTAGCCCATCAGGTATTATCTCAAATGGCCTTACACTACACCTCTCAGCCCATAATGATCAAGCACTGCCTGACAAGAGAGGACCTCTCCCTCGGCTGCAAGGAACAGTGCTGCACTCTCTACTCACATGGATCTCGGGAATTAAAACCATTTGCAAACATTTTGAAACCTTACTTAAATATGTACCATATATATAATTTTGTAAAACAAAATTCCAATGATTGAAATCATCTGCCGACAGTTTGGTTTCCATCAGAGAGAGTGCATTCTCGATCATTACCTTTGTCCGACAAAGGGGCTGATCCCATCACTATGATCACCCACTCAGATGAATTCTCAGACTTTCCCATCATACCCAGGTTTTGACCCCCGCTAAGGATCTCACTGATTGGCATATCAAAGATAGCCAAATCCGACACCTAGTGCAGTACCATAATCACGTCTAGGGGTCAAGTGTAACTTTCCAGTTTTGCCCATCAATCTCCAAGGTTTAGGGCAATACGGGAAGTCTAATCCGGTTCAAGGGTTCAATTAATCCCACACTGCATGTGCCTTGGTACTCACCCTGGTGGCTGAGACAAGCCACCCCAAGTGTTGGCAACACACCAGTGTCAACCTTGGCAGGATAAATCTCCCCAGACTTATCCAACGACTGTGAACATTCAAAACCAACACAAGCCACATTAAGTGTCTAGTTTTAGGGTCTTACATAGAAGCATACCACTGAACATGAATCCAACATGTACTTCATTTATTTACATTAAATATCAAAAGTACATTAGAATTGATTGAAGCTAAGGGCATACAAAAACTGTCCAACAGCTCCCACTTGCACTTAGGTCCAATCTGGTACTAGCCGGAGTCCCATACTTTCCACGTGTTTCTCAAACACCTTCCACGTGTTTCTCAAACACTTTCTGTGTGAGTGGCTTAGCTAATGGGTCTCCCGTAGTACATGGTACTTACTCTCGATGTGCTTTGACTTCGAGTGGGCCCGAGGCTCCATAGCCTGGGCGATGGCTCCATTGTTGTCACACAACAACGGGATGGGTGATGTGCTGGACGAAACCACTCCTAATTCGTGAATGAACTTCTTCATCCACTCGGCTTCGGTTATGGAGTCTGCCGTGGACCCCTGTTTGCTGCTTTTCCAGCAAACAGCACACGATCCTATCATGAAAACATACCCAGATGTAGACTTTCTATCATCTAGATCCGACTAGAAATCGGCATCAGTACACCCCAAAATTTGCAGTGAACTACCATCGAATACCAGACAAAACTCTTTTATGCTTCAAAGGTATTTAAGTATGTTCTTCACAGTTGTCCAATGCTCCTGCCCTGGGTTGGCCTGGAACCTACTTACAACACTCACCACCTGAGCAATGTCAGGGCGAGTGCACAGCATGGCATACAGGATGCTCCGTACGGCTGAGGCATTGGAAACATTTTTCATGCCCTCAATCTCCTCAGAAGTCTTTGGAGACATCTTCTTGGAGAGAGTGACTCCGTGCCTGAAAGGAACGTTTCCTTTCTTGGAGTTCTCCATGCTATACCTTTTGACTATTTTGTCAATATAAGCAGTCTGGGATAATCCAATTATCTCCTTCGACATATCTCTATAGAGTCGAAGACCCAGTATATATGAAGCATCTCCAAGATCTTTAATGGACAACTGCTGCGAAAGCCATACCTTGACCGGAGTCAACATTCCTACATCATTCCTAATGAGTAGGATATCGTCCACATATAACACCAAGAAGGTGACCTTGTCCCCACTGGACTTCCTGTAAACACAGGGCTCATCTGGATTCTGCTCAAAGTCAAACAATTTGACGACAGAGTTAAAACGGATGTTCCAACTCCTAGAAGCCTGCTTAAGTCAATATATGGATCTATTAAGTTTACATACCATGTGTTCCTGTCCAGCAGCAATGAAGCCTTGCGGCTGCTGCATATAGATATCTTCACTAAGATCTCCATTCAGGAACGCGGTTTTGACATCCCTTTGCCAAATCGCGTAGTCATGGTATGCTGCTACAACTAGCCAAATCCTAATGGATTTAAGCATGGCCACGGGCAAAAAGGTTTCCTCATAGTCGATACCTTCTTTCTAAATATACCCTTTCACCACCAAACGAGCTTTGTAGGTCTCAATCCTGCCATCAGGGCCCTTCTTCCTCTTATAAATCAATTTGCTACCAATTGCCCTTACCCCGAATCTGTGTGACCAGATCTAGCCCGAAACCAAGGTACTCCAGCTCGTTTATGTAGCCCATCATCCGAAGACAATGGTCATGCACCTGCTGCCCCTTAGTCATTTGCGCGGTCATGAACTGTTTCAGGACCTTTTGTCGAGTAGAAGGATTCTGCTCTTCGTATATAGTCTTTAGAATATCCAATATGTCTTGGGCGAGTTCGATCTGATCGAACTGCCTCTGTATCGGACTGTCCAAAGAGGCTATGATATAGCAGTAGGCCAGGGAGTTTTTATCCTCCCATTCTTGGTATTCTCTCCTTTGGGCCTCAGATGCCCTATCCCTAGGACAATCCGAAGCAGGATTTTTAGCCACCTGATCCAGTTTTTCTGAAGCTTGAACCAGCATAAGGTTTCTATACTAGTCGGCATAATTGGGTCCCTTAAGCTTGTTGTCGTCAAAGCAACTTAGCAAATTGTTCGTTTTCCATTTTCTGGTAAAACAGCAAAACGTTAGTCCACAACTTTTAGTTTGATTCATGTTACCTACATAGATATGGCTTTTAATCTATGTTCCATTCCCATTTGTTCATCTCTGAGATTTCCCACCTATCTCAGTGACGGAGATGGCGAGATGTCTCTGGAAATGTGGGAAGTCACATAGGGTGCATGGAGCCAACTGTTTCAGCTGCATAACCCCACCACCTTTCTGCGACGGATCACATCCAATCATCGTATGAGTTTCCCTTTGTCCTCTATCAGACAAGGTTCAGAGCTGTTTTCAAGTAAACCTTTCTATCTTGTGAGTGCTCACCCATCATATTCAGGTTACGCCAAGGTACCGTGAGAGAGTTCCCATTTTCTAGTGAGGCCCCTCCCACATCGGTCTATGACGCCCCTATCATCTTATGAAACACTTTGACAGATCCAACAGCAAATGGATAGCCCAATTTTATGGTGCGTTTCCTCATTACTGAAGGACCCATCATTGTGCTAATGACGGAAGGCCTTTAGAGAGTCCATCATATGGATCTCCCTATCACATGCACTCATATTTGCTGGAGGGAACAAAATTACGCCCTAGTTAAGTTAGGTCAAACCAGAGTGGCTCCCACTGACTTTCATAAAGTCAGATTTGTGGTGGGCCTAAATCGGCTAGGGTTTCCGCACGCTTCCCTTTTCAAGGTTGTGGGGCCCACCAACCATGGAGGGGTCATCCAATGACCATATGGGACACCATGGCAATGATTTGCATTGAGCCATGGTGTGCACAAGAGCCACTAATGAGTCATCATGGGCCAAGTGCTTATGGCCCATGGTCACAGCACATCAAACATCCACACATCACATGATATGGAAGAATTGATCCAATCAATTAACTACTGTAAAGCCCATTAATTAGCCCAACAAAAACACAATATTAACAATTAATATCATCTAGGTATATGGGCTGAATAGCAGTCAACAGTTCGGCCCATATAGCTTTTCTCACAAAATGGGCTTTTGCAGTTTTAACCTTTTAAAACTAGGCTTTACAGGTTGGGCCGAATTAATCCCTGCAATTGAACATCAGATTTGCGCCTGATAGTGTGAGAAAAATGGACTGAAAATAGTCCCCTTTCGAACCCTAGATTCAGTCCAAACAAATTTGGTCCAATCCAGTCCGAGATGGTCCGAAACTGATTTTCAATTCAAGAATTAATTCAAGAGAGATCTGAAATTAATATTTCTGATTTTTTAGACAATCATAAATCAGACATGGACACTTTGCACTACCTACAAAATAGAGGTTAGTCACTAGGGTTGCAGTTTCATAAACTGCAAAACGCAGAAAGCGATCCCTCCATCTGGTAATCTCCAGCACCGCCGCCTTCTCCAATCAAGAAAATAAAAAATTACAAAAATCCTATTTCTATTAATTAATTACATTCTTGATCAAATCCTATACATTCAGTCTAGAAAAATAAAATAAAAAAAATATTTTACAGACCAAATGGAATAGAAATTAAAAGAAGAATGCGCAGACAATCTGCACCAATGCTGCACTTCGATCTCCAGGTACGAACAGTTGATAAAATCAAGAAATAAATAAAGAACAATTCAAAATAGATTTCAGATTTAATAAAGTTAATTTCAGACCAATTGCCCTCAACAAGAAACAATTTCTTGAATTAAAGAAAACAATTTGCGCAAATCCTGGTAGAATAGCTTTTGCCCATTTGCGCAGGTTCAAATCTGATTTTCTTGGTTCAAGATTCGAACCTGTGGCTCTGGTACCACTGAAAGAATGGTGGGATCCATCGTATGGATGCCAAAGATTGTGGAATAGGGTAGGGCAAATTTCAAAAATTTCCCACTTTCTTCCAACTAGGAATCATATTCCCTAATTTTAGAATCAAAATTCAAGGATCCTATTTGAACCATAACCGAACCAGATCTGAACCAAAAGACAAGGGAGGTATTATACCTGATCCAGAGAAATAATATCTCCCAAAGTTGGTGTTCACGCCCAGAGAAGACACCAAGATCCGCTCCTGGTGAAGATGACACAACAACTGTGGAACAGAACCAGCAGAGTGCGTCCTACACACCGAATTCTTCAAAAGAATCCTCTGGAAACAATGAGCACCGAACTCGATCAATTCTTCAACAAAAACTGATATCAAGAACTGATTTCTTGATTCCCTTCTCAGTGAAGATTGAACTATGCAGCAGGTGGTGGTGGCTGGAGGAGTTCCCTATTTCTGAATTGGCATAGAAGCAGTTTTCAGCTTAAAGAGAATGTGATCCTATCTCTGTCTTTCAGAAGAAGGCCTCTGAAAACCCTAGGCTTGAATTCTAATAATTCTTGATAGGGTTTCCTCCTTTCTTGTTGATTAAGAATCCCCTAATCCTATTAGGAGTTATCCCAATCCAAATCTGTATTTGGATGGGGATAATCTTAATCCTATCTATAGATTAGATTAGCCTACTCCTGATCTTATCAGGAGGTTACCAGATTCAAATATGATTTGAATCTGGTCTCTAAGAGTGGATAGGGTTAAAACCCCATCCTATCAGCTAACCCTACTCACAGATCTGCCCCTTCAGTGGGTGATCATATCAGCCTAGTTCGATATGGGCTTTTGGCCCATTAAGTAATCAGTGCTCAATTAGTTTCCAATCTGTTGCCCAATTGGGCTTCTTTGTATGGCGTGAGACCCAAGCATTGATGTACACACCAGCCACATGGGTTCGGCCCAGCCTTTATTACAAGGCGTAGCCGAATTCACTAGAAAGCCCAGTGAACCCTTGAGCCCATCATATGGACCCTATGGGCCCAACACTTTGACGGGTAGTCAAAGCCTTCAAAATTAATACTAGTCCCACAATAAAATATTTGTAGTAAAAGTGGTACTATATCGAATCCCACAGGGAGTTAAACAATAATCTCTTAGCCGAATGGATACTATAATTGAGTGGGAAAATTTAATAATTAAAATTAAAAGAATAAGAATGCAACTAAACCAACAAGAGAAGATCAGTCTTACTGAATTCTGGTTCATGGGTTTGGGTTGAATCGATTGGCCATCGATCCTAGGTAAATTTCAGCATTCTTGTGATTCAAGCATTTAACCTTAGATTTATAAGGATAGCCATAATAAACCTTGTGTTTTCCTAAATCAGTTTACCAAACCCAGCATTCGATCAGCACTTATCTTTAATCAACTGGGTATGATAGCGCTCCATATTAATTAATGATAGCATTAAGCTTTGTGAAAACAATTAAACCAAAATAACAATAATTGAGATAGCTGCAATTATTGAATCTTGTTCTATCAATTCCCTTTAGGTTAAAACATGTCAATACATTGGTCAAGGGCTGTCACGAACAATTGACCCAGAAAGATATTAACCCAATTGCTACTTGTACCACTATTCGTGACAATTATGGATCACTGAAATCATGGATAGCAGTAGGAAAGTCAACACTAATTCAGTTTGTCAGACTAATTAACATTAACATCCAATAAAAAAAATATGCTCAAGAATCAATGAATACTTGAATTAAAAAAAGCAAGAAAATAAATTAACTACAGAACCTCACAAATGACACAATCGAACCTCCCCCTTGAACCAGAAAAAAGAAGCTTAGCTGCTCATGATCTGCACAATCTCCATGCTTTGCTTCTCCTTGGCCGAACTGCTTTCTTGAGCTTTCTTGGTCTTCTTGATGATCTCTTGGATCTTGGAGTGAGTGATGCTAGAGCTGGTTCGGCCCCCTCTTTATATAGCCAAAGGAGAGGGCTGTTTTCCAACTCCTTCTAGGAGATCATCTTATCTTTAGGGAGTTTTGATCTTCTTTGAACTAATCCTATCCTATCTCTTATCTAATGATCTAATCTCAATCTTCTTATCTCTCTAGGATTACATTTAAGACTTTAGATCTGATAAGACTCTCTCCTTGGAGATTACATTCGAGATTTGGACTCTTGACTCTTGAATTCAAGTTGGGCTGCTTCAAGGTACTTCTGCGAGTTGGGCTTAAGTTGTGAAATGGGCCTGGCTGCGAACTTGCTCCGACTTCGGGCTCATTTTCGTATTCGATTCTAGCCGAATCTGTCAAAACTCAGAACAGGAAAGTTCTGGGCCTTCCTTTCTTCTTTCTAATGCTTCTTGAATTGTCCAATTCGGAGTCCGGAATTGAGAGTTAGGCCCAGATTACTGATTGTCACCGAAACTATGCAAAATCACCTGATTTGCCCAGTTTTCTTCCAATTGCCTTTTTTATTGCCCTAAATCGAAATACAAGAGTAATGAGTTCATTTAAGTGCTAAAGTAATGTAAAAAGATGAAAATTAGGGGACAAAAATAGGGTTTTTTTCAGTCTCATCACACTTACACTAAGTGGTCCCTAGGCTGCAAGAAATAGTGCTGCACTCTCTTCTTACATGGATCCCGGG
Source organism: Nelumbo nucifera (assembly GCF_055504915.1). NCBI lineage: Eukaryota > Viridiplantae > Streptophyta > Magnoliopsida > Proteales > Nelumbonaceae > Nelumbo > Nelumbo nucifera. Next base: position 40,237,526 of record NC_142656.1, on the reverse strand, counting down.
AATTAAAATCATTTGCAAACATTTAGAAACCATACTTAAATATACATCATATATATAAATTTTTCAAAACAAAATTCCAACGATTGAAATCAACTGCCGGCAGTTTGGTTTCCATCAGAGAGAGTGCATCCCCGATCATTACCTTTGTCCGACAAAGGGGCTGATCCTATCACTATGATCACCCACTCAGATGAATTCTTAGATTGTCCCAACATACCTAGTTTTTGATCCCCGCTAAGGATCTCACTGATTGGCATATCAAAGACAGCCCAATCCGACACCTAGTGCAGTACCATAATCGGGTCAAGGGGTCAGGTGTAACTTTCCAGTTTTGCCTATCAATCTCCAAGGTCCAGGGTACTGGAAATCTGGTCCAGTTCAAGGGTTCAAATAATCCTACACCGCATGTGCCTTGGGTCTCACCTTGGCGGCTGAGACAAGCCACCCCAACAGTTGGCAGCACACCAGTGTCAGCCTTGGCAGGATAAATCTCCTCAGACTTATCCAATGGCTGTGAACAATTAAAACCAACACAAGTCTCATTAAGTTTCCAGTGGTCTTACACACAGAACTATACCACATAAAATGAATCAAACATGTACTTCATTTATTTACATTAAATATCAAAAGTACATCAAAATTGATTGAAGCTAAGGGCATACAAAAACTGTCCAACAGCTCCCACTTGCACTTTGGTCCAATCTGGTACAAGCCGGAGTCCCATACTTTCCACGTGTTTCTCAAACACCTTCTGGGTGAGTGGCTTAGTTAATGGGTCTGCCACATTATCCACTGATGCTACCTTCTGAATCAGGATGTCTCCTCTACCAACGATCTCTCGCAGTACATGGTACTTCCTCTCGATGTGCTTTGACTTTGAGTGGGCCCGAGGCTCCTTAGCCTGGGCGATGGCTCCATTGTTGTCACACAATAATGGGATGGGTGATGTACTAGACGGAACTACTCCTAATTCGTGAATGAACTTCTTCATCCACACAGCTTCCTTGGTAGCTTCACTTGCGGCAATGTACTCGGCTTCGGTTGTGGAGTCTTCCGTGGTCCCCTATTTGCTGCTTTTCCAGCAAACAACATACAATCCTATCGTGAAAACATACCCAGATGTAGACTTTCTATCATCTGGATCTGACTGGAAATCGATATCAGTATACCCCAGAATTTACAGTGAACCACCATCGAATACCAGACAAAACTCTTTTGTCTTTCGACGGTATTTAAGTATTTTCTTTACAGCTATCCAATGCTCTTGCCCTGGGTTGGCCAAGAACCTACTTACAATACTCACTGTCTGAGCAATGTCAGGGTGAGTGCACAACATGGCATACATGATGCTCCCTATGGCTGAGGCATAGGGAACGTCTTTCATGCCCTCAATCTCCTCAGAAGTCTTGGGAGACATCTTCTTGGAGAGAGTGACTCCGTATGTGAAAGGAACGTTTCCTTACTTGGAGTTCTCCATGCTATACGTTTTGACAATTTTGTCAATATAAGCAGCCTGGGATAATCCAATTATCCTCTTTGATCTATCTCTGTAGAGTCCAAAACCCATTATATAGAAAGCATCTCCAAGATCTTTCATGGAGAACTGCTGCGAAAGCCATAACTTGACCAAAGTCAACATTCTTACATCATTCCCAGTGAGTAGGATATCATCCACATATAACACCAAAAAGGTGACCTTATCTCCACTGGACTTCCTGTAAACACAGGGCTCATCTGGATTCTGATCAAAGTCAAACAATTTGATGACAGAGTCAAAACGGATGTTCCAACTCCTAGAAGCCCGCTTAAGTCTATATATGGATCTATTAAGTTTACATACCATGTGTTCCTAACCAGCAGCAATGAAGCCTTGCAGCTGCTGCATGTAGATATCTTCACTAAGATCTCCATTCAGGAATACGGTTTTGACATCCATTTGCCAAATCTCTTAGTCATGGTATGCTGCTATAGCTAGCAGGATCCTAATGGATTTAAGCATGGCCGCGGGCGAAAAGGTTTCCTCATAGTCGATACCTTCTTTCTGAGTATACCCTTTCGCCACCAAACACGCTTTGTAGGTCTCAATCCTGCCATTAGGGCCCTTCTTCCTCTTATAGATCCATTTGCAACCAATTGCTTTTTCCCTAGAGGGTGGATCTACTAGAGCCCAGACTCCATTGGCCTCCGTCGAGTCCAACTCAGCTCTCATGGCCTCCACCCACTTCTGGGAATCTATGTCCAACATAGCTTCCGCGTAAGTCACGGGATCCTCCTCACTAGTCAAGGCTTCCACCAGGTAACTATTCTGGTCATAACCATAACGGACTGGTGGCCTTGATACACGGGTGGATCATCTAGGTTGGTCACCACTAGGAACCTGCGGGACATCTCCCACTGATCCTGAGCTCTCCCCATCAAGAACTATTTCCTGATGATGAGTGTCCAAGATATAATCCGTCTCTAAGAACATGGCATTTCGACTGCAGAACACTTTCTGCTCACTTGGGTCATAGAAAAGATAACCTACTGAATCCTTTGGGTAGCATACAAACAGGCAATGGCTGGTCTTGGATTCTAACTTGTCCGCACTCGTTCTTTTAACGTGCGTAGGACAAGCCCAAATCTTCAAGTGTCTAACACTTTGATTCTTTCCGGTCCATAGTTCGTATGGAGTTTTTGGAACCGATTTGGTTGGAACCCTATTTAGCACGTAAATTTCGGTCTCCAACACATCCCCAAAAGGATGTGGGCAATTCTGAGCATGTGAGAACTGATCGAACCATGTCTAGCAGTGTCCTATTCCTTCTCTCTGAAACACCGTTAAGCTGGGGTGTTGCAGGAGGAGCCAACTGTGAGATAATCCCAATGGCCTTCAAGTAGTCCTTGAATTGGTCAGAGAGATACTCGCCACCTCGATCCGATCGAAGGGCCTTAATTTCTCTCCCTAACTGTTTCTCGACCTCTTGTCTGAACTCTTTGAACTTTTCAAAGGATTCAGATTTATGTCTCATTTGGTACATGTAACCATATCGTGAGAAATCATCAGTAAAGGTGTTGAAATACATGTGTTGATTGCGTGTCCTAACACTCAGGGGACCACATACATCACTATGTATAAGGTCAAGTGTGCCTGTACATCTTTCAGGCTTACCGTTAAATGGCCGCTTTGTCATCTTGCCTCTAAGGCAAGTCTCACAAGTGGGAAAGTTTTCTACGGTTAGAAAACTCAAAGGACCATCCTTTACCAATCTTGTGATTCGGTCAATACCGATGTGGCCAAGTCGGTAATGCCACAGGCACGTGGGACTCACCATGTCACGAGTCCTTTTCTTGGGGATTTCGACCAACGTAGTATTGGTTAGATTAGTTTCTAGAGAAGGATGTAGAACATAGAGACCGTTCTCCAGTTCCCCTCATGCGATGAATTTGTTGTTCATTTTGATAGTTATCATATTACTAAAAGAGACAGTATATCCATCCACACATAGTTTAGAAACAGAAATCAAATTTCTTCTTAGATTTTGTACATAAAGGCACTCTTTCAGTACAAGAATCCGTTCTCTAAAATTCAATTCTACGGTTCCTATTGCCGTAGCTGCAACACTTGCAGAGGTCCCCAAGTAAAGTGTCACCTCTCTTCACTCAGCCTTTTGCTTATTTTGAACCCCTGTAGTGAATTACATGCATGAGTTGAAGCCCCGGAGTCAACACACCAGGACACAGAAGTTACTAACAAATTAGTTTCCATGACACAAATTTCGAAAGTACCTTTCTTAGATTCCAGGTAGGCGAGACAATTCTTCTTCCAGTGGCCGGCCTACTTGCAGAAGTGACAGGCAATGGATGCCTTGTCTTTCTTTTGTTTCTTAGATTTTGTGGTTTTCTTCTAAGGCTTTCTCTTTGCCTTCCTCTTCTTGCCAGATTTGCCAGTTTCAACAAGCATGGCTATTGGCTCATCCTTCTTTATTAATTCCTCAGCTCTTTGCAACATATTGCTGAGCTCTTGGATGCTGACATTCAGCTTGTTCATATTATAATTCATAATGAACGAGTTAAAGGATAGAGGCAGAGAGTTGAGAATAGCATCGATCAGTGTGACCAGATCCAGCCCGGAACCAAGGGCCTCCAGCTTGTTTATGTAGCCCATCATCCGAAGACAATGGTCATGCACTTGTTGCCCATTAGTCATCTGAGCGGTCATGAACTGTTTCAGGATCTTTTGTCGAGTTGAACGATTATGCTCTTCGTATATTGTCTTCAGACTATCCAATAAGTCTTTGGCAAGTTCGATCTGATCAAAGTGCCTCTGTATCGGATTGTCCAAAGAGGCTATGATATAGTAGCGGGCTAGGGAGTTTTTATCCTCCCATTCTTGGTATTCTGTCCTTCGGGCCTCAGAAGCCCTATCCCCCGAATGATCAGGAGCAGGATTTTTAGGCACCTTATCCAGTATTTCTGAAGCCAGGACTAGCATAAGGTTTTTGTACCAGTCGACATAATTGGGTCCTTTAAGCTTGTTGTCATCAAGCAACTTAGCAAATTGTCCATTTGCCATTTTCTGATAAAACAACAAAACATTAGTCCACAACCTTTAGTTTGATTCATGTTACCTACATAGATATGACTTTTAATTTATGTTCCATTTCCATTTGTTCATCTCTGAGATTTCCCTCCTATCTCAGTGACGGAGATGGTGAGATGTCTCTGAAAATGTGGGAAGTCACATAGGGTGCATGGAGCCAACTGTTTCAGCTGCATAACCCCACCACCTTTCTACGACGGATCACATCCACTCATCGTATGAGTTTCCCTTTGGCCTCTGTCAGACAAGGTTCAGAGCTGTTTTCAGGTAAACCTTTCTATCTTGTGAGTGCTCACCCATCATATTCAGGTTACGCCAAGGTACCATGAGAGAGTTCCCATTTTCTGGTGAAGCCCCTCCCACATCGGTCTATGACACCCCTATCATCTTATGAAATACTTTGATAGACCCAACAACAAATGGATAGCCCAATTTTATGGTGCGTTTCCTCATTTCTGAAGGACCCATCATCGTGCTAATGATGGAAGACCTTTAGAGAGTCCATCGTATGGATCTCCCTATCACATGCACTCATATTACCAGAGGGAACAAAACTACGCCCTTGTTCTAGTTTAGGTCAAACCAAAGTAGCTCCCACTGACTTTCTTAAAGTCAGATTTCTGGTGGGCCTAAATCGGCTAGGGTTTTTGCACGCTTCCCTTTTGGGGGTTGTGGGGCCCACCAAGCAAAGAGGGTCATCCAATGACCTTATGGGACACCATGGCAATGATGTGCATTCAGCCATGGTGTGCGCAAGAGCCACTAACGAGTCATCATGGGCCAAGTGCTTATGGCCCATGGTTGCAGCACATCAAACATCCACACATCACATGATATGGAAGAATTGATCCAATCAATCACTAGCTACAATGCCCATTAATCAGCCCAACAAAAACACAATATTAACAATTAATATCATCTAGGTATATGGGCTGAATAGCAGTTAGCAGTTCGGCCCATATAGATTTTCTCACAAAAGTGGGCTTCTTGTAGTTTTAACTCTTTAAAACTGGGCTTTACAGGTTGGGCCGAATTAATCCCTGCAATTGAACATCAGATTTGGGCCTGATAGTGTGAGACAATTGGACTGAAAGCAGTCCCCTTTCGAACCCTAGATTCGGTCCAAACAGATTTGGTCCAATCTGGTCTGAGATGGTCCGAAACTGATTTTCAATTCAAGAATTAATTAAGGAAAGATATGAAATTAATATTTCTGATTTTTAGACAAACATAAATCAGATATGGACTGTTCGCACCACCTGCAAAACAGAGGTTAGTCACTAGGGTTGCAGTTTCACAAACTGCAAAACGTAAAATGCGATCCCTCCATCTACGAATCTCCAGCGCCGCCGTCTTCTTCAATCAAGAAAATAAAATAAAATAAAAATCCTATTTCTATTAATTAATTACATCCTTGATTGAATCCTATACATTCGGTCTAGAAAAATAAAAATAATTATTTTACAGACCAAATTGAATAGAAATTACAGAAGAGAATGCACAGACAATCTGCGCCAAATCTGCCCTTCGATCTTCAGGTACGAACAATCCATTAAATCAAGAAATAAATCAAGAATCATTCTAAATAAATTTCAGATTTAAACAAAATTAATTTCAGATCAATCGCCCTCAACAAGAAACAATTTTTTGAAATAAAACAGCAAACTGCGCAACACCCAGATAGAATAGCTTCTACCGAATTGCGCAGGTTCAGATATGAATTCTTTGTTCAAGATTCGAACCTGTGGCTCTGATACCACTGAAAGGGATGGTAGAATCCATCGTATGGACGCCAAAATAGATGCGGAATGGGTGGGTGAATTTCAAAAATTTTCTACCTACCTTTCAACTGGGAATCACATTCCCTAATTTTAGAATCAAGATTCAAGGATCCTACTTGAACCAGAACCGAACCAGATCTGAACCAAAAAGAAAAGGGAGTAACTTGAAGGGATGAGAGATCCAACGTAGGGATGCCCAAATCATGTAGAATAAAGGGGCGAATTTCAAAAATTTTTCTCTCCCTTTCAACTGGGAATCGCATTCCCTATTTAGAAAAACATACTTTCAAGGATCAATCTTGAACCATAAACTGAACCAGATCTTAACCAAAAGAAGTAGGAGAGGATTATACCTGATATGAAGAATTAATATCTCTCAACGAAGGTGTTCACGCCCAAGGAAGGATCCAAAGAATGCTCCCACTGAAGATGGCACAGTGCAGGATAGAGTAGAATCAATAGTATTCATCTCCAAGAATTCTGTCCTTCGCAAGAAACAGAAGGATGGCACGTAAGCACAACTTCCTATCAATTCTTTCTCAAAGAACTGATGTCAAGATCGAATTCATGACTTCTCCCACAACTGGAGATCGAACTGGATGTCTGGCGGCTGCAGGAAGGAGGGGACAAGAAAGATCTGTGCAGGGATTGCAAAAATCTTTCTTCTGTGATTTCAGCTCTAAAGAGGATCTGATTATGTGTCTTTTCTAAAGGCTGCTGCCCCCTCCTACTTTGTAACCCTAAAAGATCAGCTCCTAATCCAATTAGGAGCTGCTGATCCAAATCACATTTGGATCAGACCTCTCTTTAGGTGATAACGATAAACCCTTATCTTATCTACAGATTAGATCAGCCCTCTCCCAATCTCATTAAAAGGCTTCTAGATCTGAATCATATTCAAATCTAGACTCTTTGAGTGGATAGGGTTGAGACCCTATCCTATCTACTGATCCATCTCAGAATTCGCCCATCTTTAACTTATTAAATAAGTCCAGTTCGAAATGGGCTTTAAACCCATTAAGCTTATGTGCTCACTTAACCTTATTAATAGCTGCCCAGTTGGGCTTCCTTGTATGGCGTGGGACCCAAGCATTGATCTACACATCAGCCACATGGGTTCGGCCCAGCCTTTGTTACAAGGCCTGGCCGAATACACTGTTAAAGACAGTGCACCCCCTGAAACCCATCGAATGGGCTCTATGGGCCCAACACTTACCCTAAGTGGTCTCTGGGCCAAGCCACCTTGTAACACCCAGGGACTGTGGGCAGATGCAAGATTAGCCCATCAGGTATTATCCTCAATGGTCTTACACTTAACCTCTCAGCCCATAATGATCATACACTGCCCAACAAGAGAGGACCTCTCTGAAGGGATGAGAGATCCATCCTATGGACGCCCAAAGATTGCGGAATAAGGGGCGAATTTCAAAAATTTTATCTCTCCCTTCAATTGGGAATCGTATTCCCTATTTAGAAAATCATATTTTCAAGGATCAATCTTGAACCATAAACTGAACCAGATCTGAACCAAAAAAAATGGGAGAGGATTATACCTGATACAGAGAAGTAATATCTCCCAATGGAGGTGTTCACGCCCAAGGAAGGATCCAAAGACTGCTCCCACTGAAGATGGCGCAGTGCAGGGTGGAGCAGAATCAGCAACGTTCCTCAAAAGAAGTTGACCCTTCGTAAGGATCAACTGGACGACTTGAGTACAGCTCCAACCAATCTTTTCACAAAAGATTGAAATCAAGATCCAATCTTGATTGCTCCCTAGAACTGGAGATCGAACTGAAGGAATGGCAATAGCAGGAAGGTGGCGGCAGGAGAGAATTCGCAGTATATAGAAATCTCTCAATCTCTCTTTCTTCAAAGAGAAGAATGCTGTTCATCTGGTTGTGTAGTAGGCTGCCGCCCCCCTTCCCCTTTTATAATCTCAAAAGGGATCAGCTCCTAATTAGATTAGGAGCTGCTAATCCAAATCATATTTGGGTTAGAAGTCCCTTAGTGATAAGGGATAACCCTTATCTTATCTGCAGATAAGATCAGCTGTCTCCTAATCTAATTAGGAGGTTTCCAGATCTAAATCTTATTTAGATCTTGGACTCTCTGAGTGGATAGGGTCTAAGCCCAATCCTTTTAGCTGACCCACTTCAGAATTCGCCCCCTTTAAATGACTGATCAAATCAGCCCAATCGAAATGGGCTTAAGGCCCATTTAAGGTTATGTACTCAAAAGGCTTCCAAATTGCTGCCCAGTTGGGCTTCCTTGTATGGCGTGGGACCCAAGCATTGATCTACACATCAGCCACATGGGTTCAGCCCAGCCTTTGTTACAAGGCCTGGCCGAATGCACTGCTGAAGACAGTGTACCCCCTGAAACCCATCAAATGAGCTCTATGGGCCCAACACTTACACTAAGTGGTCCCTGGGCCAAGCCACCTTGTAACACCTAGGGACTGTGGGCAGATGCAAGATTAGCCCATCAGGCATTATCCTCAATGGTCTTACACTTATCCTCTCAGCCCATAATGATCATACACTGCCCGACAAGAGAGGACCTCTCCCTCGGCTGCAAGGAACAGTGTTGCACTCTCAACTTATATGGATCCCGGGAATTAAAACCTTCTTGCAAACAATTTAGAAACCATACATATATACTTTTATATCTTATATAAAGTATATTTTGCAAAACAAATCTCAACGGTTGAAATCGGCTGCCGGCAGTCTTGGTTTCCATCAGTGAGAGTGCATCCCCGATCATTACCTTTGTCCGACAAAGGGGCTGATCCTGTCACTATGATCACCCACTCAGATGAATTCTCGGACTGTCCCAACATACCCAGGTTTTGACCCCCGCTAAGGATCTCACTGATTGGCACATCAAAGACAGCCCAATCCGACATCTAGTGTAGTATCATAATCGAGTCTAGGGGTCGGGTGTAACTTTCCAGTTTTGCCCATCAATCTCCAAGGTCCAGGGCAATACTGGAAATCTGGTCCAGTTCAAAGATTCAATTAATCCTACACTGTATGTGCCTAGGGTCTCACCCTGGCAGCTGAGACAGGGCACCCCAACCGACTTGGTGGCACCACAGTGTTAGCCTTGTCAGGATAGGTCTCCCCAGACCGACCCACTGGCTGTGAACATTCTAAACTAACACGAGTCTCATTAAGTGTCCAGTTTAAGGGTATTACACAGAAACATACCAAGGGAACATGAATCAAATATGTATCTTTATTCATTTACAATAAACTCATAAAGTACATCATTCTGATTGAAGCTAAGGGCATACAAAACTGTCTAACAGCTCCCACTTGCACTTAGGTCCAATCAGGTACTAGCCGGAGTCCCATGCTTTCCACGTGTTTCTCAAACACTTTCTGTGATAGTGGCTTAGTCAATGGGTCTACCACATTCTCCGCTGATGCTACCTCTTTACACTATCCTCCCGTAGGTCCAACGTTGTCATACAACAGTGGAATGGGTGATGTGCTGAATTCCAAATTCAGGAATGAACACCTTCATTCATAAGGCAGCCTCACTTACGGCAATGCTTTCGGCTTGGGTTGTGGACTATTAATTTGCTATTTAGGACCCCTGTTTGCTGACATTCAGGAAACAACACACGATCCTATCGTGAAACCAAATCCAAATGTAGACTTTCTATCATTTGGGTCTGACTGGAAATCGGCATCTATATACCCTTGAATCTGTAGTGAGCTACCGTCGAACACCAGACAAAACTCTTTTGTCCTTTGAAGGTACTTAAGTATGTTTTTCACAACAGTCCAATGCTCCTGCCCTAGGTTGGCCTGAAATCTGCTTACTACACTCACTGCCTGAGCTATGTCAGGACGAGTGCACAGCATGGCATACATGATGCTCCCTACGGCTGAGGCATAAGGAACGTCTTTCATGCCATCAATCTCCTCAGAAGTCTTGGGAGACATCTTCTTGGAGAGAGTGACTCCGTGCCTGAAAGGAACATTTCCTTTCTTGGAGTTTTCCATGCTGTATCTTTTGACTATTTTGTCAATGTAAGCAGATTGGGATAATCCTATTATCCGCTTCGATCTATCTCTATAGAGTCGAAGACCCAGTATATAGGAGGCTTCTCCAAGATCTTTCCTGGAGAATTGATGCGAAAGCCATACTTTCACCGTAGTTAACATTCCCACATCATTCCCAATGAGTAGAATGTCATCTACAAACAGAACCAAGAAGGTAACCTTATCCCCATTGTACTTTCTGTAGACATAGGGTTCATCCAGATTCTGCTCGAATTCAAACGATTTGACAGCAGAATTAAAACGGATGTTCTAACTTCTAGAAGCTTGCTTAAGCACATAAGTGGATCTGTTATGTTTACATACCATGTTTTCCTGACCTGCAGCAATGAAGCCTTGCGGCTGCTGCATATAGATATCTTCAGTAAGAACTCCATTCAGGAATGCAGTTTTGACATCCATCTGCCAAATCTCATAATCATGGTATGCTGCTACAGCTAGCAGGATCCTAATGGATTCAAGCATGGCCACAGGCGAAAAGGTTTCCTCATAATCGATGCCCTCTTTCTAAGTGTACCCTTTCGCCACCAAACGAGCCTTGAAGGTCTCAACTTTACCATCGGGGCCCTTCTTCCTCTTGGAAATCCATTTGCAACCGATTTCCTTTTACCCCGGAGGGCGGATCTACTAGAGCCCAGACTCCATTGGTCTCCATTGAGTCCATCTCTGCCCTCATGGCCTCCACCCACTTCTGGGAATCTATGTCCAACATAGCTTCCGCGTAAGTCACGGGATCCTCCTCACTAGTCAAGGTTTCCACCAGGTAACTATCCTGGTCATAACCATAACGGACTGGTGGCCTAGAAGCCCGAGTGGATCTTCTAAGTTGGTCACTACTTGGAACTTGTGGGACATCTCCCACTGCTCCTGAGCTCTCCTCATCAAGAACAAATTCCTGATGATGGGTGTCCAGGATATAGTCGGATTCCAAGAATTGCGCATTTCGACTGCAGAACACTTTCTGCTCACTTGGGTCATAGAAAAGGTAACCTATAGAGCCTTTTGGGTAGCCTACAAATAGGCAACGGCTGGTCTTAGATTCCAACTTGTTTGCACTCGTTCTTTTAACGTGTGTTGGACAACCCCAAATTTTCAAGTGTCTGACACTTGGTTTCTTTCCGGTCCAAAGTTCATATGGAGTATTCGGAACCGATTTGGTTGGAACCCGATTCAGCACGTAAATCGCAGTCTCTAATGCGTAACCCCAAAAGGATGTGGGTAACTCTGAGTGTATGAGAAACGACCGGACCATATCTAATAAGGTCCTATTCCTCCTCTCTGAAACACCGTTAAGTTGTGGTGTAGCAGGATGAGCTAATTGTGATACTATCCCATTGTCCTTTAAGTAGTCCCTGAATTCGTCAGAGAGATATTCGCCACCTCGATTGGATCGAAGGGCTTTAATTTCTCTCCCTAACTGTTTCTCGACCTCTTGTCTAAACTCTTTGAACTTTTCAAAGGATTCAGACTTGTGTCTCATTAGGTACACGTAACCATATCGTGAAAAATCATCTGTGAAGGTGATGAAATACACGTGTTGATTTCGTGTCCTAACACTCAGGGGACCACATACATCAGTATGTATTAGGTCAAGTGTGCATGTACATCTTTCAGGCTTACCGTTAAATGGCCGTTTCGTCATCTTGCCTTGTAGGCAAGGCTCACAAGTGGGAAGATCTTCTACAGCTAGAAAATCCAAAGGACCATCCTTTACCAACCTTGTCATTCGGTCAACACCGATGTGGCCAAGTCGGTAATGCCACAGACACGTGGGATTAACTGTATCACGGGCTCTCTTCTTGGGGTTTTCAACCGACGTAGTTTCGGTTATGTTAGTTTCTAGAGAAGGATGTAGAACATAGAGACCATTCTCCAGTTCCCCGTATGCGATGAATCTATTATTTCTTTTAATAGTAATCGTATTACTAAAGAAGACAGAATAACCATCTGCACACAGTTTTGAGACAAAAATCAAATTTCTTCTTAAATTTTGTACATAAAGACAATCTTTTAGTACAATTTTTCCTTCTCTAAAATATAATTCCACAGATCCTGTGGCCGCGGCTGCAACAGTTGCAGTAGTCCCCAAGTAGAGTGTGACTTCTCCTTCACTCAGCCTTCTGCTTACCTTGAACCCCTGCAGTGAGTTACACGCATGAGTTGAAGCCCCGGAGTCAATACACCAGGACGCAGAAGCTACCAATAAATTGGTTTCTATAACACAAGTTTCGAAGTTACCTTTCTTGGATTCCAGGTAGGCAGGACAATTCCTTTTCCAGTGGCCGGTCTTCTTGCAGAAGTGACAGGCATCCGATGCTTTGTCTTTCTTCTGCTTCTTGCTTTTAGTGGCTTTCTTCTGAGGCTTCTTTGCCTTCCTCTTTCTCTTGCCTGTCTTGCCAGCTTCAACAAGCATGGCTACAGGCTCATCCTTTTTAATTAGTTCTTCAGCTCTTTGCAACATATTGCTGAGCTCTTGTAAGCTGACATTCAGCTTGTTCATGTTGTAGTTCATGATGAACGGATTAAAGGAAGGAGGCAAAGAGTTAAGGATAGCATCTATCTGGGTTGCAAGGTCCAGCCCGGATCCAAGAGCCTCCAGTTCATTGATGTATCCCATCATCCGAAGACAATGGTCGTGAACTTCTTGGCCCTTGGACATTTGTGTGGTCATGAACTGTTTCAAGACCTTTTGTCGAGTAGAACGATTCTGCTCTTCATACATCGTCCTGAGACTGTCCAATATGTCCTTGGCAAGTTCGATCTGATCGAACTGCCTCTGTATCGGATTGTCCAGCGAGGCAATGAAGTAACACCGGGCAAGGGAGTTTTTCTCCTCTCATTCTTGATAGTCTCTCCTTCGGGCCTCAGAAGCCCTATCTCCCGGACGCTCCGGGGCAGGATTCTTTGCCACTTTATCAAGTTTTTTAGAAGCAAGGACCAGCATAAGGTTTCTATACCAGTCAGCATAGTTTGGGCCCTTCAACATGTTGTCATCAAGTAGCTTTGCAAAAGATCCGTTTGCCATTTTCTGATAAAAGAGCAAACATCAGTCCACGACCTAATTTCATTCATGTTCATTTCATAGATATGGATTTTAATCTACGATCCATTTCCATTTATTCGTCTCTGAGATTTCCCTCCTTTCTCAGCAACGGAGACTAGGGGTTGTCTCTGGAAATGTGGGAAATCACATAGGGTGCATGAGGCCAACTGTTTCAGCTGCATAACCCCACCACCTTTCTGTGAAGGATCATATCCACTCATCATATGAGTTTTCCCTTTGGCCTCTGTCAGACAAGGTTCAGAGCCGTTTTCAGGTAAACCTTTCTGTCCAGTGAGTGCTTACCCATCATGTTCGTGAACGCCAAGGTACCGTGAGAGAGTTCCCATTTTCTGGTGAAGCCCCTCCCACATCGGTCTATGACGCCCCTATCATCTTATGAAACACTTAGACAAGCCCAACAGCAAATGGATAGCCCATTTTCTGGTGCGTTTCCTCATTACTGAAGGACCCATCTTCGTGCTAATGATGGAAGGCCTTTAGAGAGTTCATCATATGAATCTCCCTATCACATGCACTCAAATTATCTGGAGGGAACAGATAATTACGCCCTAGTTTTATCTTTAGGTCAAACCAAAGTGGCTCCCACTGACTTTCATAAAGCCAGATTTTGGTGGGCCTAAATCGGCTAGGGTTCCGCACGAGACCTCATGATGAGGTGTGGGGCCCACCACGAAGGGAGGTCATCCAATGACCAAAAGGGACACCATGGCAATAATGTGCATTCAGCCATGGTGTGCGAAAGAGCCACTGTCGATTGAGCATGGGCCAAGTACTTATGGCCCATGTACGTAGCACATCACACATCCATACATCACATGCAGGGATAAATTGATCCAATCAATTAATTATCTGTAAAGCCCATTTTAAATCCATAATATTAACCATTAACATTATCTAGGTATATGGGCCGAACGGTTCAACCCATATAGCTTTAAGGGTTAAGTGGGCTTTTAGCAGTTTTAACTGTTTAAAACTAGGCCTTTACAGGTTGGGCCGAATTAACCATTCAATTAAATATCAATCCTTAGGCCCATTAGTGGGAAAATTAGGGCTGACTTTCAGCCTTGATTAAACCCTAGATTCGGTCCAAACAGTTTGAACCAATCTTGGTTCGAATGGGTCTAGGGTTTGATTTTTAATTAAATCTTTAATTCAAGAAAATAATCTGAAATTAATTACTGATAAAAGAAAAGCAACAATCAGTAAATCAGGGCTGTTCGTACAATCCATCCTGCAAAACAGAGGTTAGATCACAGAATGCAGTTTCATAAACTGCAAATCGCAGATAGCGATTCTCCCATCTGCGAAATCTTCTTCTCTCCGATTTCTCCCTTTCTGCGCCGCCATCTTCGATCCAAAATAAAATAAAATAGAAATCCTATTTCTATTAATTATTACATCAGATCGAATGCCTATACATTGAGTCTAAAAATAAAAAAAAAAAATTATTTACAGACCAAATGTAATAAATAAATCAGGAAACTGCAAATCTTGCAGGTTCCCTGTGCAAACCAAGATTTCGATCTCCTCTTGTACGAACAGCCCATAAATCAAGAAAATCATAAAGAACAATTCTAAATAACAATCAGATTTATAAAATTAATTTCAGATTATTCGCCCATTAATTTTGGGAACAAAATTTCCCAAAACCCATATCTGCACAAATCGGGTAGAACACCTTCTGCCCATTTGCGCAGGTTCAGATCTGAAACAAATTGGTTCAAGATTTGAACCATGGCTCTGATACCACTGAAGGGATGAGAGATCCATCCTATGGACGCCCAAAGATTGCAGAATAAGGGGCGAATTTCAAAAATTTTATCTCTCCCTTCAACTGGGAATCGTATTCCCTATTTAGAAAATCATATTTTCAAGGATCAATCTTGAACCATAAACTGAACCAGATCTGAACCAAAAAAAATGGGAGAGGATTATACCTGATACAGAGAAGTAATATCTCCCAATGGAGGTGTTCACGCCCAAGGAAGGATCCAAAGACTGCTCCCACTGAAGATGGCGCAGTGCAGGGTGGAGCAGAATCAGCAACGTTCCTCAAAAGAAGTTGACCCTTCGTAAGGATCAACTGGACGACTTGAGTACAGCTCCAACCAATCTTTTCACAAAAGATTGAAATCAAGATCCAATCTTGATTGCTCCCTAGAACTGGAGATCGAACTGAAGGAATGGCAATAGCAGGAAGGTGGCGGCAGGAGAGAATTCGCAGTATATAGAAATCTCTCAATCTCTCTTTCTTCAAAAAGAGGAATGCTGTTCATCTGGTTGTGTAGTAGGCTGCCACCCCCTTCCCCTTTTATAATCTCAAAAGGGATCAGCTCCTAATCAGATTAGGAGCTGCTAATCCAAATCATATTTGGGTTAGAAGTCCCTTAGTGATAAGGGATAACCCTTATCTTATCTGCAGATAAGATCAGCTGTCTCCTAATCTAATTAGGAGGTTTCCAGATCTAAATCTTATTTAGATCTTGGACTCTCTGAGTGGATAGGGTCTAAGCCCAATCCTTTTAGCTGACCCACTTCAGAATTCGCCCCCTTTAAATGACTGATCAAATCAGCCCAGTTCGAAATGGGCTTAAGGCCCATTTAAGGTTATGTACTCAAAAGGCTTCCAAATTGCTGCCCAGTTGGGCTTCCTTGTATGGCGTGGGACCCAAGCATTGATCTACACATCAGCCACATGGGTTCAGCCCAGCCTTTGTTACAAGGCCTGGCCGAATGCACTGCTGAAGACAGTGTACCCCCTGAAACCCATCAAATGAGCTCTATGGGCCCAACACTTACACTAAGTGGTCACTGGGCCAAGCCACCTTGTAACACCTAGGGACTGTGGGCAGATGCAAGATTAGCCCATCAGGCATTATCCTCAATGGTCTTACACTTAACCTCTCAGCCCATAATGATCATACACTGCCCGACAAGAGAGGACCTCTCCCTCGGCTGCAAGGAACAGTGTTGCACTCTCAACTTATATGGATCCCGGGAATTAAAACCTTCTTGCAAACAATTTAGAAACCATACATATATACTTTTATATCTTATATAAAATATATTTTGCAAAACAAATCTCAACGGTTGAAATCGGCTGCCGGCAGTCTTGGTTTCCATCAGTGAGAGTGCATCCCCGATCATTACCTTTGTCCGACAAAGGGGCTGATCCTGTCACTATGATCACCCACACAGATGAATTCTCGGACTGTCCCAACATACCCAGGTTTTGACCCCCGCTAAGGATCTCACTGATTGGCACATCAAAGACAGCCCAATCCGACACCTAGTGTAGTATCATAATCGAGTCTAGGGGTCGGGTGTAACTTTCCAGTTTTGCCCATCAATCTCCAAGGTCCAGGGCAATACTGGAAATCTGGTCCAGTTCAAAGATTCAATTAATCCTACACTGTATGTGCCTAGGGTCTCACCCTGGCAGCTGAGACAGGCCACCCCAACCGACTTGGTGGCACCACAGTGTCAGCCTTGTCAGGATAGGTCTCCCCAGACCGACCCACTGGCTGTGAACATTCTAAACTAACACGAGTCTCATTAAGTGTCCAGTTTAAGGGTATTACACAGAAACATACCAAGGGAACATGAATCAAATATGTATCTTTATTCATTTACAATAAACTCATAAAGTACATCATTCTGATTGAAGCTAAGGGCATACAAAACTGTCTAACACTCTCCCCCAGCTGCAAGGAACAGTGTTGCACTCTCTACTTATATGGATCCCGCGAATTAAAACCTTCTTGCAAACATTTTAGAAACCATAATATATATACTTTTATATCTCATATAAAATATACTTTGCAAAACAAATCTCAACGATTGAAATCGGCTGCTGGCAGTCTTGGTTTCCATCAGTGAGAGTGCATCCCCGATCATTACCTTTGTCCGACAAAGGGGCTGATCTTGTTACTATGATCAGACAGCCCCAACATACCCAGGTTTTGACCCCCGCTAAGGATCTCACTGATTGGTAGATCAAAGACTGCCCAATCCGACACCTAGTGCAGTATCATAATCGAGTCTACGGGTCGGGTGTAACTTTCCAGTTTTGTCCATCAATCTCCAAGGTCCAAGGCAATACTGGAAATCTGGTCCAGTTCAAAGATTCAATTAATCCTACACTATATGTTCCTAGGGTCTCACCCTGGCAGCTGAGACAAGCCACCCCAACCGACTTGGTGGCACAACAGTGTCAGCCTTATTAGGATAGGTCTCCCCAGACTGACCCACTGGCTGTGAACATTCTAAACTAACATGAGTCTCATTAGGTGTCCAGTTTAAGGGTATTACACATAAACATACCATGGGAACATGAATCAAATATGCACTTTTATTCATTTACAATAAACTCATAAAGTACATAATTTTGATTGAAGCTAAGGGCATACAAAACTGTCCAATAGCTCCCACTTGCACTTAGGTCCAATTAGGTACAAGCCGGAGTCACATGCTTTCCACGTGTTTCTCAAACACTTTCTGTGATAGTGGCTTCGTCAATGGGTCTACCACATTCTCCGCTGGTGCTACCTCTCAACATCAACCTCCTGTTGTCACACAACAGTGGAATGGGTGATGTGCTGAATTCCAAATTCAGGAATGAACACTTTCATTCATAAGGCAGCCTCAATTAAGGCAATGTGTTCGGCTTCGGTTGTGGACTTTTAATTTGCTACTTAGGACCCCTGTTTGCTGACATTCAGGAAACAACACACGATCCTATCATGAAAACATATCCAGATGTAGACTTTCTATCATCTGGATCCGACTGGAAATCGACATCTGTATACCCTTGGATCTTTAGTGAGCTACCGTAGAATACTAGACAAAACTCTTTTGTCCTTCGAAGGTACTTAAGTATGTTTTTCATAGCCACCCAGTGCTCCTGCCCTGGGTTGGCCTGAAATCTGCTTACTACACTCACAGCCTGAGCAATGTCAGTACGGGTCCACAGCATGGCATACATGATGCTCCCAACGACAGAGGCATAGGGAACGTCTTTCATGCCATCAATCTCCTCAGATGTCTTGGTAGACATCTTGATGGAGAGAGTGACTCCATGCCTAAAAGGAACATTTCCTTTCATGGAGTTTTCCATGCTGTATCTTTTGACTATTTTGTCAATGTAAGCAGATTGGGATAATCCTATTATCCACTTCGATCTATCTCTATAAAGTCAAAGACCTAGTATATAGGAGGCTTCTCCAAGATCTTTCATGGAGAATTGCTGTGAAAGCCATACTTTCACCATAGTTATCATTCCTACATCATTTCCAATGAGTAGAATGTCATCTACATACAGAACGAAGAAGGTAACTTTATCTCCACTGTACTTCTTGTAGACACAGGGTTCATCCGGATTCTGTTCGAAGTCAAACGATTTGACAGCAGAGTCAAAACGGATGTTCCAACTTCTAGAAGGTTGCTTAAGTCCATAAATGGATCTATTAAGTTTACATACCATGTTTTCCTGACCTGCAACAATGAAGCCTTGCGGCTGCTGCATATAGATATCTTTAGTAAAATCTCCATTCAGGAACGTAGTTTTGACATTCATCTGCCAAATCTCATAATCATGGTATGCTGCTACAACTAGCAGAATCCTAATGGATTTAAGCATGGCCACAGACGAAAATGTTTCCTCATAGTCGATGCCCTCTCTTTGAGTGTACCCTTTCGCCCCCAGACGAGCTTTGAAGGTCTCAACCCTACCATCAGGGCCCTTCTTCCTCTTGTAAATCCATTTGCAACCAATTGCTTTTACCCCAGAGGGTAGATCTACTAGAGTCCAGACTCCATTGGTCTCCATTGGGTCCATCTCTGCTCTCATGGCCTCCACCCACTTCTGGGAATCTATGTCCAACATAGCTTCCATGTAAGTCACGGGATCCTCTTCACTAGTCAAGGTTTCCACCAGGTAACTATCCTGGTCATAACCACAACGGACTGGTGGCCTGAATACCTGAGTGGATCTTCTGGGTTGGTTACTACCTGGAACTGGTGGGACATCTCCCACTGCTCCTGAACTCTCCTCATCAAGGACTATTTCCTGACGATGGGTGTCCAGGATATAATCGGTTTCCAAGAACTGTGCATTTCGGCTGCAGAACACCTTCTGCTCACTTGGGTCATAGAATAGGTAACCCACAGAGCCTTTTGGGTAGCCTACAAATCGGCAACGACTGGTCTTGGATTCCAACTTGTCTGCACTCGTTCCTTTTACGTGTGCTAGACAACCCCAAATCATTAAGTGTCTGACACTTAGTTTCTTTCCGATCAAAAGTTCATATGGAGTGTTCGGAACCGATTTGGTTGGAACCCGATTCAGCACGTATATCACAGTCTCTAGTGCGTAATCCCAAAAGGATGTGGGTAACTCTGAGTGTACGAGAAGTGACCGGACCATATCTAATAAGGTCCTATTCCTTCTTTCTGAAACACCGTTAAGTTGTGGTGTAGCCGGAGGAGCTAACTGTGATACTATCCCATTGTCCTTTAGGTAGTCCCTAAATTCGTCAGAGAGACACTCGCCACCTCGATCTGATCGAAGGACTTTAGTTTCTCTCCCTAACTATTTCTCGACCTCTTGTCTGAACTCTTTGAACTTTTTAAATGATTCAAATTTGTGTCTCTTTAGGTAGATGTAACCATATCGTGAAAAGTCATCGGTGAAGGTGATGAAATACACGTGTTGATTCCATGTCCTAACTAACACTCAGGGGACCACATACATCAGTATGTATAAGGTCAAGTGTGCCTATACATCTTTCAGGCTTACCGTTAAATGGCCGTTTCGTCATCTTGCCTTGCAGGCAAGGCTCCCAAGTGGAAAGATGTTCTACAGTTAGAAAATCCAAAGGACCATCCTTTACCAACCTTGTGATTCGGTCAACACTGATGTGGCCAAGTCGGTAATGCCACAGGCACATGGGATTAACGATATCTCGGGCTCTCTTCTTGGGGATTTCAGCCGATGTAGTTTCGGTTATGTTAGTTTCTAGAGAAGGATGTAGAACATAAATACCGTTCTCTAGTTCCCCGTATGCGATGAATCTGTTATTTCTTTTAATAGTAATCGTATTACTAAAGAAGACAGAATAACCATTTGCACACAGTTTTGAGACAGAAATCAAATTTCTTCTTAAATTTTGCACATAAAGGCAATCTTTCAGTAGAATAGTTCCTTTTCTAAAAGGTAACTCCACGGTTCCTATGGCCGCGGCTGCAACAGTTGCAGTAGTCCCCAAGTAGAGCGTGACTTCTCCTTCACTAAGCCTTCTACTTACCTTGAACCCCTGCAATGAGTTACACACATGAGTTGAAGCCCCGGAGTCATACACCAGGACGCAGAAGCTACCAACAAGTTGGTTTCTATAACACAAGTTTCGAGATTACCTTTCTTGGATTCCAGGTAGGCAGGACAGTTCCTTTTCCAATGGCCGGTCTTTTTGCAGAAGTGACAGGAATCTGATGCCTTGTCCTTCCTTCATTTCTTGGGTTTGGCAGCCTTCTTCTGTGGCTTTCTCTTTGCCTTCCTTTTCTTGCCCGATTTGCTAGTTTCAACAAGCATGGCAATGGGCTCATCATTTTTAATCAATTCTTCGGCCCTCTACAACATATTGCTGAGTTCCTGCAAGCTGACGTTCTGCTTGTTCATGTTGTAGTTCATGATGAATGGATTAAAGGATGGAGGCAGAGAGTTGAGAATAGCATCGATCAGTGTTACCAGATCCAGCCCTAATCCAAGAGCCTCCAGTTCGTTGATATAACCCATCATCCGGAGACAATTGTCGTGAACTTGTTGGCCCTTGGACATTTGCGCAGTCATGAACTGTTTCAAGACCTTCTGCCGAATAGAACGATTCTGCTCTTCGTACATTGTCTTGAGACTGTCCAATACGTCCTTGGAAAGTTCGATTTGATCAAACTGCCTCTGAATCGGGTTGTCCAAGGAGGCAATGATATAACAGCGGGCAAGGGAGTTTTTCTCCTCCCATTCTTGGTATTCTCTTCTCCGGGCCTCAGAAGCCCTATCTCCCGGATGATCCGGGGCAGGATTCTTGGCTACCTTGTCCAATTTCTCAAAGGTTAAGACCAACATAAGGTTCCTGTACCAGTCGGCATAGTTTGGGCCCTTCAGCTTGTTGTCATCAAGTAGCTTTGCAAATTGTTCGATTGCCATTTTCTAATAAAAGAGCAAACATCAGTCCACAACCTAATTTGATTCATGTTCATTACATAGATATGGAATTTAATCTACGTTCCATTTCCATTTATTCATCTCTGATATTTCCCTCATTTCTCAGTGATGGAGGCTGCGAGTTGCCTCTGGAAATGTGGGAAATCACATAGGGTGCATGGAGCCAACTGTTTCAGCTGCATAACCCCACCACCTTTCTGTGAAGAATCACATCCACTCATCACATGAGCTTTCCCTTTGGCCTCTGTCAAACAAGGTTCAGAGCCATTTTTAGGTAAACCTTTCTATCCAGTGAGTGCTTACCCATCATGTTTGTGAACGCTAAGGTACCGTGAGAGAGTTCCCATTTTCTGGTGAAGCCCCTCCCACATCGGTCTATGACGCCCCTATCATCTTATGAAACATTCAGACAAGCCCCAATAGCAAATGGATAGCCCATTTTCTGGTGCGTTTCCTCATTACTGAAGGACTCATCCTCATGCTAATGATGGAAGGCCTTTAGAGAGTTCATCATATGAATCTCCCTATCACATGCACTCATATTAGCTGGAGGGAACAGTTAATTATGTCCTAGTTTGATCTAGGTCAAACCGAAGTGGCTCCCACTAACTTTCATTAAGTCAAATTTTTTTGGTGGGCCTAAATCGGCTAGGGTTCCGCACGTAACCTCTCCATGAGGTGTGGGGCCCACCATTGAGGGAGGGCATCCAATGACCAAAAGGGACACCATGGCAATGATGTGCATTCAGCCATGGTGTGTGCAAGAGCCACTGTCGATTGATCATGGGCCAAGCATTTATGGCCCATGTACGTAGCACATCACACATCCATACATTGATCCAATCAATTAATTATCTGTAAAGCCCTTTTGAAGCCCATTTTAAATCCATAATATTAACCATTAATATTATCCAAGTATATGGGCCGAATTAGGGTTAATGGGTTCGGCCCATATAGCTTTATCCGCAGAGTGGGCTTTTAGCAGTTTTAGCCATTTAAAACTGGGCCTTTACAGGTTGGGCCGAATTAAACATTTAATTAAATATCAATCCTCAGGCCCATTAGTGGGAAAATTAGAGCTGACTTTCAGCCTTGATTGAACCCTAGATTCGGTCCAAACATTTTGAACCAATCTTGGTTCGAATGGGTCTTAAGGTTTGATCTTTAATTAAATCTTTAATTCAAGAAAATAATCTAAAATTAAGTACTGAAAAAAGAAAATCAACAATCAGTCAAACAGGGCTGTTCGCACAATCCATCCTGCAAAACAGAGGTTAGATCACAGTTTGGAGTTTCATAAACTGCAAATCGCAGTTTGGGTAGAACGCCTTCTGCCCATTTGCACAGGTTCAGATCTGAAACAAATTGGTTCAAGATTTGAACCATGGCTCTGATACCACTGAAGGGATGAGAGATCCATCGTATGGACACCCAAATCTTATAGAATAAAAGGGCGAATTTCAAAAATTTTTCTCTCCCTTTCAACTGGGAATCGCATTCCCTATTTAGAAAAACATACTTTCAAGGATCAATCATGAACCATAAACTGAACCAGATCTGAAACAAAAGGAGTAGGAGCGGATTATACCTGATACGAAGAAATAATATCTCCCAACAAAGGTATTCACACCCATGGAAGGATCCAAAGACTGCTCCCCCTAAAGATGGTGCATTGCAGGATGGAGCAGAATCAGCAGTATTCTTCTCCAAAATTCTGTCCTTCGCAAGAAACAGTGGGATGGCATGTGAGCACAGCTTCATATCAGTTCTTTCTCAAAGAACTGATGTCAAGATCGAATCTTGACTTCTCCCACAACTGGATATCGAACTGGATGTCTGGCGGCTGCAGGAAGGAGGCGGCAAGAAAGATCTGTGCAAGGATTGCAGAAATCTTTCTTCTGTGATTTCAGCTCTGAAGAGGATCTGATTATGTGTCTTTTCTAAAGGCTGCCGCCCCCTCCTACTTGGTAACCCTAAAAGATCAGCTCCTAATCCAATTAGGAGCTGCTGATCCAAATCATATTTGGATCAGACCTCTCTTTAGGTGATAAGGATAAACCCTTATCTTATCTGTAGATTAGATCAACCCTCTCCTAATCTCATTAGGAGGCTTCTAGATCTAAATCATATTCAGATCTAGACTCTCCGAGTGGATAGGGTTAAAACCCTATCCTATCTGCTGATCCATCTCAGAATTCGCCTATATTTAACATATTAAATAAGTCCAGTTCGAAATGGTTTTTAGGCCCATTAAACTTATGTGCTCACTTAACCTTCCTAACTGCTGCCCAGTTGGGCTTCCTTGTATGGCGTGGGACCCAAGCATTGATCTACACATCAGCCACATGGGTTCGGCCCAGCCTTTGTTACAAGGCCTGGCCGAATACACTGTTATGGACAGTGCACCCCCTGAAACCCATCAAATGGGCTCTATGGGCCCAACACTTACCCTAAGTGGTCCCTGGGCCAAGCCACCTTATAACACCCAGGGACTGTGGGCAGATGCAAGATTATCCCATCAGGTATTATCCTCAATGGTCTTACACTTAATCTCTTAGCCCATAATGATCAAACACTGCCCGACAAGAAAGGACCTCTCCCTCGGTTGCAAGGAACAGTGTTGCACTCTCTACTTGTATGGATCCTGGGAATTAAAACCTTTTTGCAAACCTTTTAGAAACCATAATATATATATACTTTTATATCTCATATAAAATATACTTTGCAAAAAAAATCTCAACGATTGAAATCGGCTGCCGATAGTCTTGGTTTCCATCAGTGAGAGTGCATCCCCGATTATTACCTTTGTCCGACAAAGGGGCTGATCCTGTCACTATGATCACCAACTCAGATAAATTCTCAGACTGTCCCAACATACCCAGGTTTTGACCCCCGCCAAGGATCTCACTGAATGGTACATCAAAGACAGCCCAATCCGATACCTAGTGCAGTATCATAATCGAGTCTAGGGGTCGGGTGTAACTTTCCAGTTTTTTCCATCAATCTTCAAGGTCCAGGGCAATACTAGAAATCTGGTCCAGTTCAAAGATTCAATTAATCCTACACTGTATGTGCCTAGGGTCTCACCCTGGCAGCTGAGGCAGGCCACCCCAACCGACTTGGTGGCACAATTGTGTCAGCCTTATCTGGATAGGTCTCCCTAGACCGACCCACTAGCTGTGAACATTCTAAACTAACACGAGTCTCATTAGGTGTCCAGTTTAAGGGTATTACACAGAAACATACCATGGGAACATGAATCAAATATGCACTTTTATTCATTTACAATAAACTCATAAAGTACATCATTTTGATTGAAACTAAGGGCATACAATACTGTCCAACATAACTATTCCTGATCCAGAGAAATAATATCTCCCAAAGTTGGTGTTCATGACCAAAGAAGGCGCCAAGATCTGCTCCTGTTGAAGATGACACAACAACTGGGGAACAAAGCCAATAGGGTGCGCCCTACACACTGAATCCTTCAAAAGAATTCTTTGGATGACAATGAGCACCAAATCCATCAGGTATCATCCCAAATGGCCTTACACTTAACCTCTCAGCCCATAATGATCAAGCACTGCCCGACAAGAGAGGACCTCTCCCTTGGCTGCAAGGAACAGTGCTGCACTCTCTACTTACATGGATCCCAGGAATTAAAACCATTTGCAAACATTTTGAAACCATACTTAAATATATATCATATATATAAATTTTGCAAACCAAAATTCCAACGATTGAAATCAACTGCCGACAGTTTGGTTTCCATCAAAGGGAGTGCATCCCCGATCATTACCTTTGTCTGACAAAGGGGCTGATCCCGTCACTATGATCACCCACTTAGATGAATTCTCAGACTATCCCAACATACCCAGGTTTTGAGCCCCGCTAAGGATCTCATTGATTGGCATATCAAAAACAGCCCAATCCGATACCTAGTGCAGTACCATAATCGGGTCAAGGGGTCAAGTGTAACTTTCCTGTTTTGCCTATCAATCTCTAGGTGTAACTTTCCTGTTTTGCCCATCAATCTCCAAGGTCTAGGGCAATACTGGAAATCTAGTCTGGTTCAAGGGTTCAATTAATCCTACACTACATTTGCCTTGGGTCTCACCCTGGCGGCTTAGACAAGCCACCCCAATAGTTGGCAGAACACTAGTGTTAGCCTTGGCAGGATAAATCTCCCCCAGACTTATCCAACGACTGTGAACATTTAAAACCAACACAAGTCTCATTAAGTGTCCAGTTTTAGGGTCTTACACACAGAAGTATACCACATAACATGAATCAAACATGTACTTCATTTATTTACATTATATATCAAAAGTACATCAAAACTGATTGAACTAAGGGCATACAAAAACTGTCCAAGAGAACCCATGTGGCTGATGTGTAGATCATTGTTTGGGTCCCACGCCATACAAAGAAGCCCAACTGGGTAGTAGTTTGGAAGCATACTGAGCACTAAGACTTCATGGGCCTAAAGCCCATTTCGAACTGGGCTGATTTGATCTGTTAAATAAAGGGGCGGATCTGAGATTAGATTAGCAGATAGGATAGGGTCTTAACCCTATCCACTCAGAGAGTCCAGATCTAAATATAGATTTAGATATGGAAACCTCCTAATAAGATTAGGAGAGGACTGATCTAACCTGCAGATAAGATAAGGGTTTATCCTTATCACTTAAAAGGAATTCAGATCCAAATATGATTTGAATCAGCAACTCCTAATGGGATTAGGAGCTGATCCCTTTAAGGTTATAAAAGGAGGAAGGGGTGGCAGTGTTGGGTGCCAAACCCAATCAAAGATAAATAGTCTTGCTCTGGGTGAATAATTTGCGGATAGTGATTTGCAAGGTCGTTCTCCACAGGGATTGGGTGGATTTATTTCCAAGTAGATGGATTAAGGGGGATTTGTAAAGCTAAGGAAAACAAGTAAATAGCAGAAAATAACAAAAAACAAAAGATTAAATTGATGGGAGAAAACTTCTGATTGAAGGGACAAGTTCAGCTTTGATTCGTAGCATTGATCCTTGATTCAAAGATAGATTCATATGTTTATGAATAAATTGGTTATAGCTATTAACAAGCTCTAATAGCCAGCCTCTACTCTTATTATTCGACAACCAAAACAAGCTCTTTGATTGCTTCCCTTATTAATAGGCAGTCCTAATCAAGCTCTTAGGATTTAACCGATTAATAGCATTAAGAGGGGAGAGACCCAAACTGAAAAGTCCTAGTCTAATTTGAACTTATCCTACCTAAATCTTATCTCTTATCTTTCTAGGATTACAATTTGAAAATTTAAATCTGAAAACACTCTTTTATTGAGATTACAT
This sequence comes from Nelumbo nucifera, assembly GCF_055504915.1. Lineage (NCBI taxonomy): Eukaryota > Viridiplantae > Streptophyta > Magnoliopsida > Proteales > Nelumbonaceae > Nelumbo > Nelumbo nucifera. The sequence continues at coordinate 40,210,469 of NC_142656.1, read as the reverse complement.
TCAACTTCTATTCTAATGGGACTCTGGGATCTTGAATTCGAACTGGGCTTCTTTAAAAATTCGGGCTTGCTTCAAGACTCTTCTGCGAAATGGGCTTCAGCTTGTGAAATGGGCCTTGCTGCGAAGTTGCTTCGACTTTGGGCCCGAATTCTTCTTCGATGTGGACCGATTCTGCCAAAACCCAAAACATAAACGTTGTTGGCCTTTTTCTTATCTTTCCAGTGATTCTTGAATTGTCCAAATCGGAGTCCGGAATTGAGAGGTATGCCTAGATCACTGAACGGTGCCAAAATTGTGCAAAATCATCCAATTAGCCTTGTTTTCTTCCAATCGCCTTCTTGCTTGCCCTGAATCGAAATACAAGAGTAATGAGTCCAATTAGGTACCAATTAAGTGTAAATTACTGAATATTGAGGGATAAAGATATGACAAATTTTATTTTCATCAAATCCCCCCACACTTAAACCTTGCCCGTCCTCGGGCAAGTCAGAATTCAAGTAAACAAAGAACATGAATAAACTAGCTATCCTACCAATTTTTAAACTCAACTCTCCTTCATATTTCTCCACAAATATTCTAGGTTAATTATTATGAACCGTTAAATCAACACAACCAAGTTATACACGACTCATTCATCAGTCAATTCAATTTTTGCTACTGCAAACCAGGTAGTAAATCAGGGAAAACCTTTTTATCTTCTCTCTTTTTATTTTCTTTTTCTCTCATCTGAAGAAGTGAGTGCATTTTATGCTCCATATCATTTTTGGATTACTTGGTCAGTAGGTGCATTTTATGCTCCATCCTACTGTTTGAATTGCTAGCTAGTAGGTGCATTTTATGCTCCGTCCTACTATCAGATGACTTGGCTGGTAGGTGCATTTTATGCTCCATCCTACCATCAGATTACTTGGCTGGTAGGTGCATTTTATGCTCCATCCTACCAATTGTAGCAATGGTAAAGTATTTGCCCTGTTTACTTAAACCTGAATCTAGGACTAGCTTAAAAGGGAATGGCTTCAGAAAGGTCATGTACTCCTTAATTGTACCTCATTACTAGGTCCACAAGAATTTTCCCAAAATATTGTTTCAATTGATTTCAAAAGAGTTTAGTGTTTTTTCTTTTTTACTGAAATAAAATGGTTAAAGCCTGTACTCCCCCCCCCCCCACACACTTAAAACTTAATTAAAGATGGAAACTAAAGAAAACAAGTAGAAGAAAAGAACAAACTTCCCTGATGCGGTGGAAGGTGGGTGGGGAGATAGAGTTTCATGCCCTACTCTGTATAGATCAGACTTTCGAGAGGTACCTCTTCCACATTGTATACCTGAAATCCTTCATAGAAGGGTTTTAGATGGTGCCCATTTACCATGAACCTCTTGCCTATGGTCGGACTCTGAATCTCAACTACTCCATAGGGTAAGACGTTAGTAACAATGAAAGGTCCAACCCACCAAGATTGCAACTTACCGGGGAAGAGTTTAAGCCTAGAATGGAAAAGAAGAACTTTTTGACCAACTGCAAAATCTTTTTTTGAAATCGTCTTGTCATGGAAGGCTTTTGTCTTTTCCTTGTAGATTTGAGAGCTCTCATAAGCGTCATTGCAGATCTCTTCTAGTTCTTGTAGCTGCAACTTCCTCTGTTCTCCTGCCTCATCCATGCGCATGTTGCATTGTTTGACCGCCCAGTATGCTTTATGTTCCAGTTCCACAGGGTGATGACATGGCTTTCTGATACCAAACAGTAGGGAGACATACCTATAGGAGTTTTGTAGGCTGTGCGGTAGGCCCATAGTGCATCGTTGAGTCTTAGACTCCAATTCTTCCTTCTAGGGTCAATTGTTTTTTCAAGTATGGATTTTATCTCCTTGTTGGACACTTCGGCTTGTCCACTTGTTTGTGGGTGGTATGCAGTGGAAATTCGATGGGTGATATTGTATTTCTTGAATAGAGCTTCCACCACTCGGTTGCAGAAGTGAGTGCCTCACTCACTTATTATCGCCCTGGGCATTCCGAATCTGGAGAAGATATGGGACTTGACAAAATCTACAACAACCTTAGCATGATCAGTCCGGGTAGCTATAGCTTCTACCCATTTCGAAACATAATCTACAGCTAGTAGGATGTAAACATTACCGAAAGAGGAAGGGAATGGGCCCATGAAATCTATACCCCATACATCAAATGATTCACATATCAGTATAGGGGTAAGTGGCATTTGATCTTTATGGCTTAAGTTACCTGTCTTTTGGCATTGTTCACAGGCCTTGCAGAACATGTAAGCATCATGAAATAGGGTAGGCCAGAATAATCCACACTCCAGTATCTTTCGTGCTGTCCTTTTTGGGCCAAGATAGCCCTCACAGGCATATGAATGGCAGAAGTGAAGAATGGAGGGGATTTCGGGGTCGGGCACACACCTTCGAAGGACCTGATCGGAGCATTGCTTCCATAGATATGGGTCATCCCAGATGTAGTACTTGGCATCGTTTTTTACCTTATCTCTTTGAGCCCTTATTAATTCTCCTGGTATGGTTCTAGTAACCAAATAATTAACAATATCTGCGTACCATGGAGTTCCTTTTTGAATCGCGAAAAGGTGCTCATCTGGGAACTCGTCTTTCAAGGGTGTTGCCTCTTCACTTGTAGTCAGCCTACTAAGATGGTCTGCAACCAAATTTTCTACACCCTTCTTGTCACAGATTTTGAGGTTAAATTCTTGTAGTAGGAGAATCCAGTGGATAAGCCTCGGCTTTGCTTCTTTCTTGGAGAGCAAATATTTTAGGGCTGCATGATCAGAATAAACAATCACCTTAGTACCCAATAAATATGAACGGAATTTTTCTAAGGCAAAAACTACAGCCAAGAGTTCCTTCTCTGTTGTTGAATAATTGCATTGGGCAGCATCAAGGGTCCTCAAAGCATAATATATTGCATGAGCGGCTCTTCCAACCCTCTATCCCAAAACAGCACCGATGGCATAATTGCTTGCGTCGCACATAATCTCGAAGGGAAGATCCCAATTCGGTGGCTGGATGACTGGGGCTATAGTCAACGATTCCTTCAGCTTATCAATAGCTGCCCTGCACCCTTCATCAAAATCAAACATCACATCTTTCTCGAGTAAATTACATAAGGGGCGAGTTATCTTGGAGAAATCCTTGATGAATCTCCGATAGAATCCTGCATGTGCAAGGAAAGAGCGAACTTCCTGAATGTTCATGGGATAGGGCAGGGATTTAATAACATCTACTTTTGCTTTATCAACTTTGATTCCCTTAGAAGAGACTACATGCCCTAGAATGATGCCCTGGTTGACCATGAAATGGCATTTTTCATAATTCAGCACGAGGTTCTTTTCTATACACCTTTCAAGTACCTTTGTAAAGTTAGATAAGCATGAGTCAAAAGAATCCCCATACACTATGAAATCGTCCATAAATACCTCTATAATGCTTTCCACATAATCTGAAAATATACTAACCATGCATCTTTGGAATGTGACGGGGGCATTGCAGAGACCGAATGGCATGCGCCGATAAGCAAATGTACCAAAGGGGCAGGTGAAGGTAGTCTTTTCTTGGTCCTCAGGTGCAACTAGAATTTGATGAAACCCTGAATATCCATCAAGACAATAGTAATGAGATTTGCCAGCTAGTCTTTCAAGCATTTGATCGATAAAAGGGAGCGGGAAGTGATCTTTTCGGGTTAACGAATTCAGCTTCCGGTAATCTATACACACCCACCAACCATTTTGGATTCGGGTAGGCACTAACTCACCGTCTTGATTTTCGAAAACAATTATACCTATTTTCTTCGGGACTACTTGTACCGGACTTACCCACTTGCTGTCTGAAATGGGATAGATTATCCCAGCATCTAGAAGTTTTAAAACTTCTTTCTTCACTACCTCCATCAGCGGTGGGTTTAATCAGCATTGGGCTCCGATTGCAGGTTTGGAGTCTTCTTCCAAGAGTATTTTGTGCATACAGGGCTTATCCCCTTGATATCAGCTACAGTCCATCCGATCGCTTCCTTGCATTCCTTAAGTGCTTGAATCAGTTTCCTCTCTTCCAATGCATCGAGTTTGGAAGAAACTATCACGGGTAATGTCTCCCCCTTGCCTAGGAACATGTACTTAAGGTGCTTCGGTAATGATTTCAGCTCCAGCTAGGGTGCCTGCACAATAGATGGAAGGAGTCTTGTGTGAGATATGGGCAAACTAATGAAAGAAGAATTATGAGCAAATTCAAAAGAGTTCAGTTCAAAAGTCAAAGTTTGTAGTTCTGAATTCAGCATGAACTTCTTCTTTGCTCGTTGCAGTCGATCAGGCCCATTGTTAAGTGCTACTCTCAGTGTGTCTTCATCATCTAGCTCAAAAGTTTTCTGCACTAAAGAGTCAACAACGTCTATAGAAAAAATGGAATGCGCATCATTAGGGTATCTCATGGCATCATAGATATTAAATTTAATAATTTCACCATCGAATTCCATGGTAGGTGTCCCCTTATGCACATCAATTTTTATTTTGGATGTCTTAAGAAAGGGTCTTCCCAGCAAAATTGGAGTCAAGTTGGAAGAATTATCTTCTTCCGTGTCGATCACATAAAAATCGGCAGGAAAGACCAAATTATTAACTTGGATTAGAATGTCCTCCAAGATTCCCTTCGGGTATGTAGTAGATCGATCAGCAAGCTGTAAGATCACACCCATTTCTTTTAATGGTCCGAGATTCATGGTTGTGTAAATAGAATGGGGCATGACATTAATCGAAGCTCTTAGGTCTAGCATAGCTTTTTCAATCTGGACATTTCCTATTTTACAGGGAATGGTGAACATACCTAGATCTTTGCATTTAGGCGGTAGTCTTTTTTGGAGAATGGCTGAAACATTTTCTCCTATATGGACTTTCTCATCGCCTTTCAGCCTTCTCTTAGTAGTGCATAGCTCCTTTAGGAATTTGGCATAGCGGGGCACTTGCTTAATTGCATCAAGGAGGGGGATGTTTACCTCAACTTTGCGGAATGTCTCGAGAATGTCCTTGTCTTGCTCCTCCTTCTTGGATCTTGCGAATTGGCTAGGAAAAGGTGGAGCGATGACTATGGCTTGGGGTGGCTTTCTGCTTGAATCTGTTTGGGGAGATGGTGTCTCCTTTTTGGTTGTATCCTTGGATGCTTCTTGAGTGGGTTCATTCAGCTCCTTCCCGCTTCTCAATGTGATAGCGCTAGCATTCTGTTTTGGGTTGGTCATGGTCTGGGAAGGTAGCCTCCCTGATGATTGGAATTCCATTTGACTCATTGTCGTTGCTAACTAGCTAACCTGATTCTCTAGGTTTCGGATGCTTGTCCTCGTCTCCTGTTGAAATTGTTGAGTATTAGTTGCAAGGGCTTTCACAATTTCATCGAGAGACATACATGGATTGGAAGAGGATGAATATGGTGGAACCGGCGGCCTAGCTTGATGTTGATGTTGGAAGCCGAAGGTCCTGGTTCCATAGTTAAGGTTGGGATGATCCCTCCATCCTGCATTGTAGGTATTTGAGTAGGGATCGTATCTATTTTGCGGGAATCCTCCAACAGCATTAGCTTGTTTGTAAGGTTCATCTTGAAGCGTAGGGCACATGTCAGCTGAATGTCCCGGAGTTAAACAAATCCCGCAAGCCTTCACCATTTGTGTATTACCTATGGCCATTTGACAGACAAGGGAGGTCAAGCTTGCAATTTTTTGTTCTAGGGAGGAGATGTTTACCTCGTTAGCATGGGTTGCTAGAGGGTTGAGCCTATAGCCGAACTATTTAGAGTTGGCAGCCATGTTTGAGATCAATTCTCTTGCTTGTGTAGGAGTTTTGTTCACCAACACTCCTCTGCTTGCTGCATCGATCATACTCCTATCCATTGGTAGTAACCCTTTGTAAAAATATTGGATAAGGACCTGGTCTGGAATTTGATGTTGCGGGACAGCTGGCACATAGTTGCTTGAATCTCTCCCAGTATTTGTAGAGAGTTTCCCCACTGAATTGTCTTATGCCACATATCTCCTTTCTGATGTTAGCCGCTCGGGAAGTAGGGAAGAACATCTCAAGGAATTGCCTTTTCATATCATTCCATGTGGTGATGGAACCGGTGGTTAGATAGTAAAGCCAATCCTTAGCTTTATCAGCTAATGAGAAAGGAAAGGCGCGCAGTTTGATTTGTTCCTCGGTAACACCTTGAGGCTTCATGCTTGAGCATACTACATGGAATTCTATTAGGTGTTTGTGAGGGTCTTCGCCTGTAAGTCCATGAAAAGTAGGGAGTAAGTGTATAAGACCAGATTTGAGTTCGAAGGGTACCGCTAGATATGCATATTCGATGCAGAGAGGTTGTTGGTGCAGACCGGTGCAGCTAGCTCTCTAAGGGTTCTCTCTTCATTATTGGCCATGATTTCTTCTTCAGGATGGTTGGATGGCTCAACGATTTCTGCAGCCGACTTCACCTTGGAAGTTGGGAGTGATGCTGCTTGGTTGCAGCGTTGCTTGGCTTCTTTCCTCAAGTGGCAAACTGTGTTCTCGATCTCAGGGTCGTAGTGGAGTTCACCTACACGAGAAGAGAGAGGCATAAACCAAACAAAAGGAAATAAACCTACTTAGGATGCCAATCCCCAGCAACGGCGCCAAAATTTGGTGGGTGCCGAACCTAACCAAAGATAAATAGTCTTGCTCTGGGTTAATAATTTGCAGATAGTGATGAGCAAGGTCGTTCTCCACAGGGATTGGGTGGATTTATTTCCAAGTAGATGGATTAAGGGGGATTTGTAAAGCTAAGGAGAACAAGTAAATAGCAGAAAATAACAGAAAACAAAAAATTAAATCGATGGGAGAAAACTTCCGATTAAAGGGACAAGTTCAGCTTTGATTCATAGCATTGATCCTTGATGCAAAGATGGATTCATATGTTTATGAATAAATTGGTTATAGCTATTAACAAGCTCTAACAGCTAGCCTCTACTCTTATTATTCGACAACCAAAACAAGCTCTTTGATTGCTTCCCTTATTAATAGGCAGTCCTAAACAAGCTCTTAGGATTTAACCTATTAATAGCATTAAGAGGGGAGAGACCCAATTCTGGTCAGCGATCTCATAAGCTCGGATCATTTAAACCTAGATCATATATTTTCCTAACATAGTTCGAAAACTTTTTTGCAATCAATTTATGTTAGTTACCACCATGATCAAACTGACCAATCATATACGAAACTGGAGGTTCAATCGGCCATAGATTATTTCCATTGAATGAGCAAGGGGCCCTTCTTGCTTAATCAACAAAAATAATCCTCACAGTTAATTCACAGAAAACATATGAATACCCATAAACAATGAACTGAAATAAAAATCAATTAGATCTCACAATGTTACAGAATCAAGGCTTCCCTAACCCTTCAACCTGAAATATAAAAACTTACAGACACTTCATGATGAAATCGCAGCTTCCAAATGAGAAAGGGGGGCAAACTCTTGATTCTTCCTCCTTGGTTGCTGATTTCTCTCTCTGAAGACTGAAGTTCTCTTGGAGGAATTGATGATTTGGGTGCTGGTCCGCCCCCCCTTTATATAGATTTGGGGAGAGGGCTGCTCTCCAACTCCCTTAAGGAGATTATCCTCAAACTGGAAAGTCCTAGTCTAATTTGAACTTATCCTACCTAACTCTTATCTCTTATCTTTCTACGATTACAATTTGAAAATTTAAATCTAATAAAACTCTTTTTTTGAGATTACATTCAACTTCTATTCTAATGGGACTCTGGGATCTTGATTTCGAACTGGGCTTCTTTAAAAATTCGGGATTGCTTCAAGACTTTTCTACGAAGTTGGGCTTCTTTAAAAATTCGGGATTTCGAACTGGGCTTCTAATGGGACTCTACGAAGTTGCTCCAACTTTGGGACCGAATTCGTCTTCGATTCAGACCGATTATGCCAAAACCTAAAACAAAAAAGTTGTGGGCCTTTTTCTTATCTTTCTAGTGCTTCTTGAATTGTCCAAATCAGAGTCCAGAATTGAGAGTTATGCCCAGATCACTGAACGGTGCCAAAACTGTGCAAAATCATCCGATTTGCCTTATTTTCTTCCAATCGCCTTCTTGCTTGCCCTGAATCGAAATACAAGAGTAATGAGTCCAATTAGGTACCAATTAAGTGTAAATTACTGAATATTGGGGGATAAAGATATGACAAATTTTATTCTCATCAGGCAGCCTCTTAGAAGATCACATCCTCACTCTCAGAGCAAGAGTTACAGAAAAGAGAACATAGCATCACTGCGCTATTTTCTGTCTGCCGCCTCCTTCCTACCGCCACCGCCACACTGCCTGTTCGATCTCCTCTTCCAAGTAGGAATGAACAAGATTGGATCTTGATATCAGCCTTTGGAGAAAGGCTGATATGAAGTTGTGCTCATAGCCTCTAGCGAATTCTTGTGAAGGGTTCGGTTCGTAGGACGAACACTGCTGATTCTGCTCCAACATTTACTGTGTCATCTTTAGTGGGAGCAGTCTTTGGAGTCTTTCTTTGGGTGTGAACACCTTCATTGGGAGATACTATTTCTCTGTATCAGGTATATCCCTCTCCTGCTTCTGATTTTTTATCTGGTTCGGTTTATGGTTCAAGATTAATCCTTGAAAATGCAGATTTTCTAAAAACAGGGTATGTGATTCCCAGATGAAGGGAGAGGAAATTTTTGAAATTTCGCCCAACCTTCCTGTAGGGTTTGGCCATCCATATGATGGATCTCTCATTCCTTCACGACATAGTTGACACCTTCTCGGCCCGGGAGGCTTGTGTAGCAATCCACAAATCTAAGAATCCTGGCGTCTTGAAGCATGCAGCAATACATAGGGTTTTCAAGAATGTATCGTGTCCAGGCAGGCAGTATAGCTAGTGGGAGATCTTTAACTATTGGTTTGGGGCTCCTAACACTTATAGGACATAGACACATCCACAGTGCCACAAAGACACATTAATTGTATGCTGGTGATGACATCAAAAGAGCCACCCTCACACCGAGACATAGGCACGAGAGGCCAAAAACCCCTTCCACCATCAATGGCCAAGGCCGCCTCCCTCTCCACCAATAATGACGTAGTATCAACCTCCCTCATGAAGTCAGTGAAAAAGGAGTTTGGTTTTCCCTGATGAGCAGCCATGAGGAAGATGAAACAGACATAGAACAAAGAAAGGAAGGGGTTTTGGAGAGCGATTAAGGGCACAAGACACCCCATAGAGGCAGGCCACAGAGAAAGACAAGGAAGCATGAGAAAATGAAAAATACCAGAAATGGTTGTACGAATAAACCAAGGGTCACGACACACAGAACGCAAACAACAAATAGATCTCCCTTCAAAAAGAAACCTAAGGCACAAAGAACTCAACAGGAGCAATAGAACTAGAACCCTGGGAAAACATAAACAAAATGTGAAAGGAAAACCACCTCATTTCTATGGTTTTATAGTGACTTTCCCACATCCGTGCGCACAAAATACCAAACAGCATCGAAGAAGATGAAAGAACGCCTGTACGATGCCCGAAACGATGCTTAGAGAAAAAGCAACCGTAGAAATTTACTCCAACACCCTCAAAGAGGCACATTAATTCAAAAGTGGTGCCACATCAATAACCGCCATCACATGCGCATTGGATATCGAATTAATCTCACACATACGGCTGACTCGAATTTATTATGGAGTGTCAAACAAAGAGCCGCTACCAAGGGTTGCCATGCGGCTACAACGAATAGGCTTTCTCAGGCGCCATTAATTACAGGATCTCATAAGGCACCAAATCACCCGTAATCAACAAGAAACAGACATTGAAAATATGATCCAATGATCACAAAGAAAGGGGCTCTACCCCAACCAGGCCATCAATAACGACAACCCCCTTCCTTTCCCCGCCAGAGTAGTAGTTCAGAAAGGATGGACCGTGAAACTAATATCTCCAAAAGTAGCCAGAGAGGCTGGTACTCACGGATAGTGCACGTCACCCTCCGTGTTCCTCACCAATCACACCTACACCCACACCCAGGTAGGGGAAACATTGTAAACAACCCTGACCACTGAAAGAAACATCACTTAATGTGCAATAAAGTTCATCATGCCAATGGTATTACATGGTTATGACCAAGTTCAATATAATTACAAGAGATAGTGCTTCAACCGCTGTCCATTTGAAGGGATGAGAGATCCATCCTATGGACGCCCAAAGATTGCGGAATAAGGGGCGAATTTCAAAAATTTTATCTCTCCCTTCAACTGGGAATCGTATTCCCAATTTAGAAAATCATATTTTCAAGGATCAATCTTGAACCATAAACTGAACCAGATCTGAACCAAAAGGAGTGGGAGAGGATTATACCTGAAACGGAGAAATACTATCTCCCAATGGAGGTGTTCACGCCCAAGGAAGGATCCAAAATCTGCTCCCACTGAAGATGGCGCAGTGAAGGATGGAGCAGAATCAGCAATGTTCTTCAAAAGAACTTGACCCTTCGCAAGAATCAACTGGACGGCTTGTGAGTACAGCTCCAATCAATCTTTTCCCAAAAGATTGAAATCAAGATCCAATCTTGATTGCTCCCAAGAACTGGAGATCGAACTGAAGGAATGGCAATGGCAGGAAGGTGGCGGCAGGAGAGAATTCGCAGTATGCAGGAAATCTCTCAATCTCTCTTTCTTTAAGAGAAGAATGCTGTTGATGATGTTGTGTTTTGAGGCTGCCGCCCCCTTCCCCTTTTATAATCTTAAAGGGATCAGTTCCTAATCAGATTAGGAGCTGCTAATCCAAATCATATTTGGGTTAGAAGTCCCTAAGGGATAACCCTTATCTTATCTGCAGATCAGATCAGCTGTCTCCTAATCTAATTAGGAGGTTTCCAGATCTAAATCTCATTTAGATCCTGGACTCTCTGAGTGGATAGGGTCTAAGCCCAATCCTTTCAGCTGACCCTCTTAAGAATTCGCCCCCTTTAAATGACTGATCAAATCAGCCCAGTTCGAAATGGGCTTAAGGCCCATTTAAGGTTATGTACTCAAAAGGCTTCCAAATTGCTGCCCAGTTGGGCTTCCTTGTATGGCGTGGGACCCAAGCATTGATCTACACATCAGCCACATGAGTTCGGCCCAACCTTTGCTACAAGGCCTAGCCGAATACACTGTTAATGACAGTGCACCCCTAAAACCCATCAAATGGGCTCTATGGGCCCAACACTTACACTAAGTGGTCCCTGGGCCAAGCCACCTTGTAACACCCAGGGACTGTGGGCAGATGCAAGATTAGCCCATCAGGTATTATCCTCAATGGTATTACACTTAACCTCTCAGCCCATAATGATCATACACTGCCCGACAAGAGAGGACCTCTCCCTCGGCTGCAAGGAACAGTGTTGCACTCTCCACTTATATGGATCCCGGGAATTAAAACCTTTTTGCAAACATTTTAGAAATCATAATATATATACTTTTATATCTCATATAAAATATATTTTGCAAAACAAATCTCAACGGTTGAAATCGGTTGCCGGCAGTCTTGGTTTCCATCAGTGAGAGTGCATCCCCTGTCATTACCTTTGTCCGACAAAGGGGCTGATCCTGTCACTATGATCACCCACTCAGATGAATTCTCGGACTGTCCCAACATACCCAGGTTTTGACCCCCGCTAAGGATCTCACTGATTGGTACATCAAAGACAGCCCAATCCGACACCTAGTGCAGTATCATAATCGAGTCTAGGGGTCGAGTGTAACTTTCCAGTTTTGCCCATCAATCTCCAAGGTCCAGGGCAATACTGGAAATCTGGTCCAGTTCATAGATTCAATGAATCCTACACTGTATGTGCCTAGGGTCTCACCCTGGCAGCTGAGACAGGCCACCCCAACCGACTTGGTGGCACCACAGTGTCAGCCTTGTCAGGATAGGTCTCCCCAGACCGACCCACTGGCTGTGAACATTCTAAACTAACACGAGTCTCATTAAGTGTCCAGTTTAAGGGTTTTACACAGAAACATACCAAGGGAACATGAATCAAATATGCATCTTTATTCATTTACAATAAACTCATAAAGAACATCATTCTGATTGAAGCTAAGGGCATACAAAACTGTCTAACAGCTCCCACTTGCACTTAGGTCCAATCTGGTACTAGCCGGAGTCCCATGCTTTCCACGTGTTTCTCGAACACTTTGTGTGATAGTGGCTTTGTCAATGGGTCTACCACATTTTCCGCTGACGCTACCTTCTGAATCAGGACGTCCCCTCTACAAACAATCTCCCGCAGTACGTGGTACTTCCTCTCGATGTGCTTCGACTTCGAGTGGGCTCGTGGCTCCTTAGCCTGAGCAATGGCTCCATTGTTGTCACACAACAATGGGATGGGTGATGTGCTGGACGGAACTACTCCCAACTCGTGAACGAACTTCTTCATCCACACGGCTTCTTTGGCAGCCTCACTTGCGGCAATGTACTCGGCCTCGGTCGTGGAGTCTGTAGTGGACCCCTGTTTGCTGCTTTTCCAGCAAACAGCATACGATCCTATCGTGAAAACATATCCAGATGTAGACTTTCTATAATCTGGGTCTGACTGGAAATCGGCATCTGTAAACCCCTAGATCTGTAGTGAGCTACCGTCGAATACTAGACAAAACTCTTTTGTCCTTCGAAGGTACTTAAGTATGTTTTTCACAGCAGTCCAATGCTCCTGCCCTGGGTTGGCCTGAAATCTGCTTACTACACTCACTGCCTGAGCTATGTCAGGACGAGTGCACAGCATGGCATACATGATGCTCCCTACGGCTGAGGCATAAGGAACGTCTTTCATGCCATCTATCTCCTCAGAAGTCTTAGGGGACGTCTTCTTGGAGAGAGTGACTCCGTGCCTGAAAGGAATGTTTCCTTTCTTGGAGTTTTCCATGCTGTATTTCTTGACTATTTTGTCAATGTAAGCAGATTGGGATAATCCTATTATCCGCTTCGATCTATCTCTATAGAGTCGAAGACCCAGTATATAGGAGGCTTCTCCAAGATCTTTCATGGAGAATTGCTGTGAAAGCCATACTTTCACCGTAGTTAACATTCCTACATCATTCCCAATGAGTAGAATGTCATCTACATACTTTCACCGTAGTTAACATTCCTGCAGCAACGAAGCCTTGCGGCTGCTGCATATAGATATCTTCAGCAAGATCTCCATTCAGGAATGCAGTTTTGACATCCATCTGCCAAATCTCATAATCATGGTATGCTGCTACAGCTAGCAGGATCCTAATGGATTTAAGCATGGCCACAGGCGAAAAGGTTTCCTCATAATCGATGCCCTCTTTCTGAGTGTACCCTTTCGCCACCAGACGAGCCTTGAAGGTCTCAACTTTACCACCGAGGCCCTTCTTCCTCTTGTAAATCCATTTGCAACCGATTGCCTTTACCCCGGAGGGCGGATCTACTAGAGTCCAGACTCCATTGGTCTCCATTGAGTCCATCTCTGCCCTCATGGCCTCCACCCACTTCTAGGAATCTATGTCCAACATAGCTTCCGCGTAAGTCACGGGATCCTCCTCACTAGTCAAGGTTTCCACCAGGTAACTATCCTGGTCATAACCATAACGGACTGGCGGCCTGGATGCCCGAGTGGATCTTCTAAGTTGGTCACTCCCTGGAACTTGTGGGACATCTCCCACTGCTCCTGAGCTCTCCTTATCAAGAACAACTTCCTAACGATGGGTGTCCAGGATATAGTCGGTTTCCAAGAACTATGCATTTCGACTGCAGAACACTTTCTGCTCACTTGGGTCGTAGAAAAGGTAACCTACAGAGCCTTTTGGGTAGCCTACAAATAGGCAATGGTTGGTCTTAGATTCCAACTTGTCTGCACTCGTTCTTTTAACGTGTGCAGGACAACCCCAAATCTTCAAGTGTCTGACACTTGGTTTCTTTCCGGTCCAAAGTTCATATGGAGTATTCGGAACCGATTTGGTTGGAACCCGATTCAGCACGTAAATCGCAGTCTCTAATGCGTAACCCCAAAAGGATGTGGGTAACTCTGAGTGTATGAGAAGCGACCGGACCATATCTAATAAGGTCCTATTCCTCCTCTCTGAAACACCGTTAAGTTGTGGTGTAGCAGGAGGAGCTAATTGTGATACTATCCCATTGTCCTTTAAGTAGTCCCTGAATTCGTCAGAGAGATATTCGCCACCTCGATCTGATCGAAGGGCTTTAATTTCTCTCCCTAACTGTTTCTCGACCTCTTGTCTAAACTCTTTGAACTTTTCAAAGGATTCAGACTTGTGTCTCATTAGGTAAACGTAACCATATTGTGAAAAATCATCTGTGAAGGTGATGAAATACACGTGTTGATTTCGTGTCCTAACACTTAGGGGACCACATACATCAGTATGTATTAGGTCAAGTGTGCCTGTACATCTTTCAGGCTTACCGTCAAATGGCCGTTTCATCATCTTGCCTTGTAGGCAAGGCTCACAGGTGGGAAGATCTTCTACAGCTAGAAAATCCAAAGGACCATCCTTTACCAACCTTGTGATTCGGTCAACACCGATGTGGCCAAGTCGGTAATGCCACAGACACGTGGGATTAACCGTATCACGGGCTCTCTTCTTGGGGTTTTCAACCGACGTAGTTTCGGTTATGTTAGTTTCTAGAGAAGGATGTAGAACATAGAGACCGTTCTCCAGTTCCCCGTATGCGAAGAATCTGTTGTTTCTTTTAATAGTAATCGTATTACTAAAGAAGACAGAATAACCATCTGCACACAGTTTTGAGACAGAAATCAAATTTCTTCTTAAATTTTGTACATAAAGACAATCTTTCAGTACAATTATTCCTTCTCTAAAATATAATTCCACGGTTCCTATGGCCGCGGTTGCAACAGTTGCAGTAGTCCCCAAGTAGAGTGTGACTTCTCCTTCACTCAGCCTTCTGCTTACCTTGAACCCCTGCAGTGAGTTACACGCATGAGTTGAAGCCCCGGAGTCAATACACCAGGACGCAGAAGCTACCAATAAATTGGTTTCTATAACACAAGTTTCGAAGTTACCTTTCTTGGATTCCAGGTAGGCAGGATAGTTCCTTTTCCAGTGGCCAGTCTTCTTGTAGAAATGACAGGCATCTGATGCCTTGTCCTTCCTCTGTTTCTTGGGTTTGGCAGCCTTTTTCTGGGGCTTTCTCTTCGCCTTCCCTTTCTTGCCCGATTTGCCAGTTTCAACAAGCATGGCAATGGGCTCATCCTTTTTAATCAATTCTTCGGCCCTCTGCAACATATTGTAGAGTTCCTGCAAGCTGACGTTCAGCTTGTTCATGTTGTAATTCGTGATGAATGGATTAAAGGATGGAGGCAGAGAGTTGAGAATAGCATCGATCTGAGTTACCAGATCCAGCCCGGATCCAAGAGCCTCCAGTTCGTTGATATAGCCCATCATCCGGAGACAATGGTCGTGAACTTGTTGGCCCTTGGTCATCTGCGCGGTCATGAACTGTTTCAAGACCTTCTGCCGAGTAGAATGATTCTGCTCTTCGTACATTGTCCTAAGACTGTCCAATACGTCCTTAGCAAGTTCGATCTGATCGAACTGCCTCTGAATTGGATTGTCTAAGGAGGCAATGATATAGCAGCGGGCAAGGGAGTTTTTCTCCTCCCATTCTTGGTATTCTCTTCTTCGGGCCTCTGAAGCCCTATCTCCCGGACGCTCCAGGGAAGGATTCTTTGCCACTTTGTCAAGTTTTTCAGAAGCAAGGACCAGCATAAGGTTCCTATACCAGTCAGCATAGTTTGGGCCTTTCAACTTGTTGTCATCAAGTAGCTTTGCAAATGATCCGTTTGCCATTTTCTAATAAAAGAGCAAACATCAGTCCACGACCTAATTTTGATTCATGTTCATTTCATAGATATGGATTTTAATCTACGATCCATTTCCATTTATTCGTCTCTGAGATTTCCCTCCTTTCTCAGTGACGGAGACTACGGGTTGTCTCTGGAAATGTGGGAAATCACATAGGGTGCATGAAGCCAACTGTTTCAGCTGCATAACCCCACCACCTTTCTGTGAAGGATCATATCCACTCATCATATGAGTTTTCCCTTTGGCCTCTGTCAGACAAGGTTCAGAGCCGTTTTCAGGTAAACCTTTCTGTCCAGTGAGTGCTTACCCGTCATATTCGTGAACGCCAAGGTACCGTGAGAGAGTTCCCATTTTCTGGTGAAGCCCCTCCCACATCGGTCTATGACGCCCCTATCAACTTATGAAACACTTAGACAAGTCCAACAGCAAATGGATAGCCCATTTTCTGGTGCGTTTCCTCATTACTGAAGGACCCATCCTTGTGCTAATGATGGAAGGCCTTTAGAGAGTTCATCATATGAATCTCCCTATCACATGCACTCATATTATCTGGAGGGAACAGATAATTACGCCCTAGTTCTATCTTTAGGTCAAACCAAAGTGGCTCCCACTGACTTTCATAAAGCCAGATTTTGGTGGGCCTAAATCGGCTAGGGCTCCGCACGAGACCTCATGATGAGGTGTGGGGCCCACCACGGAGGGAGGTCATCCAATGACCAAAAGGGACACCATGGCAATGATGTGCATTCAGCCATGGTGTGCGAAAGAGCCACTGTCGATTGAGCATGGGCCAAGTACTTATGGCCCATGTACGTAGCACATCACACATCCATACATCATATGTAGGGATAAATTGATCCAATCAATTAATTATCTGTAAAGCCCATTTGAGCCCATTTTAAATCCATAATATTAACCATTAACATTATCTAGGTATATGGGCCGAACGGTTCAACCCATATAGCTTTAAGGGTTAAGTGGGCTTTTAGCAGTTTTAACTGTTTAAAACTGGGCCTTTACAGGTTGGGCCGAATTAACCATTCAATTAAATATCAATCCTTAGGCCCATTAGTGGGAAAATTAGGGCTGACTTTCAGCCTTGATTAAACCCTAGATTCGGTCCAAACAGTTTGAACCAATCTTGGTTCGAATGGGTCTTGGGTTTGACTTTTAATTAAATCTTTAATTCAAGAAAATAATCTGAAATTAATTACTGATAAAAGAAAAGCAACAATCAGTAAATCAGGGCTGTTCGCACAATCCATCCTGCAAAACAGAGGTTAGATCACAGAATGCAGTTTCACAAACTGCAAATCGCAGATAGCGATTCTCCCATCTGCGAAATCTTCTTCTCTGCAAAATCTCCCTTTCTGCGCCGCCATCTTTGATCCAAAATTAAAATAAATAGAAATCCTATTTCTATTAATAATTACAACAGATCGAATACCTATACATTGAGTCTAGAAAATAAAAAAAAATTATTTACAGACCAAATGTAATAAATAAATTAAGAAACTGCAAATCTTGCAGGTTCCCTGCGCAAACCAAGATTTTGATCTCCTCTTGTACGAACAGCGCATAAATCAAGAAAATCATAAAGAACAATTCTAAATAAAAATCAGATTTATATAAATTAATTTCAGATTATTCGCCCATTAATTTTGGGAACAAATTTCCCAAAACCCATATCTGCACAAATTGGGTAGAACACTTTCGGCCCAATTGCGCAGGTTCAGATCTGAAACAAACTGGTTCAAGATTTGAACCATGGCTCTGATACCACTGAAGGGGACCGAGAGATCCATCCTATGGACGCCCAAAGATTGCGGAATAAGGGGCGAATTTCAAAAATTTTATCTCTCCCTTCAATTGGGAATCATATTCCCTATTTAGAAAATCATATTTTCAAGGATCAATCTTGAACCATAAACTGAACCAGATCTGAACCAAAAGGAGTGGGAGAGGATTATACCTGATACGGAGAAATACTATCTCCCAATGGAGGTGTTCACGCCCAAGGAAGGATCCAAAATCTGCTCCCACTGAAGATGGCGCAGTGAAGGATGGAGCAGAATCAGCAATGTTCTTCAAAAGAACTTGACCCTTCGCAAGAATCAACTGGACGGCTTGTGAGTACAGCTCCAATCAATCTTTTCCCAAAAGATTGAAATCAAGATCCAATCTTGATTGCTCCCAAGAACTGGAGATCGAACTGAAGGAATGGCAATGGCAGGAAGGTGGCGGCAGGAGAGAATTCGCAGTATGCAGGAAATCTCTCAATCTCTCTTTCTTTAAGAGAAGAATGCTGTTGATGATGTTGTGTTTTGAGGCTGCCGCCCCCTTCCCCTTTTATAATCTTAAAGGGATCAGTTCCTAATCAGATTAGGAGCTGCTAATCCAAATCATATTTGGGTTAGAAGTCCCTAAGGGATAACCCTTATCTTATCTGCAGATCAGATCAGCTGTCTCCTAATCTAATTAGGAGGTTTCCAGATCTAAATCTCATTTAGATCTTGGACTCTCTGAGTGGATAGGGTCTAAGCCCAATCCTTTCAGCTGACCCTCTTAAGAATTCGCCCCCTTTAAATGACTGATCAAATCAGCTCAGTTCGAAATGGGCTTAAGGCCCATTTAAGGTTATGTACTCAAAAGGCTTCCAAATTGCTGCCCAGTTGGGCTTCCTTGTATGGCGTGGGACCCAAGCATTGATCTACACATCAGCCACATGAGTTCGGCCCAGCCTTTGTTACAAGGCCTGGCCGAATACACTGTTAATGACAGTGCACCCCCTGAAACCCATCAAATGGGCTCTATGGGCCCAACACTTACACTAAGTGGTCCCTGACCCAAGCCACCTTGTAACACCCAGGGGCTGTTGGCAGATACAAGATTAGCCCATTAGGTATTATCCTCAATGGTCTTACACTTAATCTCTCAGCCCATAATGATCATACACTGCCCGACAAGAGAGGACCTCTCCCTCGGCTGCAAGGTACAGTGTTGCACTCTCCACTTATATGGATCCCGGGAATTAAAACCTTTTTGCAAACATTTTAGAAATCATAATATATATACTTTTATATCTCATATAAAATATATTTTGCAAAACAAATCTCAACGGTTGAAATCGGCTGCCGGCAGTCTTGGTTTCCATCAGTGAGAGTGCATCCCCGATCATTACCTTTGTCCGACAAAGGGGCTGATCCTATCACTATGATCACCCACTCAGATGAATTCTCGGACTGTCCCAACATACCCAGGTTTTGACCCCGCTAAGGATCTCACTGATTGGTACATCAAAGACAGCCCAATCCGACACCTAGTGCAGTATCATAATCGAGTCTAGGGGTCGGGTGTAACTTTCCAGTTTTGCCCATCAATCTCCAAGGTCCAGGGCAATACTGGAAATCTGGTCCAGTTCATAGATTCAATGAATCCTACACTGTATGTGTCTAGGGTCTCACCCTGGCAGCTGAGACAGGCCACCCCAACCGACTTGGTGGCACCACAGTGTCAGCCTTGTCAGGATAGGTCTCCCCAGACCGACCCACTGGCTGTGAACATTCTAAACTAACACGAGTCTCATTAAGTGTCCAGTTTAAGGGTTTTACACAGAAACATACCAAGGGAACATGAATCAAATATGCATCTTTATTCATTTACAATAAACTCATAAAGTACATCATTCTGATTGAAGCTAAGGGCATACAAAACTGTCTAACACCATTTACCTTGAATGTACTCCCATCATCATTATGTAGTTCAATTGCTCCATGAGGGAATACCTTAGCCACTTCAAAGGGTCTGCTCCACCTGGTTTTCAACTTCTGATGTTTCCCCCTCTCATCCTTCATGAGTGGGTTTAAACCTGGAATAGGGGCCTGCACAATAGATGGGAGGAGTTTTGTGTGAGATGGAGGTAAATTAATAAAGGATGCATTATGAGTTGCAACTTCAAAAGTGTCTAGCTCAGAAGTCAAATTTCGCAGTTCTGATTTCAGTACAAACTTCTGCTCTGCTTGTTGCAATTAATTAGAACTATTGTTATGTGCAACTTTCAGCGTGTCTTCTGATTTAGATTTATCTACTTCAGCTGCCCAAACATCAATGCAATCAATTGCATATATTTCATGCTCAATTGTGTTGGGATATTTCATGGTTTTAAATACATTAAACACCACTTCACCATTGATTCTAAGAGTAAGTAGACCTTCTTTCACATCAATTAAAGCATTACCCATAGCAAGAAAGGGTCTCCCTAGAATCAACGGCATTGTCTTATCTTCCTCCATATCCAACACAATGAAATCAATAGGAATGATGAAATTACCCACATTGACTAAAACATGTTCTACTATTCCCCTAGGATATTTAATGCTTCGATCAGCTAATTGCAGGATAATAGTTGTAGATGTTAGTTCATGCAGTCCAAGTTTTTCAAAAATAGAATAAGGCATTAAATTTATACTAGCACCTAAATCACATAAAGCTTTTTCAAATTCAGTATTCCCTATGGTGCAAGGTATAGAAAAACTCCCTGGATCCTTAAGCTTTTAGGGCAATTTCTTTTGAAGAATGACTGAGCACTCTTCGTTTAACTTCACCATCTCACCGTCCTCCCATTTCCTTTTTTTCAACATCACCTCCTTCAGGAATTTGGCATATTTCGGCATCTGTGACAATACATCAAGAAGGGGGAGGTTAATATGTATTTTATTGAAAACTTCTAAAAATTTCTCAAATTGTCTATCTAAGTTAGCCTTCAAAATCCTTCTAGGGTAGGGGATAGGGAGTTTAATTGCATCTAAATTCAGTTTAGGTGTACTTCCCTCATCCTCTTTTTGCAAATCGGCCACATCAACTTTCTTATAATCTTTCTGGAGTTCACCAACTGTCTTCCCACTTCTTAAGGTTATGGCGTTTACTTGCTCTCTAGGATTCTTCTCCGTGTTGCTGGGTAGCCGTCCTTCCCTCTTTTCTTTCCGACAATAGATTTACAATCTGCCCCACTTGAACTTCTAAGTTTCTAATCGATGCTTCATGGCTTTGGAATTTTGTTTCAGCAGCATTGATGAACTTAGAAATCATCTCCTCCAAATTACTCTTTTCTTGTGGGGGCGGCTGTTGTTGGAATCCCATGGGTGCCTTTTGATTGTTGTTCCATGAAAAATTTGGATGATTCCTCCACCCTGGGTTGTATGTGTTTGAATATGGGTTGAAATTCGGTCATTGCTCCACTGGTAGTTGTTTGATACCATCTCCTCCACTAGGTCATAAGCTTCCTCTGGAGTTTTCCTCATGATTGTGCCACCTGTGGCTGCATCAATAATTTAGAGGGAGTAATACCATTATAAAAAGTCTGAATTTGACACCAAGTTGGTATCCCATGGTGAGGACACTTCCTAAGCATCTCCTTGAATCGTTCCCATGCTTCATACAAGGATTCCCTCTCAAATTGAGCAAAAGTAGTAATATCATTAATTAATTTTGCTATTTTGGAGGTGGGGAAATATTTAGCCAAAAATTTATGGATTAGATCATTCCAAGTGGTGATACTTCCCGCAGGGAGTGAGTTTAGCCAATCTTTAGCTCTATCACGCAATGAAAATGGAAATAGTCTAAGCCTAATAGCATCATCACTAACTCCATTATGTTTAAATGTATCACATATTTCTAAGAACTTAACAATGTGTGCATTAGGGTCATCACTTGGTAACCCACTAAACTGAATGCTTGTCTGGATCATCTGAATTATTGCATGCTTGATTTCAAAATTGTTGACATGAATGGTGGGCTTGCAAATGCTAGAAGTGGCACTATCAATGTTTGGAAAAGCATAGTCCAAGAGGGTGCGATGTCCTTCTGCCATCTCTTCTTCAATCTCTATTGCTGGTTCGCCAATAACAATCTCTTCTCTCGCTTTACCTTTGTTTGCTCTTTGCAATAAGCGAAGGGTCCTCTCAATTTCTGGATCAAATTCAGCTAGTCCCTCTTTTCTAGTGCGTGTCATGCACTAGTAAATCTGAACCAGCAAGAATTCGAACAAGTAAAATAAAATAATAACAAGAGAATAATAACAAAATAATAAAAACAGAAATAAAAAGTCCAAATTAATCAAGGTTAACAAGTTCTAATATTATTTTTGGATTAAATCCCTGGCAATGGCGCCAAAAACTTGATAGCTATGAATATAACCCTAGCAAGTGCACTAGTTATCAAGTAGTATAAAAATATCATTCTCACGGGGATTTAACAAAATAAGTATTAGAACCACAATCTTCCCTAATTATTTGGACAATCGCAATTCAGATTTGAAAGAGCAAGGACTAATAAAAACTAGAAAAAGAAAATAGAAGCAAGAGTGATCACTAACCGAATATGCAATGGATGAAATCGCTAGGGCTTTTGGTCCACCTAACCAATGTAATGAATATTAAAGGATTCGATTAACCAAGATTATTTGTCATTCCCATAAGCTGAGGTCTTTTCAATTTTATTTAATATTCTCTCTCAAGATATACTAAAACTACACCCATCAGGTAACCCTTCGATCTCTCGAGTAGAGTTCTCAAGATGGAAATGCATTAAGTCCGAGGAAAACCATTAAATTTAGATGAATCATGTATATATATCTCTATATACCATTCAATTCACACTATGAACTATTCAGTCGATTATGTGAATTCCTCTCTCGATTCATTCACATTAACTAAATCAATTAAGAGGTGGCCAAGCTCTTAATCGCATTAAGCAAAATAATTCATAGACTGTATGGAAATCACAATCTTGGATAAATCATAAAGATAAAAATATATTCATTAATAGGGTTAGGCTTTCCACAGCCCTCGCTAAAAACAAATCAGTTCATGATAAAAGAATTAATGCAAACAAAGGGAAAGAAAGAACTCATGAATTCGCCCATGGTGCTGAGATCTCCTCTTGCCGCTACCTTCTTCTTGAAGTTTCTTGAATTCTTGATCACCTTCCCCAAGTTTCTTGATTTGTTTTCTCCTTTCTTGATTGATTGCTCCTTTGCTTCTTAATTCAATCCAGAGATTGATTGATGCCTAAAGCTGGTCCACCCCCCCCCCCCCCCCTTATATAGCTTAAAGGGGAGGGGGTGGTCTCCTACTTCCTCTTGAAGTTTATCTTGCAAGAATAGAAAGTCCTAGTCTAATTCTACTCTTATCTCTTTATCTAGTGAACTCAATCCCTTTATCTTTCTAAGATTACATCAAGAATTTAGATCTGAAATGACTCTTCTCAATTTCTTGTTCTTGGATTCGTATTAGACCTCCTCTGCGAATTGGGCTACTGCCAGGCTTTTTTGCAAGTTGGGCTTCAGCTGCGGATTGGGCCTTCCTGCGAATTTGTCCTGACTTCAGGCCCGGATTTGACTTCGATACGGGCCGAATCTGCGAAAGTCCAAAACATGAAAGTTGTGGAGTTTTCTCTTGTCTTTTCATTGAGTCTTGAATCAGCCCAATCAGAGTTCGGATACGCGAGTTAGGCCCAAATTACTGAACGATGCCGAAACTGTGAAAAATCATCCGATTTGTCTTTCTTTGCTTCTGATGCCTTCTTTCATGCCCTGAACCGAAATACCCAATTAAGTACTAATTCAGTATGAAAGACAGAATATTTGGGGATAAAAATATGACAAATTCTACTCTCATCAAATAGTAGTAGAAATGAAATCTAGCATTTCATTCAATATTAGCTAAAATAATTACAGAATTACAAGTACATATCTCACAAAGTGGCCCACTCCTTCATTAATACTATATTTTCAAGTAGAGGCCTTCGAGACTCGAATGATTTCAACTCTCCCACCTCTGCTTCATTTTCCGCCACCAATTCGCATTGACAACTGCACTCAGCCATAAGAGCCTCTAACTTCTCAATAGCTTTAGTGAGCTTTGCTTCGGCCACCTCGATACGACAACACACGTTCCTCAGAGATTGCCCATAAACCAACAGTGATTCTCCAAGACCGTCCTTCTAGAATATATGTGCCAGTAGGACAACACATTCTTCAATATGCCCACCACAAAAATCGATAGCCAAAAAATAGTCATAGGTCTTCAACCATTGCGTGAAGACGAACCACGATAACTGGTCGACAGGGAGGTTGATAAGATCGCACATCATCTTCGCAAGCGTATTCAATGCAGGACCGACGATGGTGGAAGTTAGTTCGAAGGGAGGCAACCAACCACCTCGAATAATAGCTACTACAAATCTAGCCACAGATTTTGTCATCGTAAACCTATTGTGCGAAAGAATGCCCTGGACAAGAATGTCGTCCACAACCTCATACCCCAAAGGGGCTACATTGTTCTCATCACAATATTTCATGAGCAACCCACGAACCAACGCGAGTTTCGAATTACCTACTAATCTTTTAAGTGAAGACTCCGCCAGAGACAACACCATAGAACCAACAACCTCGCTGATGTCCATCATGCACGGGACATCGGGAACCCTAGCCTCTCTCTGTGCACTATGCTGTTCAAGGGCCATCACCAAACGTAAAGTGCAGGAAAATTACGGCAAGCACAGTATGAAATCAAGAGCAAGTAGGCAGGACATAAACCAATGAGACACACCACACCTTTTATAGCACATCTCCACATACTGATAACTGCAACCTGATAGCATGGAAGCCAAATAGATGCACTCAAATGAATTGTCACGAAAAGAAGTTGAAAATAACTTATAGGTCCACTCTTCGAAAAATGGGACACAGCAGTGCATTCATTTGGGTATAATGATGCACGCACCACCGTCATTTAAATAGTAAACACCCAAATGACACAGGCGGCATTCATCACACTAGGATAAATAAAATAATGATCATAGTCATAGCATGGTCATCACCTAATGCCTGCTCAAATGCCCATTAATAACACATGATAACAACAGCCAATAACAATAGCCAAGTCATCTGTCATCAATCAATACCATGCAGCAAAAACAAACACCTATGGCCAAAAAGCAACATCCATAACAATAATTTGTATTGTCTTTTGCTAATTTCTTTCCTGTCAACAGCCAAGGGGGAAGGAACACATAATTAGTGTGCGATACTAACTGCTGCCAGAAAGAAAATCACCAAAAGAAAGGGGGGCTAAGCCATAGATTATAATGAACTATCAAACGTGAACATAAGGTACATGGGATTTACACAAAGCTGTAAAGCAAGCAAAACTCCAGACCAAATGCACATAGGCGAACTTATCACAAAACACAAAGACGAAAGGAAAATGTGCTTATCGACAAGCTCCCACTCACCAATAAGCACGGGACTAATATAGGTATGTAGTGCTCACTCAAACCCTCAGAGAACATCTAACATCAAGATTAACACCACAAAGTACACGCAAGCAGCTCACAACCAACCCCCATGCTGCGATGAACCCGTAGCACACCAGCATCCTTGCGATGAATGTGAAATACGTATTGCAATAATCGCGATAAACCCGCAGTTCACCAAGTATAGTCAGCGTTATAACCCAAAGAAACAACAGCCAAACCCATTCGAGAGTCCCAAGCCCTCAAGAATGTGCGATGAAGCCACGCCCGCTAAGGCAAGCGGTGAACCCAGAGCCCGCAAATGTGCTCGTGGCAACGGATTAGGAGGGACCCAAGCTGAGCCCATGGCGAGGCCCACATATGCCCGGAGGCACGTAGAACCCATGATAGCAAAGGACATGGCGAGCTGCCATGTGGAGTCAGCAAAGTGCCCACTCGCCGGACGATGATGTCACCAATGCCACGTATGATTAGTTATAATGCGCAAAAAGGTAGTAGCACACTTGACTAATGAGGGATCTTGAAGATAAGGAAAGCCAATCCTTTAGAAGATCCTTATGAGACACGTGGCAAAACCTAGTAGCACACCCAATAATTAACAACCAATCAAATATTCTCTTTCCTGATACGGAGCGAATATCCTCATCTCCTACCTTTAAGGATCTTGAGATCTCCTCCATAAATAAAGATCCTCTTCGTATTAGAACGGATCCAATTTTCCAAGTATTTGTCACATAGTACTCCCGAGTACGCTCCAACTCTCCTATCCTACATCCTTAACTAGAGATCCTCACTCCCCTACTCACGAGACCTTTCTCTGTCTTTCAAAGAGACTGTTCCCCAATCAAGCCTTACCCCTCCTATAGAATGAACACAAAAAGTATAATGAACAAATCAAATTTTTATATTTACCAATTCCTTGTAAACTCTTGCAAGGCTCTTTGCTCCTATTGTGTGGTTGACTATTTGTTTAGAGCAGTTAGCTTTGTTGGTTATAGTTATTGCCTATATTAAAATACAACTAATTTACTTTTCACTCATTCAAATAAAAAACAAAAATATTTAAATATTTAAGATATTTACAGTCCCTTTTTCAGATCTTCAAAATTGTACCAAAATTTTCCATTAGTATGCATCAACCTGATTTTCAAGTTTCTCAATTGGTAGTTGGTGTGTTCGGAAGCGCGTCGTTAAACACCCCAGAACACCAGTTTATACATTTATAATTTTTACCATTTCTCAAACAACTAGTAACGCAATAAAGGGATGAGAATGGGTCGTATCCATAGGGAAGCAAGTGAAAAATTAATATATACTTAGATCTAGACAAGAGAATGCAATCGGGAATGGCAGAAAATACAAAAATAAAATCTATTATTGCTGAAATTAAATGTTTCGAATTTAAACAAGACAATAAATAAAAATCAGAATTTAATAAAGTATAAGAGTCAACAAAGGAAGTAAAAGAAATAAATAAAAAATGATCCAGAATCTAGATCCGGTGGTAGTAGCTGCAGATCAGCCAGACAGCTTGTAGAAACCCCTCCTGACAAGAACTAGGTGTCCGTCCTTTCTACCACCCTCGAACCCCTTGAGACACCTTAGCCTGGAACTGAACGAATTCAGATCTGCAAAACAGAGAAACGAACAATAATTAAATATAAAAGAATGCAGAAATAAAAATAACAAAAAAGAAAATGAAGAAAATAAAAGAGTGGTTGATCAGATCCAGTGGTGGTAGTTGCAGATTGGTTCAACATCTTGCAGGAACCCCTCTTGACAAGAACTGGATGTCCTCTCCTTCAACAACCCTTGAACTCCTCAAGAAACCTTAGCCTTGTTAACTGGGTGAATTGACCAACCCCTTCTACAGGGCCCCTGGGGTCCTTTTTATAGAGAATGGTGGACACAACTGGGAATAGAGAGAAAGAGGGGGGCGGCAATTAGGTTTTAGCAAAAATGTGGGTGCCCTAGGGTTTAGAATGAAGGGTTAGGATGGTTCTAGGGTGATCCTAAGGCTGAGAAGAAAAGGAGAATGCACCCAATATTATGTAAGGCTAAGATTTAATGGCTAAAGGCTTAAAGGTGAAGATTAGAAGTTAGGTGTCTCCTAGGGTTAGAATGCTAAAAAGAGAGTGCCCTAGAATGGATCATGGAGATTAGAAGTGAGGGGCGGCTAGGGTTTGTTAAGAGTGAAAAGAATGGGTTAAAAGGCGTCCTAAGGTTTGCTAAGGCCTGGGGAGCATGCTAATACAATAGGAGGAGCGCCAAACTGGGTTTAGCAGCTAGGATGTGCCCTCATGTTTTCAGTTTTTCACAAAAACACCCCTTCTTTCAGCTGCATTCACACCAGCTTCCCAAAATCTGTATTTCAGACATGAAAACTTCCAAATTTCCCCAAAATTTGTACAAAGACCCTCAGAGGTCACAACAATGAATTTAACTAGGAAAAGGGCATACTGAAAGAATGGTAGGATCCATCTAATGGACGCCAAAAAGGTTGCGGAATGGGTGGGTGAATTTCAAAAATTTTCATACCTTCTTTCAACTGGGAATCATATTCCCTAAATTTAGAATACCATATTCAAGAATCTTACTTGAACCATAATCGAACCAGATCTGAACCAAAAGGTAAAGGGAGGAATATACCTGATCCGAAGAAGCAGTATCTCCCAAAGTTGGTGTTCACGCCCAAAGAATACACCAAGATCCGTTCTTGCTGAAGATGACACAGCTGTGGATGGAACAGAACCAGCAGGGTGTGTCCTACACACTGGATCCTTCGCAAGAACCCTCTGGAAACACTAAACACTGAGTCTTTTCAGTCTTTCTTGCAAGACTGATGTCAAGAACTGATTTCTTGACTTCCTTTTGCTACAAAGATCGAATCTTGCAAGAGGGAATGGTGGCGGCTGGAGGAGAACTCCTGGGACGAAAATGGCTGAACTTGCTTCTCTTCTCTCTGGAGTACAAATGAGATCTGATCTCAATTCGCAGGAGGTATCCCTTGTGTATCAAAAAGTAGTTCGAAATCAGATATTTCTCCACCTCTTGTTTTTCCTCTTTTCTTCTTGATTAAGAAAACTCCTAATTAGGAGTTATCCCAATCCAAATCAGTATTTGGATAGGGGATAATCTTAATCCTATCTACATATTAAGTTAGCTTACTCCTGATCTTATCAGGAGGTTACCAGATTCAAATCCCATTTGAATTTGGTCTCCTAGAGTGGATAAGGTTAAAGGCCCTATCATTTTGCTAACATTAATCTCAGATTCGCCCCATGTGGATGATCATATCAGCCCACCTCGAAATGGGCTTTTGGGCCATTAAGTGTTCAGTGTTTAATTACTTTCCAATCTGCTGCCCAGTTGGGCTTCTTTGTATCGCGTGGGACCCAAGCATTGATCTACACACCAGCCACATGGGTTCAGCCCAGCCTTTAATACAAGGCACAGCCGAATTCATTGAAAAACTCAATAAACCCCTGAGCCCATCAAATGGTCCCTATGGGCCCAACACTTACATTAAGTGGTCCCTGGGCCAAGCCATCTTATCAAAACCCGGGACTGTGGGCAGGTGCAAGATTAGCCCATCAGGTACTATCCTAAATGGTCTTACACTTAACCTCTCAGCCCTTAGTGATCAAGCACTGCCCGACAAGAGAGGACCTCTCCCTCGGCTGCAAGGAACAGTGCCGCACTCTCCTCTCACATGGATCCCGGGAATTAAAACCATTTGCAAACATTTTGAAACCGTACATATATATATAAATATTTTAATTTTCAAAACAAAATTCCAACGATTGAAATCAACTGTCGGCAGATTGGTTTCCATCAGAGAGAGTGCCTTTCCCAATCCTTACCCTTTGTCCGACAAAGGGGCTGATCCTGTCACTATGATCACCCACTCAGATGAATTCTCAGACTGTCCCAACATACCCAGGTTTTGACCCCCATCTAAGGATCTCACTAAATGGCATATCAAAGACAGCCCGATCTGACACTTAGTGAAATGTCATAATCGAGTCTAGGGGTCAGGTGTAACTTTCCAATTTTGCCCATCTGTCTCCAATGTCCAGGGTAATACTGGAAATCTGGTCCAGTTCAAGGATTCAAGTAATCCCATACTACATGTGCCTCGGGTCTTACCCTGGTGGTTGAGACAGGCCATCCCAACACTTGGTGTCACACCAGTATCAGCCTTGGTAGGATAAATCTCCCCAGACTTATCCAATGGCTGTGAATATTTAAAACTAACACGAGTCTCTATAAGTGTCCAGTTTTAGGGTCTTACATAGAATTAAACCAAACAACATGAATCAAACATGCAGTTTCATTTATTTCCACTAAATAACAAAAGTACATCAAATCAGATTGAATCAAACAAGCCGCAGTCCCAAACTTTCCACATGTTTCTCAAACACCTTCTGTGTCAGTGGCTTAGTCAATGGGTCTGCCACATTATCCACTAATGCTACCTTCTGAATTAGGACGTCCCCTCTACCAACGATCTCCCATAGTACATGGTACTTTCTCTCGATGTGCTTTGACTTCAAGTGAGCCTGAGGCTCTTTAGCCTGGGCGATCGCTCCATTGTTGTCGCACAACAACGGGATGGGTGATGTGCTGGATGGAATCGCTCCCAATTCGTGTATGAATTTCTTCATCCACCCGGCTTCCTTGGCAGCTTCACTTGCGGCAATGTACTTGGCCTCGGTTGTGGAGTCTGCAGTGGACCCCTGTTTGTTGCTTTTCCAGTAAACAGCACACGATCCTATCGTGAAAACATACCCAGATGTACACTTTCTATCATCTGGATCCGACTGGAAATCGGCATCGGTATACCCTAGAACTTGCAGTGAACTACCATCGAATACCAGACAAAACTCTTTTGTCCTTTGAAGGTATTTGAGTATGTTCTTCACAGCAGTCCAATGCTCCTGCCCTGGATTTGCCTGGAATCTGCTTACCACACTCACCGCCTGAGCAATGTCCAGGCAAGTGCACAACATGGCATACATGATGCTCCCTACGGCTGAGGCATAGGGAACGTCTCTCATGCTCTCAATCTCCTCAGAAGTCTTGGGAGACATCTTCATAGAGTGAGTGACTCCGTGCCTGAAAGGAACGTTTCCTTTCTTGGAGTTCTCCATGCTGTATCTTTTGACAATTTTGTCAATATAAGCAGCTTGGGATAATCCAATTATCCGCTTTGATCTATCTCTATAGAGTCGAAGACCCAGTATGTATGAAGCTTCTCCAAGATCTTTCATGGAGAACTGCTGTGATAGCCATACCTTGACCGAAGTCAACATTCCTACATCATTCCCAATGAGTAGGATATCGTCCACGTACAACACCAAAAAGGTGATCTTATCCCCACTGGATTTCCTGTAAACACAGGGCTCATACAGATTTTGCACAAAGTCAAACGTTTTGACTACAGAATCAAAATGGATGTTCCAACTCCTAGAAGCCTGCTTTAGTCCATATATGGATCTATTGAATTTACATACCATGTGTTCCTGACCAGTAGCAATGAAGCCTTGCGGCTGCTGCATGTAGATATCTTCACTAAGATCTCCATTCAGGAATGCGGTTTTGACATCCATTTGCCAAATCTCATAGTCATGGTACACTGCTACAGCTAGTAGGATCCTAATGGATTTAAGCATGGCCACGGGCAAAAAGGTTTCCTCATAATCGATGCCTTCTTTCTAAGTATACCCTTTCGCCACCAAACGAGCTTTGTAGGTCTCAATCCTGCCATCGGGGCCCTTCTTCCTCTTGTAGATCCATTTGCAACCAATTGCTTTTACCCCAGAGGGCGGGTCTACTAGAGTCCAGACTCCATCGAGTCCATCTCAGCTCTCATGGCCTCCACCCACTTCTGGGAATCTATGTCAAACATAGCTTCCCCGTAAGTCACGGGATCCTCTTCACTAGTCAAGGCTTCCACCAGGTAACCATCATAGTCATAACCATATCGGACTGGTGGTCTGGATACCCGGGTGGACCTTCTAGGTTGGTCATTACTTGGAACTTGTGGAATATCTCCCACTGCTCCTGAGCTCTCCTCAACAAGAACTATTTCCTGACAATGGGTGTCTAGGATGTATTCGGATTCTAAGAATCGGGCGTTTCGACTGCAGAACACTTTCTGCTCACTTAGGTCATAGAATAGATAACCCACCGAATCCTTTGGGTAGCCTATAAACAGGCAACGACTGGTTTTAGATTCCAACTTGTCCGCACTTATTCTTTTAACGTGTGCAGGACAACCTCAAATCTTCAAGTGTCTTACACTTGGCTTCATTCCGGTCCAAAGTACATATGGAGTTTTCGGAACTGATTTGGTTGGAACCCGATTCAGCACCTAGATAGCAGTCTCTAATGCGTATCCCCAAAAGGATGTGGGCAATTCTGAGCGTACGAGAAGTGACCGGACCATGTCCAATAAGGTCCTATTCCTCCTCTCTAAAACACCGTTGAGTTGAGGTGTAGTAGGAAGAGTTAATTGTGACACTATCCCATTGACCTTTAAGTAGTCCCTGAATTCGTCAAAGAGATACTCGCCACCTCGATCTGATCGAAGGGCCTTAATTTCTCTCCCTAACAGTTTCTCAACTTACTATCTGAACTCTTTGAACTTTTCAAAGGATTCAGACTTATGTCTCATTACATACATGTAACCATATCGTGAAAAATCATCTGTAAAGGTGATGAAATACACGTGTTGATTCCGTGTCCTAACACTCAGGGGACCACATACATCAGTATGTATTAGGTCAAGTGTGCCTTCAAATCTTTCAGGCTTACTGTCAAATGGCCGCTTAGACATCATACCTTGAAGGCAAGGTTCACAAGTGGGAAGATTTTGTACGGTTAGAAAATCCAAAGGACCATCCTTTACCAGCCTTGTGATTCCTCTTCCAGTGGCCAGTCTGCTTGCAGAAGTGACAGACATCAGATGCCTTGTTCTTCTTCTGCTTCTTAGGTTGGCAGTTTTCTTCTGGGGCTTCTTTGCCTTTCTCTTTTTCTTGCCCGATTTGTTAGCTTCGGCAAGCATAACCACAGGCTCATCCTTCTTGAGTAGATCCTCATCTCTCTGCAACATATTGCTGAGTTCCTGGACGCTGAAATTCAGCTTATTCATATTATAGTTCATTGTAAATGCATTGAAGGAAGAGGGCAAAGAATTTAGGATGGCATCCACTTGCGTGCCAAGATCTAGCCTGGATCCAAGAGCTTCTAGTTCGTTAATGTATCCCATCATCCGAAGACAATGGTCATGAACTTTGTGCCCTTCGGACATCTACGCGGTCATGAACAATTTCAGGACCTTCTGTCAAGTAGAACGGTTCTGCTCTTCATACATTGTTCTTAGACTATCCAATATGTCCTTGGCTAGTTCGATCTGATCGAACTGCCTCTGTATTGAGTTGTCTAATGAGGCAATGACAAAGTAGCGGGCTAGGGAGTTCTTATCCTCCCAATCTTGGTTGTCCCTCCTACGGGCCTCAGAAGCCCTATCACCCGGACGTTCTAGGGCAGGATTTTTCACCACCTTATCTAACTTTTCGGAAGTTAGGACCAGCATAAGATTTCTGTACCAGTCGGCATAGTTTGGGCCCTTAAGCTTGTTATCATCTAGAAGCTTTGCAAATTGACCGTTTGCCATTTTCTGATAAAACAGCAAAGACATTAGTCCACAACCTTAGTTTGATTCATGTTACCTAGCTTTGCAAATTGACTGTCCCAACATACCCAGGTTTTGACGCCCGCTAAGGATCTCACTGATTGGCACATCAAAGACAACCCAATCCGACACCGAGTGTAGTATCATAATCGAGTCTAGGGGTCGGGTGTAACTTTCTAGTTTTGCCCATCAATCTCCAAGGTCCAGGGCAATACTGGAAATCTGGTCCAGTTCAAAGATTCAATTAATCCTACACTGTATGTGCCTAGGGTCTCACCCTGGCAGCTGAGACAGGCCACCCCAACCGACTTGGTGGCACCACAGTGTCAGCCTTGTCAGGATAGGTCTCCCCAGACCGACCCACTGGCTGTGAACATTCTAAACTAACACGAGTCTCATTAAGTGTCCAGTTTAAGGGTGTTACACAGAAACATACCAAGGGAACATGAATCAAATATGTATCTTTATTCATTTACAATAAACTCATAAAGTACATCATTCTGATTGAAGCTAAGTGCATACAAAACTGTCTAACAGCTCCCACTTGCGCTTAGGTCCAATCAGGTACTAGCCGGAGTCCCATGCTTTCCACGTGTTTCTCAAACACTTTCTGTGATAGTGGCTTAGTCAATAGGTCTACCACATTCTCCGCTGATGCTACCTCTTTACACTATCCTCCCGTAGGTCCAGCGTTGTCATACAACAGTGGAATGGGTGATGTGCTGAATTCCAAATTCAGGAATAAACACCTTCATTCATAAGGCAGCCTCACTTACGGCAATGCTTTCGGCTTGGGTTGTGGACTATTAATTTGCTACTTAGGACCCTGTTTGCTGACATTCAAGAAACAACTCACGATCCTATCGTGAAACCATATCCAGATGTAGACTTTCTATCATCTGGGTCTGACTGGAAATCGGCATCTGTATATCCTTTGATCTGTAGTGAGCTACCGTCGAACACCAGACAAAACTCTTTTGTCCTTCGAAGGTACTTAAGTATGTTTTTCACAGCAGTCCAATGCTCCTGCCCTGGGTTGGCCTGAAATCTGCTTACTACACTCACTGCCTGAGCAATGTCAGGACGAGTGCAGTGCATGGCATACATGATGCTCCCTACGGCAAAGGCATAGGGAACGTCTTTCATGCCATCAATCTCCTCAGAAGTCTTGGGAGACATCTTCTTGGAGAGAGTGACTCCGTGCCTGAAAGGAACATTTCCTTTGTTGGAGTTTTCCATGCTGTATCTTTTGACTATTTTGTCAATGTAAGCAGATTGGGATAATCCTATTATCCGCTTCGATCTATCTCTATAGAGTCGAAGACCCAGTATATAGGAGGCTTCTCCAAGGTCTTTCATGGAGAATTGCTGCGAAAGCCATACTTTCACCGTAGTTAACATTCCCACATCATTCCCAATGAGTAGAATGTCATCTACATACAGAACCAAGAAGGTAACCTTATCCCCACTGTACTTCCTGTAGACATAGGGTTCATCCGGATTCTGCTCGAAGTCAAACGATTTGACAGCAGAGTTAAAACGGATGTTCCAACTTCTAGAAGCTTGCTTAAGCCCATAAATGGATCTGTTAAGTTTACATACCTTGGTTTCCTGACCTGCAGCAACGAAGCCTTGCGGCTGCTGCATATAGATATCTTCAGCAAGATCTCCATTCAGGAATGCAGTTTTGACATCCATCTGCCAAATCTCATAATCATGGTATGCTGCTACAGCTAGCAGGATCCTAATGGATTTAAGCATGGCCACAGGCAAAAAGGTTTCCTCATAATCGATGCCCTCTTTCTGAGTGTACCCTTTCGCCACCAGACGAGCCTTGAAGGTTTCAACTTTACCATCGGGGCCCTTCTTCCTCTTGTAAATCCATTTGCAACCGATTGCCTTTACCCCGGAGGGCGGATCTACTAGAGTCCAGACTCCATTGGTCTCCATTGAGTCCATCTCTGCCCTCATGGCCTCCACCCACTTCTGGGAATCTATGTCCAACATAGCTTCCGCGTAAGTCACGGGATCCTCCTCACTAGTCAAGGTTTCCACCAGGTAACTATCCTGGTCATAACCATAACGGACTGGTGGCCTGGATGCCCGAGTGGATCTTCTAAGTTGGTCACTACCTGGAACTTGTGGGACATCTCCCACTGCTCCTGAGCTCTCCTCATCCTATCACTATGATCACTCACTCAGATGAATTCAACCGTTGAGATTTGTTTTGCAAAATATATTTTATATAAGATATAAAAGTATATATGTATGGTTTCTAAATTGTTTGCAAGAAGGTTTTAATTCCCGAGATCCATATAAGTGGAGAGTGCAACACTGTTCCTTGCAGCCAAGGGAGAGGTTCTCTCTTGTCGGGCAGTGTATGATCATTATGTGCTGAGAGGTTAAGTGTAAGACCATTGAGGATAATACCTGATGGGCTAATCTTGCATCTGCCCACAGTCTCTGTGTGTTACAAGGTGGCTTAGGCCAGGGACAACTTAGGGTAAGTGTTGGTACCATAGAGCCCATAAATGGGTTTCACGGGGTGCACTGTCCATAACAGAGTATTCGGTCAGGCCTTGTAACAAAGGCTGGGCTGAACCCAAGTGGCTGATGTGTAGATCAATGTTTGGGTCCCATGCCATACAAGGAAGCCCAACTGGGCAGCAGTTAGGAAGGTTAAGTGACCATATAAGCTTAATGGGCTTAAAGCCCATTTCGAACTAGGTTATTTACTTAGTCAAATAAGGGGCGAATTCTGAGATGGATTAGCAGATAGGATAGGGTCTTGACCCTATCCACTAAAAGAGTCCAGATCTGAATGTGATTCAGATCTACAAACCTCCTAATGAGATTAGGAGAAAGCTGATCTAATCTTCAGATAAGATAAGGGTTTATCCTTATCACCTAAAGAGAAGGCTGATCCAAATATGATTTTGATAAGCAGCTCCTAACTGGATTAGGAGCTGATCTTTTTAGGTTAACAAAGAAAAGAAGGGGGCGGCAGCTTTTAGAATACACAGATTGAGATCCTCTTGAGTGCTGAAATCACAAGAAGAGAGAATTCTGCACCCTGCGAATACTCTCTTGCCGCTTCCTTACTACCGCCGCCATTACCTTCAGTTCGATCTCCAGTTCTTGGGAGAAATTAAGATCTGATCTTGACACCAATCTTTTGGGAAAGGATTGATTGGAGTTGTACTCACAAGCCATCCAGTTGATTCTTGCGTAGGGTCAAGTTCTTTTGGAAGAACATTGCTGATTCTGCTCCATCCTGCACTGCGCCATCTTCAGTGGGAGCAGATTTTGGATCCTTCCTTGGGCATGAACACCTCCATTGGGAGATACTATTTCTCCATATCAGGTATAATTCTCTCCTCCTCCTTTTGGTTCAGATCTGGTTCAGTTTATGGTTCAAGAATGATCCTTGAAAATATGATTTTCTAAAATAGGGAATGCAATTCCCAGTTGAAGGGAGAGAAAATTTTTTGAAATTCGCTCCCTTATTCCGCAATCTTTGGGCATCCATACGATGGACCTCTCATCCCTTCACAATCTTGAACCATAAACTGAACCAGATCTGAACCAAAAGGAGTAGGAGAAGATTATACCTGATACAGAGAAATAGTATCTCCTAATGAAGGTATTCACGCCCAAGGAATGATCCAAAAACTACTCCCACTGAAGATGGCATAGTGCAGGATGGAGCAGAATCAGCAGTATTCTTCTCCAAGAATTCTGTCCATCGCAAGAAATAGTAGGATGGCACGTGAGCATAGCTTCCTATCAATTCTTTCTCAAAGAACTGATGTCAAGATCGAATCTTGACTTCTCCCACAACTGGAGATCGAACTAGATGTCTGGTGGCTGCAGGGACTACTTAAAGGATTGACCGAATCAGAAGAGAGCCCGTGATACAGTTAATCTCTGACGAATTCAGAGACTACTTAAAGGACAATGGGATAGTATCATAGTTAGCTTCTCCTGCTACACCACAACTTAACAGTGTTTCAGAGAGTAGGAATAGGACCTTATTGGATATGGTCCGGTCGCTTCTCATACACTCATAGTCACCCGCATACTTTTGGGGTTACGCATTACAGACTGTGATTTACACGCTGAATCGGGTTCCAACCAAATCGGTTCCGGATACTCCATATGAACTTTGGACCGGAAAGAAACCAAGTGTTAGACACTTGAAGATTTGGGGTTGTCCAGCACACGTTAAAAGAACGAGTGTAGACAAGTTGGAATCCAAGACTAGTCATTGCCTATTTGTAGGCTACCAAAAAGGCTCTGTAGGTTCCCTATTCTATGACCCAAGTGAACAGAAAGTGTTCTGCAGTCGAAATGCGCAATTCTTGAAAACCGACTACATCCTGGACACCCATCATCAGGAAGTTGTTCTTGATGAGGAGAGCTCAAGAGCAGTGGGAGATGTCCCACAAGTTCTAGGTGGTGACCAACCTAGAAGATCCACTCGGGTATCCTGGCCACCAGTCCGTTATGGTTATGACCAGGATAGTTACTTGGTGGAAACCATGACTAGTGAGGAGGATCCCGTGACTTACGCGGAAGCTATGTTGGACATAGATTCCCAGAAGTGGGTGGAGGCCATGAGAGCAGAGATGGACTCAATGGAGACCAATGGAGTCTGGACTCTAGTAGATCCGCCCTCCTGAGTAAAAGCAATCGGTTGCAAATGGATTTACAAGAGGAAGAAGGGCCTCGATGGTAGGGTTGAGACCTTCAAAGCTCATCTAGTGGCGAAAGGGTACACTCAAAAAGAGGGCATCGATTATGAGGAAACCTTTTCGCCTGTGGCCATGCTTAAATCCATTAGGATCCTGCTAGCTGTAGCAGCATACCATGATTATGAGATTTGGCAGATGGATGTCAAAACTGCATTCCTGAATGGAGATCTTACTGAAGATATCTATATGCAGCAACCGCAAAGCTTCATTGTTGCAGGTCAGGAAAACATGGTATGTAAACTTAACAGATCCATCTATGGGCTTAAGCAAGCTTCTAGAAGTTGGAATATTCGTTTTAACTCTACTGTCAAATCGTTTGACTTCGAGTAGAATACGGGTGAACCCTGTGTCTACAAGAAGTACAGTGGAGATAATGTTACCTTCTTGGTTCTGTATGTAGATGACATTCTACTCATTGGTAATGATGTAGGAATGTTAACTATGGTGAAAGTATGGCTCTTACAGCAATTCTCCATGAAAGATCTTGGAAAAGCCTCCTATATACTGGGTCTTCGACTCTATAGAGATAGATCGAAGCGGACAATAGGATTATCCCAATCTGCTTACATCGACAAAATAGTCAAAAGATACAGCATGGAAAACTCCAAGAAAGGAAATGTTCCTTTCAGGCACGGATTATCCCAATCTGCTTACATCCCAATCTGTAAAGGTGATGAAATACACGTGTTGATTCTGTGTCCTAACACTCAGGGGGCCACATACATCGGTATGTATTAGGTCAAGTGTGCCTTCAGATCTTTCAGACTTACTGTCAAATGGCCGCTTAGACATTTTACCTTGAAGGCAAGGTTCACAAGTGGGAAGATTTTCTACGGTTAGAAAATCCAAAGGACCATCCTTTACCAGCCTTGTGATTCGGTCAATACTGATATGGCCAAGTCGGTAATGCCAGAGGCACGTGGAACTTACTGTATCATGATTCCTTTTCTTGGGATTTTCAACCGACGTAGTTTCGGTTAAGTTAGTTTCCAGAGAAGGATGTAGAACATAGAGACCGCTCTCTAGTTCCCCGCATGCGTTGAATTTATTATTCCATTTAACAGTAATCATATTACTAAAATAAATAGTATATCCATCAGCACACAGTTTTGAAACAGAAATTAAATTTCTTCTCAAGTTCTGTACATAAAGACAATCTTTAAGTACAAGTATTCCTTCTTTAAAAACTAATTCTACGGTTCCTATTGCCGCAGCTGCAACACTTGCAGTCGTTCCCAAGAACAGTGTCACTTCACCTTCATTCAACCTTCTGCTAACTTTGAACCCCTGCAGTGAGTTACACGCATGAGTTGAAGCCCCGTAGTCAACACACCAGGACACAGAAGTAATTAACATATTAGTTTCTATGACATAAGTTTCAATGTTACCTTTCTTAGATTCCAGGTAGGCAGGACAATTCCTCTTCTAGTGGCCGGTCTGCTTGCAGAAGTGACAGACATCAGATGCCTTGTTCTTCTTCTGCTTCTTAGGTTTGGTAGCTTTCTTCTGAGGCTTCTTTGCCTTTCTCTTTTTCTTGCCTGATTTGTTAGCTTCAGCAAGCATAACCACAGGCTCATCCTTCTTGAGCAAATCCTCGGCTCTCTGCAACATATTGCTGAGTTCCTGGACGCTGACACTCAGCTTATTCATATTGTAGTTCATGGTGAACGCATTGAAGGAAGAGGGCAAAGAATTTAGGATGGCATCCACTTGCGTGCCAAGATCTAGCCCGGATCCAAGAGCTTCAAGTTCATTAATGTATCCCATCATGCGGAGACAATGGTCATGAACTTTCTGCCCTTTGGTCATCTGCGCGGTCATGAACAATTTCAGGACCTTTTGTCGAGTAGAACGGTTCTGCTCTTCATACATTGTTCTTAGACTGTCCAATATGTCCTTGGCTAGTTCGATCTGATCGAACTGCCTCTGTATTGAGTTGTCTAATGAGGCAATGACAAAGCAACGGGCTAGGGAGTTCTTATCCTCCCAATCTTGGTAGTCCCTCCTATGGGACTCAGAAGCCCTATCACCCGGACATTCCGGGGCAGGATTTTTCACCACCTTGTCTAACTTTTTGGAAGTTAGGACCAGCATAAGATTTCTGTACCAGTCGGCATAGTTTGGGCCCTTAAGCTTGTTATCGTCTAGAAGCTTTGCAAATTGACCGTTTGCCATTTTCTGATAAAACAGCAAAATCATTAGTCCACAACCTTAGTTTGATTCATGTTACCTACATAGATATGGCTTTTAATCTATGTTCCATTCCCATTTGTTCATCTCTGAGATTTCCCTCCTTTCTCAGTGACGGAGACGACGAAATGTCTCTGGAAATGTGGGAAAGCACATGGGGTGCGTGAAGCCAACTGTTTCAGCTGCATAACCCCACCACCTTTCTGTGACGGATCATATCCACTCATCAAATGAGTTTCCCTTTGGCCTCTGTCAGACAAGGTTCAGAGCCGTTTTCAGGTAAACCTTTCTGTCCAGTGAGTGCTTACCCATCATATTCAGGTTACGCCAAGGTACCGTGAGAGAGTTCCCATTTTCTGGTGAAGCCCTTCCCACATCAGTCTATGACGCCCCTATCATCTTATGAAACACTCTAATAGATCCAACAGCAAACGGATAACCCAATTTTATGGTGCGTTTCCTCATTACTGAAGGACCCATCATTGTGCTAATGACGGAAGGCCTTTAGAGAGTCCATCATATGGATCTCCCTATCACATGCATTCATATTTGCTGGAGGGAACAAAATTACGCCCTAGTTTTAATTTAGGTCAAACCAGAGTGGCTCCCACTGACTTTCATAAAGTCAGATTTCTGGTGGGCCTTAATCAGCTAGGGGTTCCGTACGCATCCCTTTTCAGGGTTGTGGGGCCCACCAAGTGAAGAGAGATCATCCAATGACCTTGAGGGACACCATGGCAATGATGTGCATTCAGCCATGGTGTGCGCAAGAGCCACTAACGAGTCTTCATGGGCCAAGTACTTATGGCCCATGGTCGTAGCACTTCAAACATCCAAACATCACATGTAAAGGAGGAAATGCTCCAATCAATTAACTGCTGTAAAGCCCATCGAATAGCCCATTTAAAATCTAAGTCATTAACAATTAATGTCTACTAGGTGCATGGGCTGAATCATAGATAGCAGTTCGGCCCATACAGCTCATCTCACAATAACGGGCTTTTGCAGTTTTAACCCTTTAAAACTGGGCTTTACAGGTGGGCCGAATTAATCCCTGTAATTGAACATCAGATTTGGAACAGCAAGTGTGAGAAATATGGACTGAAAAACAGTTCCTTTCGAACCCCAGATCCGGTCCAAACAGTTTTGGTCCAATCTAGTCCGAGAGGATCCAAAACTAATTTTCAATTCAAGAATTAATTCATGAAAGATCTGAAATTAAAAATTTTGATTTCAAACAATCACAAATCAATCTATGGACTGTTCGCACCACCTGCAAAACAGAGGTTAATCACAAGGGTTGCAGTTTCACAAACTGCAAATCGCAGAAAGCGATTTCTCCAACTGCAAATCTCCAGCGCCGCCATCTTCTTCCTTCTTCTTTAATCAAGAAAAAATAAAAAAAAAAACAGAAATCCTATTTCTATTAATTACATTCTTGATCAAATCCTATACATTCAGTCTAAAAATAAAAAAAAAATATTTACAGACCGAATTAAATGAAATAAATAAATAGAAAAGAAAAAAGGGTGCACCGACCATCTGCGCCAAATCTGCACTGCGATCTCCAGGTTCGAACAGTCCATTAAATCAAAATAAATAAAGAACAATTCTAAATAAATTTTGGATTTAAAAAAAAAATTAATTTCAGATCAATCGCCCTTAACAAGAAACAGTTTCTTGAAATAAAGAAAACAATCTGCGCAAATCTTGAAAGAACACCTTCTATCCATCTGCGCAGGGTCAGATCTGATTTTCTTTTGGTTCAAGATTCGAACCTATGGCTTTGATACCACTGAAAGAATGGTAGGATCCATCTGATGGATGCCATAAAGGTTGCGGAATGGGTGGGCGAATTTCAAAAATTTCCTACCTTCTCCCAACTGGGAATCATATTTCCTAAATTTAGAATACAATATTCAAGGATCCTACTTGAACCACAATCAAACCAGATTTGTACCAAAAGACAAATGGGAGGAATATACCTGATCCGGAGAAGCACTATCTCCCAAAGTTGGTGTTCACGCCCAAAGAATGCTCCAAGATCCGTTCCTGCTGAAGATGACACAGTTGTGGATGGAACAGAACCAGCAGGGTGCGTCCTACACACTGGATCCTTCACAAGAATCCACTGGAAGTACTAACACTGAATCCTTTTCAGTCTTTCTTGCAAGACTGATGTCAAGAACAGATTTCTTGACTTTCTTTTTCTGCAAAGATCTAATCTTGCAATGGTAGATGGCGGCGGCAAGAGGAGATCTCCAAAAACGAAAAGGCTGAACTGCTTTTCTCTTTTTCTGGAGAGTATGGAATCTGATCTCTATTCGCAGGAACCTTTCTTACGATTTTCCTTGGTTCGAAATCTGTTGTATTTCTCTCCTTCTTGGTTAGTTTTTCTCCTCCTTTCTTCTTGATTAAGAAACCTCCTTATTAGGAGTTATCCCAATCCAAATCAGTATTTGGATAGGGGATAATCTTAATCCTTTCTGCAGATAGAGTTAGCTTACTCCTGATCTTATCAGGAGGTTACCATATTCAAATCTAACTTGAATTTGGTCTCTAAGAGTGGATAAGGCTAAAGGCCCAATCCTTTTACTAACTTCAATATCAAATTCGCCCCATGGATGGGTGATCACATCAGCCCACCTCGAAATGGGCTTTCAGCCCATTAAGTGTTCAGTGTCTAATTACTTTCCAATCTGCTGCCCAGTTGGGCTCCTTTGTATTGCGTGGGACCCAAGCATTGATCTACACACCAGCCACATGGGTTCGGCCCAGCCTTTAATACAAGGCCTAGCCGAATTCACTGAAAAACTCAATGAACCCCTTGAGTCCATCATATGGACCCTATGGGCCCAACACTTACATTAAGTGGTCCCTGGGCCAAGCCATCTTATAAAAACCCAGGGACTGTGGGCAGGTGCAAGATTAGCCCATCAGGTATTATCCTAAATGGTCTTACACTTAACCTCTCAGCCCTTAATGATCAAGCACTGCCCGACAAGAGAGGACCTCTCCCTCGGCTGCAAGGAACAGTGCCGCACTTCCCTCTCACATGGATCCCAAGAATTAAAACTATTTGCAAACATTTTGAAACCGTACATATAAATATAAGTATATTAATTTTGCAAAACAAAATTCCAACGATTGAAATCAACTGCCGGCAGTTTGGTTTCCATCAGAGAGAGTGCATTCCCGATCATTACCCTTTGTCCGACAAAGTGATTGATTCTGTCACTATGACCACCCACTCAGATGAATTCTCAAACTGTCCCAACTGAAGGGATGAGAGATCCATCCTATGGACGCCCAAAAGATTGCGGAATAAGGGGCAAATTTCAAAAATTTTTCTCTCCCTTCAACTGGGAATCGTATTCCCCATTTAGAAAATCATATTTTCAAGGATCAATTCTGAACCATAAACTGAACCAGATCTGAACCAAAAAGGAGTGGGAAGGATTATACCTGATACGGAGAAATAATATCTCCCAACGAAGGTGTTCACGCCCAAGGAAGGATCCAAAGACAGATCCCACTGAAGAAGGCGCAGTGCTGGTGGAGCAGAATCAGCAGTGTTCTTCTCCAGGAACTCTGTCCTTCGCAAGAATCAGCAAGATGGTACATGAGCACAGCTTCCTTTCAATCCTTTTTCAAAGGACTGATGTCAAGATCCAATCTTGACTTCTCCCATAAGTGGAGATCGAACTAGCAAACAGGGCGGCAAGAACAGGGAGGCGGCAAGAGAGTATTTGCAAGGAGCAGAATTATCTCTTCTTGATTTCAGCACTAAAGAAAACCTGATGATCTGTGTGTTGTGTGTCTAAAGGCTGCCGCCCCCTTATTCTTTTATAATCTTAAAGGGATCAGCTCCTAATCAGATTAGGAGTTGCTAATCCAAATCATATTTGGGTTAGAAGTCCCTTTAAGTGATAAGGGATAATCCTTATCTTATCTGGAGATCAGATCAGCCATCTCCTAATCTGATTAGGAGGTTTCTAGATCTAAATAAGATTTAGATCTAGGACTCTCTAAGTGAATAGGGTCTAAGCCCAATCCTATTAGCTGATCCACTTCAGATTTCGCCCCTTTATTAACTAAATAAACAGCCCAGTTCGAAATGGGCTTTAGGCCCATTAAGCTTATGTTCTCACTTAACCCTCTTAACTGCTACCCAGTTGGGCTTCCTTGTATGGCGTGGGACCCAAGCATTGATCTACACATCAGCCACAGGGGTTCGGCCCAGCCTTTGTTACAAAGCCTGGCCGAATACACTGTTAAAGACAGTGCACCCCCTGAAACCCATCAAATGGGCTCTACGGGTCCAACACTTACCCTAAGAGGTCCCTGGGCCAAGCCACCTTGTAACACCCAGGGACTGTGGGCAGATGCAAGATTAGCCCATCAGGTATTAACCTCAATGGTCTTACACTTAACCTCTCAGCCCATAATGATCATACACTGCCCGACAAGAGAGGACCTCTCCCTCGGCTGCAAGGAACAGTGTTGCACTCTCCACTCACATGGATCCCGGGAATTAAAACCTTCTTGCAAACAATTTAGAAACCAAATATATATACTTTTATATCTTATATAAAATATATTTTGCAAAACAAATCTCAACGGTTGAAATCGGCTGCCGGCAGTCTTGGTTTCCATCAGTGAAAGTCTATCCCCGATCATTACCTTTGTCCGACACAGGGGCTGATCCTGTCACTAT
The DNA here is from genome assembly GCF_055504915.1 of Nelumbo nucifera. Classification (NCBI taxonomy): domain Eukaryota; kingdom Viridiplantae; phylum Streptophyta; class Magnoliopsida; order Proteales; family Nelumbonaceae; genus Nelumbo; species Nelumbo nucifera. The sequence continues at coordinate 40,165,920 of NC_142656.1, read as the reverse complement.
GATCACCCACTCAGATGAATTCTCGGACTGTCCCAACATACCCAGGTTTTGACCCCCGCTAAGGATCTCACTGATTGGTACATCAAAGATAGCCCAATCCGACACCTAGTGCAGTATCATAATCGAGTCTACGGGTCGGGTGTAACTTTCCAGTTTTGCCCACCAATCTCCAAGGTCCAGGGCAATACTGGAAATCTGGTCCAGTTCAAAGATTCAATTAATCCTACACTGTATGTGCCTAGGGTCTCACCCTGGCAGCTGAGACAAGCCACCCCAACCGACTTGGTGGCACTACAGTGTCGGCCTTGTCAGGATAGGTCTCCCCAGACCGACCCACTGGCTGTGAACATTCTAAACTAACACGAGTCTCATTAAGTGTCCAATTTAAGGGTATTACACAGAAACATACCAAGGGAACATGAATCAAATATGTATCTTTATTCATTTACAATAAACTCATAAAGTACATCATTCTGATTGAAGCTAAGGGCATACAAAACTGTCTAACACCAACATACCCAGGTTTTGATCCCCGCTAAGGATCTCACTGATTGGTATATCAATGACAGCCTGATCCGACACCTAGTGAAGTGTCATAATCGAGTCTAGGGGTCAGGTGTAACTTTCTAGTTTTGCCCATCTATCTCCAAGGTCCAGGGCAAGACTGGAAATCTGGTCCGGATCAAGGATTCAAGTAATCCTATACTGCATGTGCCTCGGGTCTTACCCTGGTGGCTGAGACAGGCCATCCCAACACTTGGTGGCACACCAGCATCAGCCTTGTTAGGATAAATCTCCCCAGACTTATCGAACGGCTGTGAACATTTAAAACTAACATGAATCTCTATAAATGTCCAGTTTTAGGGTTTTGCACAGAATTAAACCAAACAACATGAATCAAACATGCACTTTATTTATTTCCACTAAATAACAAAAGTACATCAAATCAGATTGAAGCTAAGGGCATATATAAACTGTCTAACAATAAGATGGGTTTCAGGGGGTGCACTGTCCATAACAGTGTATTCGGCTAGGCCTTGTAACAAAGGCTGGGCTGAACCCATGTGGCTGATGTGTAGATCAATGTTTGGGTCCCACGCCATACAAGGAAGCCCAACTGGGCAGCAGTTAGGAAGGTTAAGTGAGCACATAAGCTTAATGGGCTTAAAGCCCATTTCGAACTGGGCTATTTAATTAGTCAAATATGGGGCGAATTCTGAGATGGATTAGCATATAGGATAGGATCTTGACCCTATCCACTCAGAGAGTCCAGAGATTCAGATCTAGAAACCTCCTAATGAGATTAGGAGAATGCTGATCTAATCTTCAGTTAAGATAAGGGTTTATCCTTATCACCTAAAGAGAAGGCTGATCCAAATATGATTTGGATAAGCAGCTCCTAATTGGATTAGGAGCTGATTTTTCTAGGTTAACAAAGAAAAGAAGGGCGTGGCAGCTTTTAGAATACACAGATTGAGATCCTCTTGAGTGTTGAAATCACAAGAAGAGAGAATTTTGCACCCTGCAAATACTCTCTTGTCGCCTCCTTACTACTGCCGCCATTACCTTCAGTTCGATCTCCAGTTCTTGGGAGAAATCAAGATCTGATCTTGACACCAATCTTTTGGGAAAAGATTCATTGGAGTTGTACTCACAAGCCATCTAGTTGATTCTTGCGAAGGGTCAGGTTCTTTTGGAAGAACATTGTTGATTCTGCTCCATCCTGCACTGTGCCGTCTTCAGTGGGAGCAGATTTTGGATCCTTCCTTGGGCGTGAACACCTCCATTGGAAGATACTATTTCTCCGTATCAGGTATAATTCTCTCCTACTCCTTTTGGTTCAGATCTGGTTCAGTTTATGGTTCAAGAATGATCCTTGAAAATTTGATTTTCTAAAATAGGGAATGTGATTCCCAGTTGAAGGGAGAGAAAATTTTTTGAAATTCGCCCCCTTATTCCGCAATCTTTGGCCGTCCATACGATGGACCTCTCATCCCTTCACAATCAAGAACAATAAACTGAACCAGATCTGAAACAAAAGGAGTAGGAGAAGATTATACCTGATACAGAGAAATAGTATCTCCCAATGAAGGTGTTCACGCCCAAGGAAGGATCCAAAGACTGCTCCCACTGAAGATGGCGCAGTGCAGGATGGAGCAGAATCAGCAGTATTCTTCTCCAAGAATTCTGTTCATCGCCAGAAACAGCACGATGGCACGTGAGCATAGCTTCCTATCAATTCTTTCTCAAAGAACTGATGTCAAGATCCAATCTTGACTTCTCCCACAACTTGAGATCGAACTGGATGTCTGGCGGATGCAGGAAGGAGGCGGCAAGAAAGATCTTTGCAGGGATTGCAGAAATCTTTCTTCTCTAATTTCAGCTCTGAAGAGGATCTGATTATGTGATGCTTATAAAGGCTGGCGCCCCCTCCTTCTTTTGTAAAGCCAAAGGATCCTCTCCTAATCCAATTAGGAACTTCTGATCCAAAACATATATGGATCAGACCTCTCTTTAGGTGATAAGGATAAACCCTTATCTTATCTGCAGATTAGATCAGCCTTCTCCTAATCTCATTAGGAGGTTTCTAGATCTGAATCATATTCAGATCTGCACTCTCTGAGTGGATAGAGTTTAGACCCTATCCTATCTGCTGATCCATCTCAGAATTCTCCCATATTTAACTTATGAAATAAGTCCAACTCGAAATGGGCTTTAGGCCCATTAAGCTTATGTGCTCACTTAACCTTCCCAACTGTTGCCCAGTTGGGCTTCCTTGTATGGCGTGGGACCAAAGCATTGATCTACACATCAGCCACATGGGTTCGGCCCAGCCTTTGTTACAAGGCCTGGCCGAATACACTGCTATGGACAGTGCACCCTGTGAAACCCATCAAATGGGCTCTATGGGCCCAACAATTACCCTAAGTGGTCCCTAGGCCAAGCCACCTTGTAACACCCAGGGACTGTGGGCAGATGCACGATTAGCCCATCAGGTATTATCCTCAATGGTCTTACACTTAACCTCTCAGCCCATAATAATCATACACTGCCTGACAAGAGAGGACCTCTCCCTCGGCTGCAAGGAACAGTGTTGCACTCTCTACTTATATGGATCCCGGGAATTAAAACTTTCTTGCAAACATTTTAGAAACCATAATATATATTTTTATATCTCATATAAAATATACTTTGCAAAACAAATCTCAACGATTGAAATCGGCTACCGGTAGTCTTGGTTTCCATCAGTGAGAGTGCATCCCCGATCATTACCTTTGTCTGACAAAGGGGCTGATCCTGTCACTACGATCACCCACTTAGATGAATTCTCAGACTGTCCCAACATACCCAGGTTTTGACCCCCGCTAAGGATATCACTGATTGGTACATCAAAGATAGCCCAATCCGACACCTAGTGCAGTATCATAATCGAGTCTAGGGGTCGGGTGTAACTTACCAGTTTTGCCCATCAATCTCCAGGGTCCAGGGCAATACTGGAAATCTGGTCCAGTTCATAGATTCAATTAATCCTACACTGTATGTGCCTAGGGTCTCACCCTGGCAGCTGAGATAGGCCACCCCAACCGACTTGGTGGCACCACAATGTCAGCCTTATCAGGATAGGTCTCCCCAGACCGACCCACTGGCTGTGAACATTCTAAACTAACACGAGTCTCATTAAGTGTCCAGTTTAAGGGTATTACACAGAAACATACCAAGGGAAGGCCTTGAAAGAGTTCATGATCGTGCAGATGTCCAAGGGCCAACAAGTTCACGACCATTGTCTTCAGATGATGGGTTACATCAATGAACTAGAGGCTCTTGGATCTGGGCTGGACCTTGCAACCCAAATAGATGCTATCCTTAATTCTTTGCCTCCTTCCTTTAATTCGTTCATCATGAACAAGCTGAATGTCAGCTTGCAAGAGCTTAGCAATATGTTGCACCGAGCAGAAGAACTGATTAAAAAGGATGAGCCTGTAGCTATGCTTGTTGATAATAGCAAGACAGGCAAGAGAAAGAGGAAGGCAAAGAAGCCTCAAACGAAAGCCACTAAGGGTAAGAAGCAAAAGAAAGAAAAAGCATCGGAAGCCTGTCACTTCTTACCCTTAGTGGCTTTCTTCTGAGGCTTCTTCACTAAGGGTAAGAAGCAGAAGAAAGACAAAACATCGGATGCCTGTCAATTCTGCAAGAAGACTGGCCATTGGAAACGGAACTGTCCTACCTACCTGGAATCCAAGAAAGGTAATTTCAAAACTTGTGTTATCGAAACCAATTTATTAGTAGCTTTTGCATCCTGGTGTATTGACTTTGGGGTTCAAGGTAATTTCATGCATGTAACTCACTGTAGGGGTTCAAGGTAAGCAGAAGGCCGAGTGAAGGAGAAGTTACGTTCTACTTGGGGACTTCTGCAATTGTTGCAGCCACGGCCATAGGAACCGTAGAGTTAATTTTTAGAGAATGAACAATTGTACTAAAAGATTGTCTTTATGTACAAAATTTAAGAAGATATTTGATTTCTGTCTCAAAACTGTGTGCGGATGGTTATTCTGTCTTCTTTAGTAATATGATTACTATTAAAAGAAACAACAGATTCATTGCATATGGGGTACTAGAGAACGGTCTCTATGTTCTACATCCTTCTCTAAAACTAACATAACCGAAACTACGTTGGCTGAAATCCCCAAGAAAAGAGTTTGTGATACTCCCACGTGCTTGTGGCATTACCGACTTGGCCATATCGGTGTTGACCGAATCACAAGGTTGGTAAAGGATGGTCCTTTGGATTTTCTAACTGTAGAAGATCTTCCCACCTGTGAGCCTTGCCTACAAGGTAAGATGACGAAACGGCCATTTAATGGTAAGCCTGAGAGAAGTACAGGCACATTTGACCTTATACATAGTGATGTATGTGAAGGGATGAGAGATCCATCCTATGGACGCCCAAAGATTGCGGAATAAGGGGCGAATTTCAAAAAATTTATCTCTCCCTTCAACTGGGAATCGTATTCCCTATTTAGAAAATCATATTTTCAAGGATCAATCTTGAACCAGATCTGAACCAAAAGGAGTGGGAGAGGATTATACCTGATACGGAGAAATACTATCTCCCAATGGAGGTGTTCACGCCCAAGGAAGGATCCAAAATCTGCTCCCACTGAAGATGGCGCAGTGAAGGATGGAGCAGAATCAGCAATGTTCTTCAAAAGAACTTGACCCTTCGCAAGAATCAACTGGACGGCTTGTGAGTACAGCTCCAATCAATCTTTTCCCAAAAGATTGAAATCAAGATCCAATCTTGATTGCTCCCAAGAACTGGAGATCGAACTGAAGGAATGGCAATGGCAGGAAGGTGGCGGCAGGAGAGAATTCACAGTATGCAGGAAATCTCTCAATCTCTCTTTCTTTAAGAGAAGAATGCTGTTGATGATGTTGTGTTCTTCAAGGCTGTCGCCCCCTTCCCCTTTTATAATCTTAAAGGGATCAGCTCCTAATCAGATTAGGAGTCACTAATCCAAATCATATTTGGGTCAGAAGTCCCTTAGTGATAAGGGATAATCCTTATCTTATCTGCAGATCAGATCAGCTGTCTCCTAATCAAATTAGGAGGTTTCCAGATCTAAATCTTATTTAGATCTTGGACTCTCTGAGTGGATAGGGTCTAAGCCCAATCCTTTTAGCTGACCCACTTCAGAATTCGCCCCCTTTTAAATGACTGATCAAATCAGCCCAGTTCGAAATGGGCTTAAGGCCCATTAAGGTTATGTACCCAAAAAACCTTCCAAATTGCTGCCCAGTTGAGCTTCCTTGTATGGCGTGGGACCCAAGCATTGATCTACACATCAGCCACATGGGTTCAGCCCAGCCTTTGTTACAAGGCCTGGCCGAATGCACTGCTGAAGACAGTGTACCCCCTGAAACCCATCAAATGAGCTCTATGGGCCCAACACTTACACTAAGTGGTCCCTGGGCCAAGCCATCTTGTAACACCCAGGGACTGTGGGCAGATGCAAGATTAGCCCATCAGGCATTATCCTCAATGGTCTTACACTTAACCTCTCAGCCCATAATGATCATACACTGCCCGACAAGAGAGGACCTCTCCCTCGGCTGCAAGGAACAGTATTGCACTCTCCACTTATATGGATCCCAGGAATTAAAACCTTCTTGCAAACAATTTAGAAACCATACATATATACTTTTATATCTTATATAAAATATATTTTGCAAAAACAAATCTCAACGGTTGAAATCGGCTGCCAGCAGTCTTGGTTTCCAACAGTGAGAGTGCATCCCCGATCATTACCTTTGTCCGACAAAGGGGCTGATCCTGTCACTATGATCACCCACTCAGATGAATTCTCGGACTGTCCCAACATACCCAGGTTATGACCCCCGCTAAGGATCTCACTGATTGGTACATCAAAGACAGCCCAATCTGACTCCTAGTGTAGTATCATAATCGAGTCTAGGGGTCGGGTGTAACTTTCCAGTTTTGCCCATCAATCTCCATGGTCCAGGGCAATACTGGAAATCTGGTCCAGTTCAAAGATTCAATTAATCCTACACTGTATGTGCCTAGGGTCTCACCCTGGCAGCTGAGACAGGCCACCCCAACCGACTTGGTGGCACCACAGTGTCAGCCTGGTCAGGATAGGTTTCCCCAGACCGACCCACTGGCTGTGAACATTCTAAACTAACACGAGTCTCATTAAGTGTCCAGCTTAAGGGTATTAGACAGAAACATACCAAGGGAACATGAATCAAATATGTATCTTTATTCATTTACAATAAACTTATAAAGTACATCATTCTGATTGAAGCTAAGGGAATACAAAACTGTCTAACAGCTCCCACTTGCACTTAGGTCCAATCAGGTACTAGTCTAAGTCCCATGCTTTCCATGTGTTTCCCAAACACTTTCTGTGACAGTGGCTTAGTCAATGGGTCTACCACATTCTCCGCTGATGCTACCTCTTTACACTATCCTCCTGTAGGTCCAGCGTTGTCATACAACGGTGGAATGGGTGATGTGCTGAATTCCAAATTCAGGAATGAATACCTTCATTCATAAGGCAGCCTCACTTACGGCAATGCTTTCGGCTTGGGTTGGGGACTATTAATTTGCTACTTAGGACCCCTGTTTGCTGACATTCAGGAAACAACACACGATCCTATCGAGAAACCATATCCAGATGTAGACTTTCTATCATCTGGGTCTGACAGGAAATCGGCATCTGTATACCCTTGGATCTGTAGTGAGCTACCGTCGAACACCAGACAAAACTCTTTTGTCCTTCGAAGGTACTTAAGTATGTTTTTCACAGCAGTCCAATGCTCCTGCCCTGGGTTGGCCTGAAATCTGCTTACTACACTCACTGCCTGAGATATGTCAAGACGAGTGCACAGCATGGCATACATGATGCTCCCTACGGCTGAGGCATAAGGAACGTCTTTCATGCCATCAATCTCCTCAGAAGTCTTGGGAGACGTCTTCTTGGAGAGAGTGACTCCGTGCTTGAAAGGAACATTTCCTCTCTTGGAGTTTTCCATGCTGTATCTTTTGACTATTTTGTCAATGTAAGCAGATTGGGAGTTTTCCATGCTGTATCCAGCCCAGATCCAAGAGCCTCTAGTTCGTTGATATAGCCCATCATCCGAAGACAATGGTCGTGAACTTGTTGGCCCTTGGACATCTGCGCGGTCATGAACTGTTTCAAGACCTTCTGTCGAGTAGAACGATTCTGCTCTTCGTACATTGTCCTAAGACTGTCCAATACGTCTTTAGCAAGTTCGATCTGATCGAACTGCCTCTGAATTGGATTGTCCAAGGAGGCAATGATATAGCAGCGGGCAAGGGAGTTTTTCTCCTCCCATTCTTGGTATTCTCTTCTTCGGGCCTCAGAAGCCCTATCTCCCGGACGATCCGGGGCAGGATTCTTTGCTACCTTGTCCAATTTCTCAGAGGTTAAGACCAACATAAGGTTCCTATACCAGTCAGCATAGTTTGGGCCCTTCAACTTGTTGTCATCAAGTAGCTTTGCAAATGATCCGTTTGCCATTTTCTGATAAAAGAGCAAACATCAGTCCACGACCTAATTTGATTCATGTTCATTTCATAGGTATGGATTTTAATCTACGATCCATTTCCATTTATTCGTCTCTAAGATTTCCCTCCTTTCTCAGTGCCGGAGACTATGGGTTGTCTCTGGAAATGTGGGAAATCACATAGGGTGCATGAAGCCAACTGTTTCAGCTGCATAACCCCACCACCTTTTTGTGAAGGATCATATCCACTCATCATATGAGTTTTCCCTTTTGCCTCTGTCAGACAAGGTTCAGAGCCGTTGTCAGGTAAACCTTTCTATCCAGTGAGTGCTTACCCATCATATTCGTGAACGCCAAGGTACCGTGAGAGGGTTCCCATTTTCTGGTGAAGCCCCTCCCACATCGATCTATGACGCCCCTATCATCTTATGAAACACTTAGACAAGCCCAACAGCAAATGGATAGCCCATTTTCTAGTGCATTTCCTCATTACTGAAGGACCCATCCTCGTGCTAAAGATGGAAGGCCTTTAGAGAGTTCATCATATGAATCTCCCTATCACATGCACTCATATTGTCTGGAGGGAACAGATAATTACGCCCTAGTTCTATCTTTAGGTCAAACCAAAGTGGCTCCCACTGACTTTCATAAAGCCAGATTTTGGTGGGCCTAAATCGGCTAGGGTTCCGCACGAGACCTCATGATGAGGTGTGGGGCCCACCACTGAGGGAGGTCATCCAATGACCAAAAGGGACACCATGGCAATGATGTGCATTCAGCCATGGTGTGCGAAAGAGCCACTGTCGATTGAGCATGGGCCAAGTACTTATGGCCCATGTACGCAACACATCACACATCCATACATCACATGCAGGGATAAATTGATCCAATTAATTAATTATCTGTAAAGCCCATTTGAAGCCCATTTTAAATCCATAATATTAACCATTAACATTATCTAGGTATATGGGCCGAACGGTTCAACCCATATAGCTTTAAGGGTTAAGTGGGCTTTTAGCAGTTTTAACTATTTAAAACTGGGCCTTTACAGGTTGGGCCGAATTAACCATTCAATTAAATATCAATCCTTAGGCCCATTAGTGGGAAAATTAGGGCTGACTTTCAGCCTTGATTAAACCCTAGATTTGGTCCAAACAGTTTGAACCAATCTTGGTTCGAATGGGTCTAGGGTTTGATTTTTAATCAAATCTTTAATTCAAGAAAATAATCTGAAATTAATTTCTGATAAAAGAAAAACAAGAATCAGTAAATCAGGGCTGTTCGCACAATCCATCCTGCAAAACAAAGGTTAGATCACAGAATGCAGTTTCACAAACTGCAAATCGCAGATGGCGATTCTCCCATCTGCGAAATCTTCTTCTCTGCGAAATCTCCCTTTCTGCGCCGCCATCTTCGATCCAATATTAAAATAAATAGAAATCCTATTTCTATTAATAATTACATCAGATCGAATACCTATACATTGAGTCTAGAAAAATAAAAAAAATTATTTACAGACCAAATGTAATAAATAAATCAAGAAACTGCAAATCTTGCAGGTTCCCTGCGCAAACCAAGATTTCGATCTCCTCTTGTACGAACAGCCCATAAATCAAGAAAATCATAAAGAACAATTCTAAATAATAATCAGATTTATATAAAATTAATTTCAGATTATTCGCCCATTAATTTTGGGAACAAAATTTCCCAAAACCCAAATCTGCGCAAATCGGGTAGAACACCTTCTGCCCATTTGCGAAGGTTCAGATCTGAAACAAATTGGTTCAAGATTTGAACCATGGCTCTGATACCACTGAAGGGATGAGAGATCCATCCTATGGACGCCCAAAGATTGCGGAATAAGGGGCGAATTTCAAAAAATTTATCTCTCCCTTCAACTGGGAATCGTATTCCCTATTTAGAAAATCATATTTTCAAGGATCAATCTTGAACCAGATCTGAACCAAAAGGAGTGGGAGAGGATTATACCTAATACGGAGAAATACTATCTCCCAATGGAGGTGTTCACGCCCAAGGAAGGATCCAAAATCTACTCCCACTGAAGATGGCGCAGTGAAGGATGGAGCAGAATCAGCAATGTTCTTCAAAAGAACTTGACCCTTCGCAAGAATCAACTGGATGGCTTGTGAGTACAGCTCCAATGAATCTTTTCCCAAAAGATTGAAATCAAGATCCAATCTTGATTGCTCCCAAGAACTGGAGATCGAACTGAAGGAATGGCAATGGCTGGAAGGTGGCGGCAGGAGAGAATTCACAGTATGCAGGAAATCTCTCAATCTCTCTTTGTTTAAGAGAAGAATGCTGTTGATGATGTTGTGTTCTTCAAGGCTGCCGCCCCCTTCCCCTTTTATAATCTTAAAGGGATCCGCTCCTAATCAGATTAGGAGTCACTAATCCAAATCATATTTGGGTTAGAAGTCCCTTAGTGATAAGGGATAATCCTTATCTTATCTGCAGATCAGATCAGCTGTCTCCTAATCTAATTAGGAGGTTTCCAGATCTAATTCTTATTTAGATCTTGGACTCTCTGAGTGCATAGGGTCTAAGCCCAATCCTTTTAGCTGACCCACTTCAGAATTCGCCCCCTTTTAAATGACTGATCAAATCAGCCCAGTTCGAAATGGGCTTAAGGCCCATTAAGGTTATGTACTCAAAAAACCTTCCAAATTGCTACCCAGTTGGGCTTCCTTGTATGGCGTGGGACCCAAGCATTGATCTACACATCAGCCACATGGGTTCAGCCCAGCCTTTGTTACAAGGCCTGGCCGAATGCACTGCTGAAGACAGTGTACCCCCTGAAACCCATCAAATGAGCTCTATGGGCCCAACACTTACACTAAGTGGTCCCTGGGCCAAGCCACCTTGTAACACCCAGGGACAATGGGCAGATGCAAGATTAGCCCATCAGGCATTATCCTCAATGGTCTTACACTTAACCACTCAGCCCATAATGATCATACACTGCCCGACAAGAGAGGACCTCTCCCTCGGCTGCAAGGAACAGTGTTGCACTCTCCACTTATATGGATCCCGGGAATTAAAACCTTCTTGCAAACAATTTAGAAACCATACATATATACTTTTATATCTTATATAAAATATAATTTGCAAAAACAAATCTCAACGGTTGAAATCGGCTGCCGGCACTCTTGGTTTCCATCAGTGAGAGTGCATCCCCGATCATTACCTTTGTCCCACAAAGGGGCTGATCCTATCACTATGATCACCCACTCAGATGAATTCTCGGACTGTCCCAACATACCCAGGTTTTGACCCCCGCTAAGGATCTCACTGATTGGTACATCAAAGACAGCCCAATCCGACACCTAGTGTAGTATCATAATCGAGTCTAGGGGTCGGGTGTAACTTTCCAGTTTTGCCCATCAATCTCCAAGGTCCAGGGCAATACTGGAAATCTGGTCCAGTTCAAAGATTCAATTAATCCTACACTGTATGTGCCTAGGGTCTCACCCTGGCAGCTGAGACAGGCCACCCCAACCGACTTGGTGGCACCACAGTGTCAGCCTGGTCAGGATAGGTCTCCCCAGACCGACCCACTGGCTGTGAACATTCTAAACTAACACGAGTCTCATTAAGTGTCCAGCTTAAGGGTATTAGACAGAAACATACCAAGGGAACATGAATCAAATATGTATCTTTATTCATTTACAATAAACTCATAAAGTACATCATTCTGATTGAAGCTAAGGGCATACAAAACTGTCTAACAGTATGTGGTCCCCTGAGTGTTAGGACATAGAATCAACACGTGTATTTCAACACCTTTTCAGATGATTTCACACGATATGGTTACGTGTACCTAATGTGACACAAGTCTGAATCCTTTGAAAAGTTCAAAGAGTTCAGACAAGAGGTCGAGAAACAGTTAAGGAGAGAAATTAAAGCCCTTCGATCAGATCGAGGTGGCGAGTATCTCTCTGACGAAATCAATGACTACTTAAAGGACAATGGGATAATATCACAATTGGCTCCTCCTGCTACACCACAACTTAACGGTGTTTCAAAGATGAGGAATAGGACCTTATTTGATATGGTCCGGTCACTTCTCATACACTCAGAGTTACCCACATCCTTTTGGGGTTATGCATTAGAGACTACGATTTCCGTGCTGAATCGAGTTCCAACCAAATCGGTTCCGAACACTCCATATGAACTTTGGATTGGAAAGAAACCAAGTGTCAGACACTTGAAGATTTGGGGTTGTCCCACACACGTTAAAAGAACGAGTGCAGACAAGTTGGAATCCAAGACCAGGCATTGCCTATTCGTAAGCTACCCAAAAGGCTCTGTGGGTTACCTATTCTATGACCCAAGTGAGTAGAAGGTGTTTTGTAGCCAAAATAAACAATTCTTGGAAACCGATTACATCCTGTACACCCATCGTTAGGAAGTAGTTCTTGATGAAGAGAGCTCAGGAGCAGTGGGAGATGTCCCACAAGTTCCAGGTAGTGACCAACCTAGAAGATCCACTCAGGTATCCAGGCCACCAGTCTGTTATGGTTATGACCAGGATACTTACCTGGTGAAAACCATGACTAGTGAGGAGGATCTCGTGACTTATGCGGAAGCTATGTTGGACATAGATTCCCAGAAGTGGGTGGAGGCCATGAGAGCTGAGATGGACTCAATGGAGACCAATGGAGTCTAGACTCTAATAGATCTGCCCTCCGCGGTAAAAGCAATTAGTTGCAAATGGATTTACAAGAGGAAGAAGGGCCCCGATGGAAGGGTTGAGACATTCAAAACTCGTCTGGTGGCGAAAGGGTACACTCAGAAAGAGGGCATCGATTATGAGGAAACCTATTTTCCTGTGGCCATGCTTAAATTCATTAGGATCCTACTAGCTATAGCAGCATACCATGATTATGAGATTTGGCAAATGGATGTCAAAACTGCATTCTTGAATGGAGATCTTACTGAAGATATCTATATGCAGCAGCCGCAAGGCTTCATTGCTGCAGGTTATGAAAACATGGTATGTAAACTTAACAGATCCATCTATGGACTTAAGCAAGCTTCTAGAAGTCGGAACATTCATTTTGACTCTGCTGTCAAATCGTTTAACTTCGAGTAGAAAGCCACTATCACAGAAAATGTGGTAGCATCAGCGGAAAATGTGGCAGACCCTTTGACAAAGCCACTATCACAGAAAGTGTTTGAGAAACACGTGGAAAGCATGGGACTCTGGCTTGTACCAGATTGGCCCAAGGACCACTTAGGGTAAGTGATGGGCCCATAGAGCCCATATGATGGGCTTCAGTGGGTGCACTGTCCATAACAGTGTATTCGGCCAGGCCTTGTATCAAAGGCTGGGCTGAACCCATGTGGCTGATATGTAGATCAATGCTTGGGTCCCACGCCATACAAGGAAGCCCAACTGGGCAGCAGATTGGAAAGTTCAAAGAGTTCAGACAGGAAGTCGAGAAACAATTAGGGAGAGAAATTAAGGCCCTTCGATTAGATCGAGGTGGCAAGTATCTCTCTGACGAATTCAGGGACTACTTAAAGGACAATGGGATAGTGTCACAACTAGCTCGTCCTGCTACACCTCAACTCAACGGTGTTTCAGAGAGGAGGAATAGGACCTTGTTGGACATGGTCCGGTCGCTTCTCGTACACTCACAATTACCCACGTCCTTTTGGGGATACGCATTAGAGACTGCTATCTACGTGCTGAATCGGGTTCCAACCAAATCAGTTCCGAAAACTCCATATGAACTTTGGACCGGAAGGAAGCCAAGTGTAAGACACTTGAAGATTTGGGGTTGTCCTGCACACGTTAAAAGAACAAGTGCGGACAAGTTGGAATCTAAAACCAGTTGTTGCCTGTTTATAGGCTACCCAAAGGATTCGGTGGGTTACTTATTCTATGACCCAAGTGAGCAGAAAGTGTTCTGCAGTCGAAACGCCCGATTCATAGAATCCGATTACATCCTGGACACTCATCGTCAGGAAATAGTTCTTGATGAGGAGAGCTCAGGAGCTGTGGGAGATGTCCCACAAAATCCAGGTAATGATCAACCTAGAAGAACCACCCAAGTATCCAGACCACCAGTCTGATATGGCTACGACTAGGATAGTTACCTGGTGGAAGCCTTGACTAGTGAAGGGGATCCCGTGACTTACGCGGAAGCTGTGTTAGACATAGACTCCCAGAAGTGGGTGGAGGCCATGAGAGCTGAGATGGACTCAATGGAGACCAACGGAGTCTGGACCCTAGTGGATCCGCCCTCCGGGGTAAAAAGCAATTGGTTGCAAATGGATCTACAAGAGGAAGAAGGGCACCGATGGCAGGATTGAGACCTTTAAAGCTCGTTTGGTGGCGAAAGGGTATACTCAGAAAGAGGGCATCGACTATGAGGAAACCTTTTCGCCCGTGGCCATGCTTAAATCCATTAGGATCCTGCTAGCTGTAGCAGCGTACCATGACTACGAGATTTGGCAAATGGATGTCAAAACAGCGTTCCTGAATGGAGATCTTAGTGAAGATATCTACATGCAGCAGCCGCAAGGCTTCATTGCTGCTGGTCAGGAACACATGGTATGTAAACTTAATAGATCCATATATGGACTTAAGCAGGCTTCAAGGAGTTGGAACATCCGTTTTGATTCTGCAGTCAAAACGTTTGACTTTGAGCAGAATCTGGATGAGCCCTGTGTTTACAGGAAATCCAGTGGGGATAAGATCACCTTTTTGGTCTTGTACGTGGACGATATCCTACTCATTGGGAATGATGTAGGAATGTTGACTTCGGTCAAGGTATGGCTATCACAGCAGTTCTCCATGAAAGATCTTGGAGAAGCTTCATACATACTGGGTCTTCGACTCTATAGAGATAGATCGAAGCGGATAATTGGATTATCCCAGGCTACTTATATTGACAAAATTGTCAAAAGATACAGCATGGAAAACTCCAAGAAAGGAAACGTTCCTTTCAGGCACAGAGTCACTCTCTCCAAGAAGATGTCTCCCAAGACTTCTGAGGAGATTGAGAGCATGAGAGACGTTCCCTATGCCTCAGCCGTAGGGAGCATCATGTATGCCATGCTGTGCACTCGCCCTGACATAGCTCAGGCGGTGAGTGTGGTAAGCAGATTCCAGGCAAACCCAGGGTAGGAGCATTGGACTGCTGTGAAGAACATACTCAAATACCTTTGAAGGACAGAAGAGTTTTGTCTAGTATTCGATGGTAGTTCACTGCAAGTTCTAGGGTATACTGATGCCGATTTCCAGTCGGATCCGGATGATAGAAAGTCTACATCTAGGTATGTTTTCACGATAGGATCATGTGCTGTTTGCTGGAAAAGCAGCAAACAGGGGTCCACTGCAGACTCCACAACCGAGGCCGAGTACATTGCCGCAAGTGAAGCTGCCAAGGAAGCCGTGTGGATGAAGAAGTTCATACACGAATTAGGAGCGATTCCATCCAGCACATCACCCATACCGCTCAGAATTCGCCCCCTTTAATTGACTGATCAAATCAGCCCAGTTCGAAATGGGCTTATGGCCCATTTAAGGTAATGTACTCACTTAGCCTTCCAAACTACTGCCCAGTTGGGCTTCCTTGTATGGTGTGGAACCCAAAAATTGATCTACACATCAGCCACATGGGTTCAGCCTAGCCTTTGTCACAAGGCCTGGCCGAATACACTATTATGGACAGTACACCCCCTGAAACCCATCCTATGAGCTCTATGGGCCCAACACTTACCCTAAGTGATCCCTAGGTCAAGCCACCTTGTAACACCCAGGGACTGTGGGCAGATGCATGATTAGCCCATCAGGTATTATCCTCAATGGTCTTACACTTCACCTCTCAGCCCATAATGATCAAACACTGCCCGACAAGGGAGGACCTCTCCCTTGACTACAAGGAACAGTGTTCCACTCTCTGCTTACATGGATCCTAGGAATTAAAACCTTTTGCAAATCATTTTGAAACCATAACATATATATATATATATATAAATATATTTTGCAAAACAAAATCTCAACAATTGAAATCGGCTGCCGGCAGGATAAATCTCCCCAGACTTACCAAATGGTTGTGAAGATTCTAAACTAACACAAGTCTCATTAAGTGTCCAGTTTAAGGGTATTACACAGAAACACACCATCAGAACTTGAATCAAATGTGTACTTTATTCAATTTACAATAAATTCATAATGTACAAATTTGTGATTGAAGTTAAGGGCATACAACTGTCTAACAGTTCCCACTTGCACTTAGGTCCAATCTGGTATAAGCCAGAGTCCCACACTTTCCACGTGTTTCTCGAACATTTTTTGTGTCAGTGAAATAGTCAATGGGTCTGCTACATTTTCCGCTGATGCTACCTTCTGAATCATGATGTCCCCTCTACCAACAATCTCCTGGAGTACGTGGTACTTCCTCTCGATGTGCTTCGACTTCGAGTGGACTCGTGGCACCTTAGCCTGAGCAATCACTCCATTGTTGTCACACAACAATGGGATGGGTGATGTGCCGGACGGAACTACTCCCAATTCATGAACGAACATCTTCATCCACACGGCTTCCTTGGCAGCTTCACTTGCAGCAATGTATTCGGCCTCGGTTGTGGAGTCTGCTGTGGACCCCTGTTTGCTGCTTTTCCAGCAAACAGCACACGATCCTATCGTGAAAACATATCCAGATGTCGACTTTCTATCATCCGGATCCGACTGGAAATCCGCATCTGTATACCATTGGATCTGTAGTGAACTACCATCGAATACCAGACAAAACTCTTTTGTCCTTCGAAGGTACTTAAGTATGCATTTCACAGCAGTCCAATGCTCCTGCCCTGGATTGGCCTGGAATCTGCTTACTACACTCATTGCCTGGGCAATGTCAAGATGAGTGCACAGCATGGCATACATGATGCTCCCTACGGCTGAGGCATAGGGAACATCTTTCATGCTCTCGATCTCCTCAGAGGTCTTTGGAGACATCTTCTTGGAGAGATTGACTCCATGCCTGAAAGGAACATTTCCTTTCTTGGAGTTTTCCATGTTGTATCTCTTGACTATTTTGTCAATATAAGCAGATTGGGATAATCCTATTATCCGCTTCAATCTATCTCTATAGAGTCGAAGACCCAGTATATAGGAGGCTTCTCCAAGGTCTTTCATGGAGAATTGCTGTGATAGCCATACTTTTATCGTAGTTATTATTCCTACATCAGTCCCAATGAGTAGAATGTCATCTACATACAGAACCAGAAACGTAACCTTGTCACCACTAGTCTTCCTGTAAACACAGGGTTCATCCGGATTCTGCTCAAAATCAAACTTTTTGACCGTAGAGTCAAATCGGATGTTCCAACTTATAGAAGCTTGCTTGAGTCCATATATGGATCTATTCAACTTACAGACCATGTGTTCCTGACCCGCAGCTACAAAACCTTGCAGTTGCTGCATATAGATATCTTCAGAAAGATCTCCATTCAGGAACACAGTTTTGACATCCATCTACCAAATCTCATAGTCATAGTAAGTTCCTACAGCTAGCAGGATCCTAATGGATTTAAGCATGGCCACGGGTGAAAAGGTTTCCTCATAATCGATGCCTTCTTTCTGAGTGTATCATTTCGCCACTAGACGAGCTTTGTAGGTCTCAACCCTGCCATCGGGGCCCTTCTTCCTCTTGTAGATCCATTTGCAACCAATTGCTTTTACCCTAGAGGACGGATTCACTAGAGTCCAGACTCCATTGGTCTCCATTGAGTCCATCTTAGCTCTCATGGCATCTACCCATTTAAGGGAGTCTATGTCCAACATAGCTTCCGCATAAGTCACGGGATCCTCTTCACTAGTCAAGGTTTCAACCAAGTAAGTATCCTGATCGTAACCAAAACGGACCGGTGGCCTGGACACCCGAGTAGATCTTCTAGGTTGGCACTACTGGAACTTGTAGGACACCTCCCACTGCATCTGAGCTCTCCTCATCAAGAACAATTTCCTGACGAAGATTTTCTAGGATGTAGTCATTTTCCAAGAATTGTGCATTCCGACTGCAGAACACCTTTTGCTCACTTAGATCATAGAATAGGTACCCACTAAGCCCTTTGGGTAGCCTACGAATAGGCAACGGCTGGTCTTGGATTCCAATTTGTCCAGATTCGTTCTTTTAACGTGAGCCGGACAACCCCAAATCTTCAAGTGTCATACACTTGGTTTCTTTCCGGTCCAAAGCTCATAGGGAGTCTTAGGAACCGATTTGGTTGGAACCCGGTTCAGCACATATATCGCAGTCTCTAATGCGTATCCTCAAAAAGATGTGGGTAACTCTGAATGGAAGAGAAGTGATCAGACCATATCTAATAGGGTCCTATTCCCCTGAGTGTTAGGACACGAAATCAACACGTGTATTTCATCACCTTCACAGATGATTTTTCACGATATGGTTACGTGTACCTAATGAGACACAAGTCTGAATCCTTTGAAAAGTTCAAAGAGTTTAGACAAGAGGTCGAGAAACAGTTAGGGAGAGAAATTAAAGCCCTTCAATCAGATCTACGTGGCGAATATCTCTCTGACGAATTCAGGGACTACTTAAAGGACAATGGGATAGTATCACAATTAGCTCCTCCTGCTACACCACAACTTAACGGTGTTTCAGAGAGGAGGAATTGGACCTTATTAGATATGGTCCGGTCGCTTCTCATACACTTAGAGTTACCCACATCCTTTTGGGGTTACGCATTAGAGACTGCGATTTACGTGCTGAATCGGGTTCCAACCAAATCGATTCCGAATACTCCATATGAACTTTGGACCGGAAAGAAACGAAGTGTCAGACACTTGAAGATTTGGGGTTGTCTAGCACACGT
Source organism: Nelumbo nucifera (assembly GCF_055504915.1). Classification (NCBI taxonomy): domain Eukaryota; kingdom Viridiplantae; phylum Streptophyta; class Magnoliopsida; order Proteales; family Nelumbonaceae; genus Nelumbo; species Nelumbo nucifera. The sequence continues at coordinate 40,146,996 of NC_142656.1, read as the reverse complement.
TAAAAGAACGAGTGCAGACAAGTTGGAATCTAAGACCAGCCGTTGCTTATTTGTAGGCTACCCAAAAGGCTCTGTAGGTTACCTTTTCTATGACCCAAGTGAGCAGAAAGTGTTCTGCAGTCGAAATGCACAATTCTTGGAAACCGACTATATCCTGGGCACCCATCGTCAGGAAGTTGTTCTTGATGAGGAGAGCTCAGGAGCAGTGGGAGATGCCCCACAAGTTCCAGGTAGTGACCAACTTAGAAGATCCACTCGGGCATCCAGGCCACCAGTCCGTTATGGTTATGACCAGGATAGTTACCTGGTGGAAACCTTGACTAGTGATGAGGATCCCGTGACTTACGCGGAAGCTATGTTGGACATAGATTCCCAGAAGTGGGCGGAGGCCATGAGAGCAGAGATGGACTCAATGGAGGCCAATGGAGTCTGGACTCTAGTAAATCCACCCTCCGGGGTAAAAGTAATCGGTTGCAAATGGATTTACAAGAGGAAGAAGGGCCCCGATGGCAGGATTGAGACCTTCAAGGCTCGTTTAGTGGCGAAAGGGTACACTCAGAAAGAAGGCATCGATTATGAGGAAACCTTTTCGCCTGTGGCCATGCTTAAATCCATTAGGATCCTGCTAGCTGTAGCAGCATACCATGATTATGAGATTTGGCAGATGGATGTCAAAACTGCATTCCTGAATGGAGCTCTTACTGAAGATATCTATATGCAGCAGCCGCAAGGTTTCATAGCTGCGGGGCAAGAACACATGGTATGTAAACTAAATAGGTCCATATATGGACTTAAGCAAGCTTCTTGGAGTTGGAACATCCGATTTGACTCTACTGTCAAAATGTTTGACTTTGAGCAGATTCCGGATGAGCCCTGTATTTACAGGAAGACCAGTGGGGACAAGGTTACATTCTTGGTTCTGTATGTAGATGACATTTTACACATTAGGAATGATGTAGGAATGTTTACCACAGTGAAAGTATGTCTTTCACAGCAATTCTCCATGAAAAATCTTGGAGAAGCCTCCTATATACTGGGTCTTCGACTCTATAGAGATAGATCGAAGCAGATAATAGGATTACCCCAATCCGCTTACATTGACAAAATTGTCAAGAGATACAGCATAGAGAAATCCAAGAAAGGAAATGCTCCTTTTAGGCATGGAGTCACTGTTTCCAAGAAGATGTCTCCCAAGACCTCTGTGGAGATTGAGGGCATGAAGGATGTTCCCTATGCCTCAGCCGTAGGGAGCATCACTTCTGCAAGCAGACCGGCCACTGGAAGAGGAATTGTCCTGCCTACCTGGAATCTAAGAAAGGTAACATCGAAACTTGTGTCATAGAAACTAATATGTTAGTTACTTCTGTGTCCTGGTGTGTTGACTCCGGGGCTTCAACTCATGCGTGTAACTCACTGCAGGGGTTCAAAGTTAGCAGAAGGTTGAGTGAAGGTGAAGTGACACTGTTCTTGGGAACAACTGCAAGTGTTGCAGCAGCGGCAATAGGAAACGTAGAATTAGTTTTTAAAGAAGGAATACTTGTACTTAAAGATTGTCCTTATGTACAGAACTTGAGAAGAAATTTAATTTCTGTTTCAAAACTGTGTGATGATGGATATACTGTTTATTTTAGTAATATGATTACTGTTAAACGGAATAACAAATTCATCGCATGCGGGGAACTAGAGAATGGTCTCTATGTTCTACATCCTTCCCGGGAAACTAACTTAACCGAAACTACGTCGGTCGAAAATCCCAAGAAATGGAATCGTGATACAGTAAGTCCCACGTGCCTCTGGCATTACCGACTTGGCCATATCGGTATTGACCGAATCACAAGGCTGGTAAAGGATGGCCCTTGGGATTTTCTAACCGTAGAAAATCTTCCGACTTGTGAACCTTGCCTTCAAGGTAAGATGTCAAAGCGGCCATTTGACGGTAAGCCTGAAAGATCTGAAGGCACACTTGACCTAATAAATACTGATGTATGTGGTCCCCTGAGTGTTAGGACACGAAATCAACACGTGTATTTCATCACCTTTACAGATGATTTTTCACGATATGGTTACGTGTACCTAATGAGACATAAGTCTGAATCCTTTGAAAACTTCAAAGAGTTCAGACAGGAAGTCGAGAAATAGTTAGGGAGAGAAATTAAGGCCCTTCGATCAGATCGAGGTGGCGAGTATCTCTCTGACGAATTCAGGAACTACTTAAGGGACAATGGGATAGTGCCACAACTAGCTCCTCCTACTACACCTCAACTCAACGGTGTTTCAAAGAGGAGGAATAGGACCTTGTTGGACATGGTCCGGTCACTTCTCGTACGCTCACAATTACCCACATCCTTTTGGGGATACGCATTAGAGACTGCTATCTACGTGCTGAATCGAGTTCCAACCAAATCAGTTCCGAAAACTCCATATGAGCTTTGGACCGGAAGGAAGCCAAGTGTAAGACACTTGAAGATTTGGGGTTGTCCTGCACACGTTAAAAGAACAAGTGCAGACAAGTTGGAATCTAAAACCAGTCGTAGCCTGTTTATAGGCTACCCAAAGGAGCAGAAAGTGTTCTGCAGTCAAAATGCCCGATTCTTAGAATCCGATTACATCCTGGACACCCATCGTCGGGAAATAGTTCTTGATGAGGAGAGCTCAGGAGCAGTGGGAGATGTCCCACAAAATCCAGGTAATGACCGACCTAGAAGAACCACCCGGGTATCCAGACCACTAGTCCGATATGGTTATGACCAGGATAGTTACCTGGTGGAAGCCTTGACTAGTGAAGAGGATCCCGTGACTTACGCGGAAGCTATGTTAGACATAGACTCCCAGAAGTGGGTGGAGGCCATGAGAGCTGAGATGGACTCAATGGAGACCAATGGAGTCTGGACTCAAGTGGATCCGCCCTTCGGGGTAAAAGCAATTGGTTGCAAATGGATCTACAAGAGGAAGAAGGGCCCCGATGGTAGGATTGAGACCTTTAAAACTCGTTTGGTGGCGAAAGGGTATACTCAGAAAGAAGGCATCGACAATGAGGAAACCTTTTCGCCCGTGGCCATGCTTAAATCCATTAGGATCCTGCTAGCTGTAGCAGCGTACCATGACTATGAGATTTGGCAAATGGATGTCAAAACAGCGTTCCTGAATGGAGATCTTAGTGAAGATATCTACATGCAGCAGCCGCAAGGCTTCATTGCTGCTGGTCAGGAACACATGGTATGTAAACTTAATAGATCCATATATGGACATAAGCAGGCTTCTAGGAGTTGGAACATCCGTTTTTATTCTGCAGTCAAAACGTTTGACTTTGAACAGAATCCGGATGAGCCCTGTGTTTACAGGAAATCCAGTGGGGATAAGATCACCTTTTTGGTCTTGTACGTGGACGATATCGTACTCATTGGGAATGATGTAGGAATGTTGACTTCGGTCAAGGTATGGCTATCACAGCAGTTCTCCATGAAAGATCTTGGAGAAGCTTCGTACATACTGGGTCTTCGACTCTATAGAGATAGATCGAAGCAGATAATTGGATTATCCCAGGCTGCTTATATTGACAAAATTGTCAAAAGATACAGAATGGAAAACTCCAAGAAAGGAAACGTTCCTTTCAGGCACGGAGTCACTCTCTCCAAGAAGATGTCTCCCAAGACTTCTGAGGAGATTGAGAGCATGAGAGACGTTCCCTATGCCTCAGCCGTAGGGAGCATCATGTATGCCATGCTGTGCACTCGCCCGGACATAGCTCTGACGGTGAGTGTCGTAAGCAGATTCCAGGCAAACCGAGGGCAGGAGCATTGGGCTGCTGTGAAGAACATACTCAAATACCTTCGAAGGACAAAAGAGTTTTGTCTAGTATTCGATGGTAGTTCACTGCAAATTCTAGGGTACACCGATGCTGATTTCCAGTCAGATCCAGTTGATAGAAAGTCTACATCTGGGTATGTTTTCACGATAGGATCGTGTGTTATTTGCTGGAAAAGCAGCAAACAGGGGTCCACTGCAGACTCCACAACCGAGGCCGAGTACATTACCGCAAGTGAAGCTACCAAGGAAGCCGTGTGGATGAAGAAGTTCGTACACGAATTGGGAGCGATTCCATCCAGCACATCACCCATCCCATTGTTGTGTGACAACAATGGAGCGATCGCCCAGGCTAAAGAGCCTCGGGCTAACTCAAAGTCAAAGCACATCGAGAGAAAGTACCATGTATTGCGGGAGATCGTTGGTAGAGGGGACGTCCTAATTCAGAAAGTAGCATCAGCGGACAATGTGGCAGACCCATTGACTAAGCCACTGACACAGAAGGTGTTTGAGAAACACGTGGAAAGTATGGGACTCCGGCTTGTACCAGATTGGACATAAGTGCAAGTGGGAGCTGTTAGACTGTTTATGTATGCCCTTAGCATCAATCTGATTTGATGTACTTTTGTTATTTAGTGGAAATAAATAAAGTGCATGTTTGATTCATGTTGTTTGGTTTAATTCTGTGTAAAACCCTAAAACTGGACATTTATAGAGATTCATGTTAGTTTAAAATGTTCACAGCCGTTGGATAAGTCTGGGGAGATTTATCCTGCCAAGGCTGATGCTGGTGTGCCACCAAGTGTTGGGATGGCCTGTCTCAGCCACCAGGGTAAGACCCGAGGCACATGTAGTATGGGATTACTTGAATCTTTGAGCCGGACCAAATTTCCAGTCTTGCCCTGGACCTTGGAGATAGATGGGCAAAACTGGAAAGTTACACCTGACCCCTAGACTCGATTATGACACTTCACTAGGTGCTGGATCAGGCTGCCTTTGATATGCCAATCAGTGAGATCCTTAGCGGGGATCAAAACCTGGGTATGTTGGGGCAGTTTGAGAATTCATCTGAGTGGGTGATCATAGTGACAGAATCAGCCACTTTGTCGGACAAAGGGTAATGATTGGGAATGCACTCTCTCTGATGGAAACCAAACTGCCGGTAGTTGATTTCAATCGTTGGAATTTTGTTTTGCAAAATTGACATACTTATATTTATATGTACGGTTTCAAAATGTTTGCAAATGGTTTTAATTCCCGGGATCCATGTGAGAGGGAAGTGCGGCAATGTTCCTTGCAACCGAGGGAGAGGTCCTCTCTTGTCGGGCAGTGCTTGATCATTAAGGGCTGAGAGGTTAAGTGTAAGACCATTTAGGATAATACCTGATGGGCTAATCTTGCACCTGCCCACAGTCCCTGGGTTTTTATAAGATGGCTTGGCCCAGGGACCACTTAATGTAAGTGTTGGGCCCATAGGGTCCATATGATGGACTCAAGGGGTTCATTGAGTTTTTCAGTGAATTCGGCTGGGCCTTGTATTAAAGGCTGGGCCGAACCCATGTGGCTGGTGTGTAGATCAATGCTTGGGTCCCATGCCATACAAAGAAGCCCAACTGGGCAGCAGATTGGAAAGTAATTAGACATTGAACACTTAATGGGCCAAAAGCCCATTTCGAGGTGGGCTGATATGATCACCCATCCATGGGGCGAATTTGAGATTGAAGTTAGTAAAAGGATTGGGCCTTTAGCCTTATCCACTCTTAGAGACCAAATTCAAATTAGATTTGAATCTGGTAACCTCCTGATAAGATCAGGAGTAACCTAACTCTATCTGCAGATAGGATTAAGATAATCCCCTATCCAAATACTGATTTGGATTGGGATGACTCCTGATTTAGGAGGTTTCTTAATCAAGAAGAAAGGAGGAGAAAACCTAACCAATTGAGAGAGAAATACAACAGATTTTGAACCAAGAAAATCGCAAGAAAGGTTCCTGCGAATTGAGATCCGATCTCATACTCTCCAGAAAAAGAAAAAAAAAAGGCAGTTCAGCCCTTTTCGTTTTGGAGATCTCCTCCTGCCGCCGCCATCTGCCATTGCAAGATTAGATCATTGCAGAAAATAAAGTCAAGAAATCTGTTCTTGACATCAGTCTTGCAAGAAAGACTGAAAAAGATTCAGTGTTTAGTACTTCCAGAGGATTCTTGTGAAGGATCCAGTGTGTAGGACGCACCCTGCTGGTTCTGTTCCATCGACAGCTGTGTCATCTTCAACAGGAACGGATCTTGGAGCATTCTTTGGGCGTGAACACCAACTTTGGGAGATAGTGCTTCTCCGGATCAGGTATATTCCTCCCATTTGTCTTTTGGTACAGATCTGGTTTGATTATGGTTCAAGTAGGATCCTTGAATATTATATTCTAAATTTAGGGAATATGATTCCCAGTTGGGAGAAGGTAGGAAAATTTTTGAAATTCGCCCACCCATTCCGCAACCTTCATGGCGTCCATTGGATGGATCCTACCATTCTTTCATATTAGGAGCTGATCCCTTTAAATCTATAAAAGGAGAAGGGGCGGCAGCCTTCAGACTTGCAACCTAAGACTCTTGTCTTCAGAGCTGAAATCACAGAAGAGAGATTTCTGCAACCTCTGCAAAATCTCTCTTGTCGCCTCCTTCCTACAGCCGCCATTACCTACAGTTCGATCTCCAGTTCTTGGGAGAAATCAAGATCTGATCTTGATACCAATCCTTTGGGAAAAGATAGATTGGTGCTGTACTCACAAGCCATCCAGTTGATTCTTATGAAGGGTCAAGTTCTTTTGAAGAACATTGTTGATTCTGCTCCATCCTGCACCGCGCCATCCTTAATTGGAGCAAATTTTGGATCCTTCCTTGAGCGTGAACACCTCCATTGGGAGATACTAATTCTCCGTATCAGGTACATCCTCCCTCCTACTCCTTTTGGTTCAGATCTGGTTTGGTTCATGGTTCAAGATTGATCCTTGAAAAATTTGTTTTTCTAAAATAGGGAATTCGATTCCCTGCAATGATGGGAGAAAATTTTTGAAATTCGCCCAGTCCATTCCGCAAGACTTGGGCGTCCATGTGATGGATATCCCATCCCTTCATGGACTCTAGTAGATCCACCACCTGGGGTAAAAGCAATTGGTTGAAAATGGATCTATAAGAGGGAGAAGGGCCCTGATTGTAAGGTTGAGACCTATAAGACTCGTCTGGTCGCGAAAGGGTATACTCAGAAAGAGGGCATCGATTATGAGGAAACCTTTTCGCCTGTGGCCATGCTTAAATCCATTAGGATCCTGCTAGCTATAGCAGCATACCATGACTACGAGATTTGGCAAATGGATGTCATAACTGCGTTCCTGAATGGAGATCTTACTGAAGATACCTATATGCAGCAACCGCAAGGTTTCATAGCTGCGGGGCAGGAACACATGGTATGTAAACTAAATAGGTCCATATATGGACTTAAGCAAGCTTCTTGGAGTTGGAACATCCGATTTGACTCTACTGTCAAAATGTTTGACTTTGAGCAGATTCCGGATGAGCCCTGTATTTACAGGAAGACCAGTGGGGACAAGGTTACATTCTTGGTTCTGTATGTAGATGACATTTTACACATTAGGAATGATGTAGGTCTGTTTACCACGGTGAAAGTATGTCTTTCACAGCAATTCTCCATGAAAAATCTTGGAGAAGCCTCCTATATACTGGGTCTTCGACTCTATAGAGATAGATCAAAGCAGATAATTGGATTACCCCAATCCGCTTACATTGACAAAATTGTCAAGAGATACAGCATGGAGAAATCCAAGAAAGGAAATGCTCCTTTTAGGCATGGAGTCACTGTTTCCAAGAAGATGTCTCCCAAGACCTCTGAGGAGATTGAGGGCATGAAGGATGTTCCCTATGCCTCAGCCGTAGGGAGCATCATGTATGCCATGCTGTGCAATCGTTCTGACATTGCTCAGGCAGTGAGTGTGGTAAGCAGATTTCTGGCCAACCCAGGGCAGGAGCATTGGATGGCTGTAAAAAATATACTTAAGAACCTTCGAAGGACAAAAGAGTTTTGTTTGGTATTCGATGGTAGCTCACTACAGATCCAGGGGTATACTGATGCCGATTTCCAGTCGGATCCAGATGATAGAAAGTCTACATCTGGGTATGTTTTCACGATAGGATCGTGTGTTGTTTCCTGAATGTCAGCAAACAGGGGTCCCATGTAGCAAATTAACAGTCCACAACCCAAGCCGAACACATTGCCGTAAATGAGGTTGCCTATTGAATGAAGGTGTTCATTCCTGAATTTGGAATTCAGCACATCACTCATTCCACTGTTGTGTGACAACACTGGACCTACGGGAGGTTGATGTTAAGAGGCAGCATCAACGGAGAATGTAGAAGACCCATTGACTAAGCCACTGACACAGAAAGTGTTTGAGAAACACGTGGAAAGTATGGGACTCTGGCTTGTGACAGATTCGACCAAAGTGCAAGTTGGAGCTGTTAGATAGTTGTATGCCTTAGATCCAATCAGAATGATGTACATTATGAATTTACTGTAAATGAATAAAGTACATATTTTATTCATGTTCCTGTGGTGTGTTTCTGTGTAATACCCTTAAACAGGACACTTATGAGACTCATGTTAGTTTAGAATGTTCACAACCGTTGGATAAGTCTGGGGAGATTTATCTTGCCAAGGCTGACACTGGTTTGCTGCCAATTGTTGGGGTGGCCTGTCTCAGCCACCAGGGCGAGACCCGAGGCACATGCAGTGTAAGATTAATTGAATCTTTGAACAGGACTAGATTTCCAGTATTGCCTTGGACCTTGGAGATTGATGGGCAAAACTGGAAAGTTACACCTAACCCCTAGACTCGATTATGATACTGCACTAGGTGTCGGATTGGGCTATCTTTGATATGTCAATCAGTGAGATTCTTAGAGGGGATCAAAACCTGGGTATGATGGAACAGTCTGAGAATTCATCTGAGTGGGTGATCATAGTGAAAGGATCAGCCCCTTTGTCAGACAAAGGTAATGATCGGGGATGCACTCTCTCTGATCGAAACCAAGACTGCCGGCAGCCGATTTCAATCATTGAGATTTGTTTTGCAAAATGTATTTTATATGAGATATAAAAGTATATATATTACGGTTTCTAAATGTTTGCAAAAGGTTTTAAATCACGGGATCCATGTGAGTAGAGAGTGCAGAATTGTTCCTTGCAGCCGAGGGAGAGGTCCTCTCTTGTCAGGCAGTGTTTGATCATTATGGGTTGAGAGGTTAAGTGTAAGACCATTGAGGGTAATACCTGATGGGCTAATCTTGCATCTGCCCACAGTCCCTGGGTGTTACAAGGTTGCTTGGCCCAGCGACCACTTAGTGTAAATGTTGGGCCCATAGAGCCCATGTGATAGGTTTCAGGGGGTGCATTGTCCATAACAGTGTATTCGGCCTGGCCTTGTAATAAATGTTGGGCTGAACCCATGTGGCTGATGTGTAGATCAATGTTGGGGTCCCACGCCATACAAGGAAGCCCAACTCGGCAGCAGTTTGGAAGGCTAAGTGAACACATAACCTAATTGGGCCTAAAGCCCATTTCGAACTGGGCTGATTTGATCAGTTAAATAAGGGGCGAATTTTGAGATTAGATTAGCAGATAGGGGTAGGCCTTAATCCTATCCACTCAGAGAGTCCAGATCTGAATGTGATTCAGATCTGGAAACCTCCTAATAGGATTAGGAAGGGGCTAATCTAATCTGCAGATAAGATAAGGGTTTACCCTTATCACTTAAAGGGAATTCTAATCCAAATATGATTTGGATCAGCAACTCCTAATGGGATTAGGACCTGATCCCTTTAAGCATATAAAAGGAGGAGGGGGCGGCAGCCTTTATAAGACACATATATTAACATCCTCTTCAGAGCTGAAATCACAGAAGAGAGAATTCAGCATCACTGCGCTAAATCTCTCTTGCCGCCTCCTTCCTGCCACCGCCACATCTGCTAGTTCATTCTCCTCTTGTCAGTAGGAGTGATCAAGATTGGATATTGATATCAATCCTTGGTGAAAGGGCTGATTGGAAGTAGTGCTCACGTGTCATCCAGTTGATTCTTGCAAAGGATATGGTTCTTGTGAATAACGCTGTTGATTCTGCTCCATCCTGCACTACGCCATCTTCAGTGGGAACAGTTTTTGGTTCCTTCCTTGGGTGTGAACACCTCCATTGAGTGATACTATTTCTCCGTAATAGGTATATCCCTCTCCTACTACTTTTGTTCAGATCTGGTTCGGTTCTTGGTTCATGATTGATCCTTGAAAAATATGATTTTTTCTAAAATAGGGAATACGATTCCCAGTAGGATAGAGAGAAACTTATGAAATTCGCCCATTCTATTCCGCAAGATTTGAGCGTCCATACGATGGATATCTCATCCCTTCAGAGCACTCACTAGACAAAAAGGTCTAACCTAAAATGGTAATGAACCTTGTCTGACAGAGGAGGCCAAAGGGAAAGCTCATATGATGAGTGGATATGATCTTTCGCAGAAAGGTGGTGGGGTTTTGCAGCTAAAACAGTTGGCTCCATGCACCATATGTGATTTCCCACATTTCTAGAGACATAAGTCATTGTCTCTATCACAGAGATTGGAGGCAAATCTCGGAGATGAACAAATGGAAATGGAACATATATTAAAAGTCATATCTATGTAATTAACATGAATCAAATTAGGTTGTGGACTAATGTTTGGTTTTTACCAGAAATGACAAACGGACAATTTGCAAAGTTGTTGGACGACAACAAACTTAATGACGAAAGATGAAAGGAAGGCCCACAACTTTTATGTTTTTGGTTTTGACAGATTCGGTCCACATTGAATACGAAACCGGGCCTGAAGTCGGAGCAAGTTCGTAGCCAGGCCCATTTCATAGCTGAAGCCCAACTCGCAGAAGAGCCTTGTAGCAGCCCAATTTCTTAAAGCAGCCCAACTCGAATTCAAGAGCCAAGAGCCCCAATTTCGAATGTAACCTCCAGAAAGATAGTCTTATTATATTTAAATTCTTGAATGTAATCCTATCAAGACAAGAAGATTGGATTAGATCACTAGAGAAGAGATAGGATAGGATTAATTCAAAACAGATTAGGACTTTCTAATTTGAAGCTAATTTCCTAAAGGGAGTTGGAAAACAGCCCTCTCCCTCTGCTATATAAAGAGGGGGGCGGACCAGCTCTATCATCACTCAATCAAAGGATCCAAGAGATCATCAAGCAACTCAAGCTATCAAGAGAGCAGTTCGGCCATAGAGAAGAATGGAGGGTTCGAATATCATGAGCAGCTCAACTTCTCTTTTCTGGTTCAAGGGGGGAGGTTCGGTTGAGTCATTGTGAGGTTCTATATTTAATTTAAGTTCTTGCTTTCTAATTCAAGTATTCATTGATTCTTGTGCATATTTTCATTGGATGTTAATGTTAATTAGTCTGACAAACTGAATTAATGTTGATTTTCCTACTGCTATCCATGATTTCGGTGATCCATAATTGTCACGAATAGTGGAACAAGTAGCAATTAGGTTAATATCTTTTTGAGTCAATTGTTCATGACAGCCTTTGACCAATGTATTGACATGGTTTAACCTAAAAGGAATCGATGGAACAAGATTCAATAATTACAGCTATCTAAATTATTATTGTTTTGGTTTAATTGTTTTCACAAATCTTAATGCTATCACTGGTTAATATGGAACTCTATCGTACTCAGTTGAGTAGTGATAAGTGTTGATCAAATGCTGGGTTTGATCAGATGAATTAGAAAAACACAAGGTTTATTATGGCTATCCTAATAAATCTAAGGTTAAATGCTAGAATTGCAAGACTGCTGAATTTTACCTAGTATCGATGGCCAATTGATTCAACCCGAACCCTTGAACCAGAATTCGGTAAGACTGATTTTCTCTTGTTTGTTTAGTTTGTTATTGCTTTCTTATTCTTTTAATTTTAGTTATTAAATTTTCCCACTCAATTATATTATCCATTCGGCTAAGAGATTATTGTTTAGCTCCCTGTGGGATTCGACCTAGTACCACTTTTACTACAAATATTTTATTGTGGGACTAGTATTAATTTTGAGGGCTTCGACAACCCGTCACTCAGCCGTAGGGAGCATCATGTATGCCATGTTGTGCACTCGTCTTGACATTGCTCAGGCAGTGAGTGTGGTAAGCAGATTCCTGGCCAACCCAGGGCAGGATCACTGGACCGCTGTGAAAAATATACTTAAGTACCTCCGAATGACAAAAGAGTTTTGTCTGGTATTCGATGGTAGCTCACTATAGATCCAGGGGTATACTGATGTCGATTTCTAGTCGGATCCATATGATAGAAAGTCTACATCTGGGTATGTTTTCACAATAAAATCATATGTTGTTTGCTGGAAAAGCAGCAAACAGTGGTTCATGGTAGATTCCACAACCGAAGCTGAATACATTGCCGCAAATGAAGCTGCCATAGAAGCCGTGTGGATGAAAAACTTCAGTCACGAATTGGGAGTAGTTCCATCCAGCACATCACCCATCTCGTTGTTGTGTGACAACAATGGAGCTATCGCTCTAGAAAAAGAGCCACGAGCCCACTCAAAGTCGAAGTACATCGAGAGAAACTACCATTTACTACAGGAGATAGTTGGAAGAGGGGACGTCCTAATTCAGAAGGTAGCATCAGCGGAGAATGTAGCAGACCCATTGACTAAGCCACTAACACGGAAAGTGTTTGAGAAACACGAGGAAAGTATGGGACTCCGGCTTATACCAGATTGGACCTAAGTGCAAGTGGGAGCTGTTAGACAGTGTATGCCCTTAGCTCCAATCAGAATGATGTACCTTATGGAATTTAATGTAAATGAATAAAGTACATATTTGATTCATGTTATTATGGTGTGTTTCTATGTAATACCCTTAAACTGGACACATATGAGACTCGTGTTAGTTTAGAATGTTCACAGCCGTTGGATAAAGTCTAGGGAGATTTATCCTGCCAAGGCTGACACTGATGTGCCGCCAAGTTGGTTGGGATAGCCTATCTTAGCTGCCAGGGTGAGACCCGTGGTACATGCAGTGTAGGTTTATTTGAAACCCTGAACCGGACTAGATTTCCAGTATTGCCCTGGACCTTGGAAATTGATGGGGAAAACTGAAAAATTACACCTGACCCCTAGACTCGATTATGATACTGCACTAGGTGTCGGATTGGGCTATCTTTGATATGTCAATCAGTGAGATTCTTAGAGGGGGTCAAAACCTGGGTATGTTGGAACAGTCTGAGAATTCATCTGAGTGGGTGATCATAGTGAAAGGATCAGCCCCTTTGTCAGACAAAGGTAATGATCGGGGATGCACTCTCTGTGATGGAAACCAAGACTGCCGGTAGCCGATTTCAATCATTGAAATTTGTTTTGCAAAATATATTTATATACCGATATACATATATATATTACGGTTTCAAAATGTTTGCAAAAAGGTTTTAATTCCCGGGATCCATGTGAGTAGAGAGTGCAACACTGTTCCTTGCAGCCAAGGGAGAGGTCCTCTCTTGTCGGGTAGTGTTTGATCATTATAGGCTGAGAGGTTAAGTGTATGACCATTGAGGATAATACCTGATGGGCTAATCTTGCATATGTCCACAGTCCCTAGGTTTTTATAAGGTGGCTTGGCCCAGGGACCACTTAGTGTAAGTGTTGGGCCCATTAAGAGCCCATGGTGATGGGCTCAGGGGTTCACTACATAATAGTGTATTCAGCCTGGCCTTGTAACTAAGGCTGGGTTGAAACCATGTGGTCGATGTGTATATCAATGTTTGGGTCCCACGCCATACAAAGATGCCCAACTGGGCAGCTGTTTGGAAGGTTACTGGGCACATAGACTTATTGGGCCTAAAGCCCATTTCAAACTGGTCTAATTTGATTAGTTAAAGATGGGGCGGATCTAGGATTTGGATCAGCAGATAGGATAGGGAGTTATCCCTATACACTCAGAGAGTCTAGATCTAAATAGAGATTTGGATCTGCAAAGCTCCTAATGAGATTAGGAGGGTTGATCTAATCTGCAGATAAGATAAGGGCTTATCCTTATCTCTTAAAGAGAACTCTTGATCCAAATACAGATTTGGATTAGGAAACTCCTAATGAGATTAGGAGCTCTCTTTAAGGCTATAAAAAGGAAGAGGGGGCGAACCATTCAACACATCAAATCATCATATCTTAGATCATAGAGATAGAAGACAGACACAGTAAGACTGCGCAATCTTCTGCTCTTGCATCGTCCTCTTGCTGCCACCATTGCCAGTTCGATCTCCACTGTAGGAGTGATCAAAAAAGGTTCTTGATATCAATCTTTGGAGAAAGGCTAATCTGAAGTCGTGCTCATAGCCTCCATCGAGTTCTTGCTGAAGGATTTGGTTCTTGGGAAGAACACTGTTGATTCTGCTCCACCCTACCCTGTGTCGTCTTCAGTGGGAGCAGTCTTTGGAGATTTCTTTGGGTGTGAACACCTTCATTGGGAGTTACTGCTACTCTGTATCAGGTATATCCCTCTCCTACCTTTTGGTTTCAGATCTGGTTTGGTTCTTGGTTCAAGATTGATCTGCATTTCACAAATGAAATTCAAAATCTGAATTGTGAAATGCAGGTAGTGTGAAGTCCTACCTTGTGAAATTCTTTTTTCATTTCTCTGCTTTGCAGATCTGAATTCATTTGGTTCAAGACTAAGGTGTCTCGTGGGGTTCGAGGGTAGTAGAAAGAACAGATGCCCGGTTCTTGTCAGGAGGGGTTTCTGCAAGCTGTCTAGCCGATCTGCAGCTATCGCCACCGAATCCAGATTCAGGATCATTTTTATTTATTTCTTTTGTTAATTTCAGTACTCTGTCAATTTCTAAATTTTAGTTGTTGTCTTGTTTAATTCCGAATTTTTAATTTCAGCATTAATAAATTTCATTTTATTATTCTCTGCAATTCCCAATTGTATTCTCCGGTCCGGATCTAAGTATATATTAATTTTTCACTTGCTTTCCTATGGATACGACTCGTTCTCACCCATTTACTATGTTAGTAGTTGTTTGAGAAATGGTAAAAAAATTATACATGTTTAAACTGGTGTTTCGGAGTGTTTAACGATGCACTTCCGGACACACCAAGTTTTTTGGCGCCGTTGCCGGGGAAACACAGAGAAAAATTTTTATTTACTTTTTTCGGATATGTTTCATTATTTTTTCTTTTCTGTTTTATAACTTGATCCATTATCTCAGTTTAATTCTTGTTTCTCTTTGATTTTGCAGGACGGAATAGCGAAAGGTGGGGTACCGGAGCATTGCGGGATTGCGAGATGAAAGAGAAGAGAAGAGAAATTGGATTGCGTTTCAGGTGTAGTCATTCCATTTTATTTTTAATTTTCTTATTTTTATTTCCAAACTCTTTTTCTTGGTAGAATAAAGATTTTTAAATTTTTTTAATTAAATTTTTTTCTAGATCTGATTTTTTTTAGTATTATTTTGCTTCCATTTTGTTTCTAGATCTATTCTTCTTTCTTTATTTTAATTTATTGTTTGATTTTTTTTTGCTTAATTAGTTTTGTGTTTTTCTTTTATTTTAGATTTAAAAAAATAAAAAAATTTTGTTTGTTTTATTTTATTTATTTCTTGTAGTTTTCATTTGTTTATTTTATTTTATTTTATTTTCGGTTTAAATTTTAGATTCATTTTATTTTTTGTTTTATTTCAGATAAAAAACAATAAAAAATATAAAAAAAAAATCGTTTGTTTTATTTTATTTATTTTTGCAGCATATTTTTCTTTCGTTAATTTTATTTTTGTATTAATTTTTAGATTTGTGTTTTTCTTTTATTAAGAAAAAACAAAAAAATATATAAATAAAAAAAATTAGCATATTTTTTCTTTTGTTTATTTTATTTTCGGTTTAATTTCTTTTAGATTTATATTTTTTTCTTTTATTTTACCTATTTATTGCATAATTTTCTTTTTGATCATTTTATTTTTAGTTTAATTTTTAGATTAGCAATTAATTTGTTAGAATTTATATTTGGTAGTTGTTAATTCTGTTTAGCACAACTATTATTTTCTGTTTGCAATTATTATTTGTTGCTTTATTTAATTCCTTTTCTTTTAGTTGTTTAATTGAATAATTAATTGCTAAATAGAAATTTGTTGAAATTTTCAAATTTGAGTTTAAATTTCAAATCTGAATTTAAATTTTAATTTTAATTCGAATCTGAATTTGAATTTGAATTTCAAATTTTGAAATTTAAATCTTAAATTTTCGAATAAAAAATAAAAAATAAAAAATTTGAAAACTCAAATTTAAATTTTAGGAATTTAAATTTTAAAATCTGAATTTGAATTTGAATTTAAATTTCAAATCTGAATCTGAATTTGAATTTAGGAATTTAAATTTGAATTTAAATTTCAAAATTTTAAAATTTGAATTAAAAAAATATAAGAAAATAAAAAAAAATTGAATATTTCTCTTGTATTTTCATTCCATTATTTAGGGTTTGATATTTTAGAGCATGCATCATTGAGGTTTATTTATTTGCTGAAATTATTATTGTTAGTTATGGATGTCTTTATTTTAATTGTTCCTTTTTCTTAGTTGTTTTCTTTATTCTTTTATGTTTAATTGCTAAATTGCATCTTAGAAATAATTGTTCATGCATTGTAATTAGTTGCATTCATTTTGTTTGATTGTTTTTGTTTCGTTAATCCATTTAAGGGCTGTTAGACAGTGTATGCCTTTAGCTCCAATCAGAATGATGTACATTATGACATTTAATGTAAATGAATAAAGTACATATTTGATTCATGTTATCATGGTGTGTTTTTGTGTAATACCCTTAAACTTGACACATATGAGACTCGTGTTAGTTTAGAATCTTCACAGCCATTGGATAGATCTGGGGAGATTTATCCTACCAAGGCTGACACTGGTGTGCCGCCAAGTTGGTTGGGGTAGCTTGTCTCAGCTGCCAGGGTGAGACCTAAAGTACATGCAGTGTGGGTTTCCTTGAAACCCTGAACCGGACCAGAATTCCAGTATTGCCCTGGACCTTGGAGATAGATGGGCAAAATTGGAATGTTACACCTGACCCCTAGACTCGATTATGATACTGCACTAGGTGTCGGATTGGGCTGTCTTTGATATGCCAATCAGTGAGATCCTTAGAGGGGGTCAAAACCTGGGTATGTTGGGACTGTCTGAGAATTCATCTGAGTGGGTGATCATAGTGACGGGATCAGCCCCTTTGTCGGATAAAGTGAACAATCGGGGGTGCACTCTCTCTAATGGAAACCAAAGCTGCCGGCAGCCGATTTCAACCGTTGAAATTTGTTTTGCAAAATATATTTATATATATATATATATTAGGGTTTCAAAATGTTTGCAAAAGGTTTTAATTCCCGGGATCCATGTGAGTAGAGAGTGCAACACTATTTGGTGGGTGTCGAATCCAACCAAAGATAAATGTCTTGCTCAAATTAAATATTTGTATATAGTGATGAGCAAGGTCGTCTCCACAGGGATTGGGTGGATTTATTTCCATGTAAACGAAGTAGGGGTTGTAAAGATAAGAAAAATAAGATTTAATAGAAGAAAACAACAAAAAGTAAGGATCAAATCGATGAGAGATAGCTTCTAGTTGAAAGGACAAGTTCAGCTTTGACTCTTATCATTGATCATCGATGCAAGGATAAATTCATATGTTTATGAATAAATTGGTTATAGCCATTAACAAGCTCTAACAGTTAGCCTCTACTCGTATTATTCGGCAACCAAAACAAGCTCTTTAATTGCTTCTCTTATTAATAGATAGTCCTAAACAAGCTCTTAGGATTTAATCTATTAATAGCATTAAGAGGGGAGAGACCCAATTCTGGTCAGTGATCTCACAAGCTCGGACCGTTTAAACCAGATCATATATCTTCCTAACAAAAATCAAAATTTTTTCTATAGTCAATTTTGTTAGTTGTCACCATGATTAAACCTACCAATCATATACGAAATTGGAGGTTCAATCGGCCATAGATTATTCTTGTTGAATGAGCAAGGGTGCCTTCTTGCTTAATCAATAAAAATAATCTTCACAGGAAATCGCAGAAAACATATGAATACCCATAAACAATGAACTGAAATAAAAATCAATTAGATTTCACAATGTTTATAGAATCAAAGCTTCCCTAACCTTTCAACCAGAAAATAAAACCTTACACACACTTCACGATGGAATCGTAGCTTCCAAATGAGAGGGGGCGAACTCTGCTTCTTCCTCCTTGGTTGCTGATTGCTCTCTTCGAAGGTTGAAGCTCTCTTGGAGGATTTTATGATGCCTTGGGTGCTAGTCCGACCCCCTTTATATAGCTTTAGGAGGAGGAGTTGTTTCCAACTCCTTTTTGGAGTTCTTTCTCAAAAATAGAAAGTCCAATTTCCTAATGGGAAGATGATTAATTCAGATCTAATCTTATCCTTATCTCTAAACAAAAATC
Source organism: Nelumbo nucifera (assembly GCF_055504915.1). Classification (NCBI taxonomy): domain Eukaryota; kingdom Viridiplantae; phylum Streptophyta; class Magnoliopsida; order Proteales; family Nelumbonaceae; genus Nelumbo; species Nelumbo nucifera. Next base: position 40,128,620 of record NC_142656.1, on the reverse strand, counting down.
CTTAACTAAGATGGACTTCTAACTCTCTCTTTCTTTTTCTTTTTAGAAATACAAGAATTTGAATCTAATAAAACTCTTTGATGATTCAGCCGAATTCTTATTCTTGCATGCTAAATTCGTATTGGGCTTTCTCAACGATTTGGGCCGCTGCAAGGCTTCTCTATGAACTAGGCTTCTGCTATGAATTTTTTTTGGGCCCGATTTTGACCCATATGTAGTCCGAATCTATCAAAATTCAAAACACAAAAGTTGTAGAGTTTTTCCTTATCTTTCCAATGCATCTTGAATAATCTCAATCGGAGTCCGGATGAGAGAGTTATGCCCAAATTACCACGCGGCACCGAAACTGTGAAAAATTACCCGATCAGCTTTGTTTTTTCTCCTAGCACTTCCTTTCGTGCCCTAAATCAAAACACAAGAATAGTGAGTCCAATTAAGTACTAAAAAAGTATAAAAGACTGAATATTAAGGGGTAAAAATATGATAATTTTCATTCTCATCATTGTTCCTTGAAGCCGAGGGAGAGGTCCTCTCTTGTCGGGCAGTGTTTGATCATTATGGGTTGAGAGGTTAAGTGTAAGACCATTGAGGGTAATGCCTGATGGACTAATCACCATCATTCACGTGCAGTTCACCCTAACCCTAATTTAAAATTTGGATAGAAAGATCCTTTAGAGAAGCATCACATTTGGTTCAAAAGTGTATTGAGTTTTAGGAGAGCTTGAAATTATTTTCCATAACTGACGGTTGGTGTCTAACCAAAGGAAGGGGAGCCTCCCACATCTCCACCTCTTAATTAGGTCCTTGCGAGAGCAAGGGAAGCCTCCCACATCTCCACCTCTTACCTGGCTAACCAAGGGAAGTGGTATAATTCTAAGTGAATCTAAAAGGATTCACATTGGTTGAACCACTACTTTAGGAAAGCCAAGGCCAGTCCCCAGGTCGTGTGGTTGATCTGTTTGCCTTTAAAAAAATAATAAAAAAATAAAATAAAAGAAAATAAAAGAAAAAATTAAAAAAATTAAAAAATTCAAATTGGAATTTAAATTTCAAAAATTTAAATTTCGAATTAAAAAAATAAAAAATCAAATTTGAGTTTAAATTTCGGAATTTAAATTTCAAGATCTAAATTTGAAATTAAAATTCAAAATTTAAATTTCAAATTTCAAAAAAAAAAAGAAGAAGAAAAAGGGGGTTAAAATAAGATAAAATGAATTCAATGGCTGGAGTTTGTGGAATGAGAAACTACTTCCAACCTGAGCCACAAATTGATTGGAACCACGTGTTGAAAGAATGGTAGGATCCATCTAATGGACGCCATAAAGGTTGCGGAATGGGTGGGGCGAATTTCAAAAATTTCCTACCTTCTCCCAACTGGGAATCATATTCCCTAGATTTAGAATACAATATTCAAGGATCCTACTTGAACCATAATCAAACTAGATCTATACCAAAAGATAAATGGGAGGAATATACCTGATCCAGAGAAGCAGTATCTCCCAAAGTTGGTGTTCATGCCCAAAGAATGCACCAAGATCCGTTCCTGCTGAAGATGACACAGCTGTGGATGGAACAGAACCAGCAGGGTGCGTCCTACACACTGGATCCTTCGCAAGAACCCTCTGGAAGCACTAAACACTGAGTCTTTTTCAGTCTTTCTTGCAAGACTGATGTCAAGAATAGATTTCTTGACTTCCTATTTCTTCAAAGATCGAATCTTGCAAAGGTAGATGGCGGCGGCAGGAGGAGAACTCCAAGGGTGAAAAAGGCTGAACTGCTTTTTCTCTCTCTCTGGAGTATGAATGAGATCTGATCTCAATTCGTAGGGAGATTTCTTTTTCACCAAAACCCTAGTTCTAATTCTGATGTATTTCCTCTTGTTTTTCTCCTCTTTTCTTCTTGATTAAGAAACCTCCTAATTAGGAGTTATCCCAATCCAAATCTGTATTTGGATAGGGGATTATCTTAATCCTATCTGCAGATTAAGTTAGTTTACTCCTGATCTTATCAGGAGGTTACCAAATTCAAATATAATCTGAATTTGGTCTCCTGGAGTGGATAAGGTTAAAGGCCCAATCCTTTTACTAACATTAATCTAAGATTCGCCCCATAGATGGGTGATCATATCAGCCCAGCTCGAAATGGGCTTTTGGCCCATTATATGTTCAGTGTTTAACTAGTTTCCAATCTGTTACCCAGTTGGGCTTCTTTGTATGGCGTGGGACCCAAACATTGATCTACACACCAGCCACATGGGTTCGGCCCAGCCTTTAATACAAGGCCCAGCCGAATTCACTGAAAGACTCAGTAAACCCCTGAGCCCATCATATGGACCCTATGGGCCCAACACTTACATTAAGTGGTCCCTGGGCCAAGCCATCTTATAAAAACCTAGGGACTGTGGGCAGGTGCAAGATTAGCCCATCAGGTACTATTCTAAATGGTCTTACACTTAACCTCTCAGCCCATAATGATCAAGCACTGCCCGACAAGAGAAGACCTCTCCCTCGGCTGCAAGGAACAGTGCCGCACTCTCCACTCACATGGATCCCGGGAATTAAAACAATTTGCAAACAATTTGAAACCGTACATATATATATAAATATATTAATTTTGCAAAACAAAATTCCAACGATTGAAATCAACTGTCGGCAGTTTGGTTTCCATCAGGGAGAGTGCATTCCCGATCATTACCCTTTGTCCGACAAAGGGGCTGATCCTGTCACTATGATCACCCACTCAGATGAATTCTCAGACTGTCCCAACATACCCAGGTTTTGATCCCCATCTAAGGATCTCACTGATTGGCATATCAAAGACAGCCCGATTCGATACCTAGTGAAATGTCATAATTGAGTCCAGGGGTCAAGTGTAACTTTCCAATTTTGCCCATCTGTCTCCAAGGTCCAGGGCAATACTGGAAATCTGGTCCGGTTCAAGGATTCAAGTAATCCCATACTACATGTGCCTCGGGTCTTACCCTGGTGGCTGAGACAGGCCATCCCAACACTTAGTGGCACACCAGTATCAGCCTTGGCAGGATAAATCTCCCCAGACTTATCCAACGGCAGTGAATATTTAAAACTAACACGAGTCTCTGTAAGTGTCCAGTTTTAGGGTCTTACACAGAATTAAACCAAACAACATGAATCAAACATGCACTTTATTTATTTCCACTAAATAACAAAAGTACATCAAATCGGATTGAAGCTAAGGACATACAAGACTGTCTAACACGTGTCTCAACAACTAGACAAGATTAGTTGTATGGCCCAAAGACTTGACGAAGTCCTTGCACATCATCAATGAAGTGGCCCATACCCAACCTTGTTATCCTATCCAACATGTTCCATTTGTGCAAGCCTGGCCCATCATATTAGCAAGTGCCCTACGGCGGGCTCATGTCAACCAGTCCGTCCAAACCAAATACATGTGGCCAACAAATTTTTCCAACCCAAGGCTAACCCATTCTCTAGTCCATATAACCTTGGGTGGGAAAATCAGCCCAATTTCAATTATAGGGCCCAAGTCCAAGAAAACCCCCTGCCAGATATGCACTCTTAGTGGTCTGAAGCACAGACCCACTAGGAGTACAATGATTACCATGGGACTCAACCAGCTCAACCATGTCAAACCTATACACAGTCCCAATACAACCTATCTAACTCCATGGCCCACCAATTTCAGAGGCCACAAATAAAATGTCAATTCCAGCAGATGCATCCTAGGAACCAACCGGCCCAACCTTATCAGGCTTACCCACAACCTCCTCAAGCACGTATAGTAGATGACCAATTCATGCAGCTTCAGTAGCTGATCCTGAATCAGCATCAGTCCATTGATAGATTAGAGAGCCAAATAGGATAGCTACCCGAAAGCCAAGGCGAGGAGAGAAGTAGGGAAAATACCGAATTAACCGGTTGCAACTCCTAGAAATTAGCCATCAGGTTTTCCTCCACAATAGATTCAACCACCTCCTAAGGACCCTCAGCCTGAAAATACCAAGGTTATTACAACCTTAAGGAGTGGGAGGATTTTAGAGGACCCATATGAGAAAAAGAGAGTTAATGAAAAGGAGTAGGAAGACCCTAAGTTGGGGGGAGAAGAAGAAGGATAGGAAACTTTAGAAGAAGAGCATATAGTAAACCAACCCGTAGTTCCCTTTCCAACTGCACTCACAGTCGGGCCGTGGCGAAAAAAGAAAGAGGCTCGCAACGAGGAGAGCAGGAAGTCCATATTAACTTCCCTCTCTTCGACGCAATCCAACATATCCCAGCCTATGCCAAGTTTTTAAAAGAGTTGTGTACTCAAATGATGGAGACACGATCGGCCCTACAAAGAATAATGCTCTCGGTAGATGTTAGTGCAACTCTCCTAAATCAACTCCCCCAGAATATGAAAGACCTTAGTGCTCCTCTCATAAGCTATGTCAGCACTGGAATCGCCTTTGATCGGGTTGTATTATATCTTGGGGTCAGTATAAATATGCTTTCGTCCATTCATGACAGGTTCAGGATCGGAAAATTAGAACCTATCCCAATAATTCTGCAACTCGCTAATTGGTCAGTCAAGACTCCTCGAAGTGTTATTGAGGACGTCATTGTCAGGGTAGAAGGTTGTCACTTCCCAATGGATTTTATCGTCCCAGAAATGACCTTAACCGAGGATCTGAACCACATCCCGATAATCTTAAGATGTCCATTTCTAGCAATGGTCGATACAAACACCAACTATAAATCGGGGGAAATGGACATTTCATTTGGGGAGCAGGAGGTCCAGTTAAATGTTTTTAGTGCCTCCAAGTATTCAAACCTAGGAAGAGATGGATTTACGGTAGATATAGTGGATGGATTTTTAGATGACTTGTCTACCCCTTGGTTAGCCTAGTCTGTGCCCTATTTGTGTGAAGATGAAAGTGAGTCGAAGAGTTTATATGAAGAAAGCACGTGAATGTGTCCGGCTGGAGACGTTAAACTTAGCGCTGGTTGGGAGGCAACCCAACGAAATTTTTTTTATTTAATTTTAGGATTAGAGTTTTTTTTCTTGATTCGATACTAGGTGGTAGACCTTGAACCCCTTAGGAAAACCCTACTCGTTGTTCCCTTTGGCCCAAATCTTCTTTTGCATCATTCTAGTCATGCCATTAGGGACAATGGCATTTAAGTCAGGGGGTGAGGAAAGAGAGAGAAAATTTGAAAAAATTGTGAAGCTAAGCCTTTAAATATGTAGAATTAAAATTTCACTAAAATTTTTAAAAATTTTCCATTAAAAGAGATGCCCAAACAGAAAAAGTTTAGGAAACAGATAAAAGAATATTGAATTTTGTAGAAACTAGTAACAAGTGATAGGAGTAAAAATTTATCCGATTTGAATATTGTCGAAATCGTTTAGAAATTTGAAAATACCCCCAAGTTTGCCCCTGGAAAGATAAGAAGAGAAAGATTGAGAAATTAGACAAAAAAATCTTCAAATTGTTAAGAGACAATGGACTACCCTAAACAGTTTTGCAAAAAAGAAAAAGAATAAAAGGTCAATGGACACCCTAGACTTAGTAACCAGGTCTCTTCACCTATGTCAAGTGTCGAGATTCACGTCAAACAAAAAAGGGAATGCCAAAGATACTTACCTAACACTTAGTAACCAGGTCTCTTCACCTAAGGCAAGTGTCAAAATTCGCGTAAAATGGTGAAAGGTGCTATAAAGATAAGTATGCATAACAAATTCAGGGGGGTAGAAATCCGTTGGCAAAAATGATAAGAAGAATACCTATCTGAGTTTAAATCAATCTCATTTTATCAAGGCAGTCTGCAAATGGAAGGGTAAATAAGATTTTTAAGCCATGTTTCTGTAATATTCAAAATAAGACAATTTTACCCCTAAAGCCCAATATCGATCTATATAGAGTTTGAGATTGTTGGAATCAAGATGCTTGATTAATTCTGTTAGGGATGACCTTGTAATGGGAAAGATCTTTATACTCAGTATAATTTTAAGGCTGCATTTCTAAGGGACTAGTAATGTTTAAGTTGGGGGGTGTGATAACCCTGCATTTTGATGCCTTAAGGGCATCGATTCAGGGGTATTTTCGGCCTTAGAATAGTCAGAGTGCACTCTTTTCCCAGTTAAAATCAATTATGTGGCCTTTGAGAGTCTCTATACAAATTTTGTGCAAAACTGGAAAGTTTCATGGCTGAAATGCAAATTTTGGGAAGCTGGTGTAAAGTACAACTGAGAAATGGGTGTTTTTGTAAAGAACTAAGAACAGGAGGGCGCCTCCTATCTGCTAAACCTAATTGGACCCATCCTATTGTATTACCATGCTCCCCTCTCCTTACCAAACCCTAGAGAGCCTTTTTAACCTGATCTTTTCACACTTAGCAAACCCTAGGGCACCACCCTCCACCTCTTTTAATCTCCACCACTCACTTTAAGGCTCTCCTTTATAGCTTTTAAACCCTAGGGCACCACCTATTCTGCTAATCCTCACCATTAAATCTCAGCCACTCCCTCCATCCTAATCCCAACCATTCAATCTAGGGCACCACATATTCTTTTAATCTTAACCCTTCAACCCTAGATGTTCTAATCTACACCCTCCATTTCTAGGCACCCAAATCTTAGCCCTATATAATATTGGGTGCCCTCTCCTTCCATTTTCAGCCATAGGATCACCCCAAAACCATCTTGATCATCCATTAGAAACCCTAGGGCATCCTAACTTTACTAAATCCCAGTTGTTGCCCCCATCTTTCTCTCTATTTCCAGTTGTGTCCACCCTTCTCTATAAAAAGGGTCCTAGGGGCCCTGTAGAAGGGGTTGGTCAATTCACCCAGTTAACAAGGTTAAGATTTCTTGAGGAATTGAAGAGTTGTAGAAGGGGAGGACGCCCAGATCTTGTCAGGAGGGGTTCCTGCAAGCTGTTCAACCATTCTACAACTACCGCCACTGGATCTGATCAACCATTCTTTTCTTTTCTTTATTTTCTTTCTTGTTATGTTTATTTATGTAATATTTTAGATTTAATTCTTTTTTCATTTCTCTGTTTTGCAGATCTGAATTCGTTCAGTTCAAAGCTAAGGTGTCTCGAGGGGTTCGAGGGTTGTAGAAAGGACAGACGCCCGGTTCTTGTCAGGAGGAGTTTCTGCAAGCTGTCTGGTCGATCTACAGCTACTGCCACCGGATCTGAATTCTGGATCATTTTTTTATTTATTTCTTTTATTTCCTTTGTTGATTCTCAAACTTTATTAAATTCTGATTTTTATTTATTGTCTTGTTTAAATTCAAAACATTTAATTTCAGCAATAATAGATTTTATTTTCTTATTTTCTGTAATTCTCGATTGTATTGTCCGGATCTAAGTATATATTAATTTTTCACTTGCTTCCCTATGGATACAACCCGTTTTCACCCATTTACTACGTTAGTAGTTGTTTGAGAAACGGTAAAAATTATAAATGTTTAAACCCATGTAGACTTATGTGAGGTCATTGTGGGGTCCCATGCCATACAAATTAGGACTAAGTTGGCCATGTAACATCTTGGGTCGTAAGCCTTTGAAGGAAATGAGCCTTAAGGCCCATAATTAATAAGATTAAGTTGTCATGTGCTCTAGGTCAAATCTGGGTGTAGAAATGGGTATGGAACACCTATCCTCTTAAGAGGATAAGGTTTATCTCTGAATAGAGTCTAGATCTAAATTAGATTTGTATAATCTCCTAATTCAACTAGGAGAGTGCTCTATAAGGAGATAAAAGAAGAAGAGGGTGACCGGACTAAAAGACCACTCTCTCTTGTTCTCTTTTGTCTTCCAATCATGACCTAGGATTTCAATGACCGATAGAGATCAATTTTCTTTTGATTTTTGCAAAAAAAAAAAAAAATTCATAGGAATTTTAAGCTCACCTTCCCCAGTTTTATCCAAGTAGTTGGGTTGTAGTTTTGCTAAAAAATGTGTTGTTGAATCAGCTTCACCTATATACTGCACCATTTTCAGTGAAGGCTAGTTTTAGGACTGATTTGGGCATGAACTTCCACCTTGGGATTTGCATTTATGGTATTTGTATTAGGTATATATCTCCCTCTTTGTTTGGTTTCAAATTTGGCCCGGTTCAATGCAAGACCTATCCAAAAAAAAAATATAGTTTTTCAAAACATACGGAATTCGATTCCTAAAAGGATTAGAAATTTTTTTTAAAATTTGCCCATTCATCTAGAATGGTTCGGTCTACTAGGGAGATAACAGTGTGGGACAACCCCTAGATAAATAGTGTTGAAGGTTTGTTGGCCCCTATGGGTCCCCCTACCCGGGAACAATCTCAAATGACTTGCAGATATAATAGATGGGGACATGGAATATGGCCACTTTGAACCAGCAGTTCAATCACAGGTGGACCTTGTTGATTAACTAGACCCATTAAGGGACCGACTTTCTAGACTATTAGTAATAAGGGAACCTTTACGATGGGGTCTGCCATTCAATATCATACTTCCCAACGTACTCCTACGTTAAATCCTGACCTCTTGTCCTTAATTTGGAAAAGTTGGGCCCTTCTAGTACTTCCTAGATATAAATTGTTCCTCTGGCGGCTATTGAGAGGCTTTGTTATCACTTTTAAAGGCTTTTTGGTTCATCATTACGCTGATTTTGCAATTCTGAAAATGAATCAGTTCTCCACTTTTTCTTTCAGTGTCCTTTTGCACGAGCAATCTGGTTCGCATCTCCTATGGGGTTCATTTTAAATTTGGTGGAAAATTCAATTTTGTAGACTGTTGTCTTAGTGCTAGCCTCTATTGAGAATAAAAAAGACAAAAGGGATTTCTTAATTTGGCTTTCTGTTATTGTTTATCATATCTGGTGGTTCAGGAATGACCATATTTTTAAAAGCAAGAACTGGAGTAGCCACCACTGTCTCTGTCCTCTCTCTCTCTCATTCTATTCTTACTGTTAGCATTCATTAATATTTCATCAAAACTCATACACACGTGACACCACGTGACCATTTAAACTTTTTTAAAACCCAATGTTATCCTCATTCCCTTCCTCCTTTGACCTCTTTCTATCTTCTATCTTCCTCCAACCGTCTCCGTCAACATCAGATTATTGCCGGTTTCGAATCTTGCAAATCATGGCCCGACTCCAAGCTCTCTTCGATCCAACAACGGAAGCCATTGATGCATAAGCAGAACCAACAGCAGAGTTCACGCCAATTTGGAGTGGGATTTGACCTGCGTTCACACCAATCTCAATATTTCGCTCAAAATCCAACCGCCAAAGCCCGCTGGCAGAAGAATGGCAGTCGTCCATTCAGATCTGAGAGCTTCTTCAGATCATCCATATCTTCGGTGATAGCAGCTTTTCAAATTGTCCACAACAAAGATTCCTACGAGTTGATAGTGCAGCTGCTACTTGAGGTCGTGCTGGTGTTTAGTCACCACATCGAGAGGAAAGGGACAATGAATAGTCCCCTTTCACCGGCTATGGGATTCAGAGATGGCAAACTGAAAAGGACTTCAGAGAGACAGCGGTGGTCGTCATTGCTGCTGTCCGCAATTTCTTCAACCTGTAGGTCACCTCCTTGTATTGTTTCTGATATGAACCCAGATCTGAGATTGGTTCATTTTTCTCCTCAAGGCAGGTGGCTTGTGTAGTGGAGGAGAAGGCAGGTACGATTTCTTCAACCGGCACTGCAATCTCTCTCTTCTCTCCATTCATCAGCAGTGACGGTTTCGACAACATACCCAAAATGGAGATCACGGAGGACAATCTGGGAAGCGTTGAGCAGATGGAAAGTCCGATGGTAATGATGACCTAGGTAGAGAAGTAGAGAGAGAGAGAGAAGGGGAAAAAGGAACGCAGCAGTGACAACAGTGACTGTTGTGCAAGAGAAAGAATGAGAGAGACAGAGAGAGAACTATTTGGATTTAACAGAAGGGTAAAATTGAGATTTCAACCCTTCCATTAATATTTAACTATAATGGTAATGTTTTGAAACAGTAGGAATAGAGTTAAACTTAAACATAGTCAAATAGTAGGAGTATACTTAATCAATTAACCAAACCAAAAGAGTAATTTAAGAAATTTATCCAAAAAAAAATAGCTGTTGTACAAACGCCCACTGTCAACAGGTCAAAACCAACTAAAAGTAAGCATAGGCATGAGTTTTGATGTTTAAACCTTGGATAGTTGGATGTAATATATATTATTCAATAATTATGTATTTCAATATATTTGAAGTTTCACTAATCTCTGTTCTCGCATAAACAATACTATTGTATGATGTTTGAGTGCACACTTTTGGTCATGGAAACAAACTTTCTATATTTTTGGCAGTCCAAATCATTTTAGGAAGAGAGGGTTCATCTTCTCTATTCGAAGTATGGATGTAAATCATCTTCCGCATTCAAATAATTCAACATCGACATGTCTAATGATCCCAGTTTGTTTAACACTCTAAAAACACGTTAAAAAAAGAAAAAGCAAACTTGCATTTTTATTCATTTACATGCATGACCAAACAACCACTCTGGGTCTCCTACCGGTAAATTCTTCCCACAACCCTACACTACCCAAGTGTACAATGTTTCCAGCAGGTTGGATCAGGTTTGGCCTGGTCAAGTTGGATTAGTTTTGGAGTTAAGAGTCAGGTTTAGGTTGGGCCAAACCCAAACAAAACCCGACCACTTCACATCCCTGATCTATCCGTTTGTTGAGGGCAGCACCAAACCGAATTTGGGCCTTCAAATCTAAGCGTCTAGTTACTAAAAGTCTAAAACTAGAGAAACAAGGTCATTCGCTAGAGAAGAAAACAAGCTAAAATTATCAAGTTTTTTTTTTTTTAATAAATAAGAAATCAACAGTAGGTTACGCCTGAGTAAGTACCCATGCAACACGTGCTGTCCCCCAGCCGCATCATACCGCCTTGAGCAGTTGAGCTGCCATATTTGGAGTGAAGAAAAAGCAAAGTACAAATACACAGGAGATCTTGCTTGCAAGTTGGGGAATAAATTTAGCTTTTTTACACAGCACAATGAAAGAGAATTCCTATTTGCTAGAATATCTAAACAGGCAAATGGACATACATACATATGACTGTCAGGTAAGTTTTGGAATTTATGTAAACACATCTAATCAAATCACAAAAAGGAGAGATTGAAGACAAGTAGGTGCCACTGAGAAGGAAACCAACCACGTCACTGTATTTGCCTGCCATAGCATTGCTAACCTTTTAATCCTATGCTGTTGAGGTTTATGCTAATTGTTCCCTTCTTTAACTGTGTATTTTGGCCTGGCCAGCAGATTTAAGAGAAAGCATAAGCTAAAAAACTCAAGATGCTAAATGAAACAAATCAAGGTCAAGATACATCAAACTTGCACATATACCAAAGTTCTTGAACAGATCTCATGAGCTAGATAACAGATAAACGTCATAAATGTTTTGAATACATAGTTCAAAATATGGATACACCCAATGCACACAAACATGCGTATCGGGTTTTTAGGGTGAGTCATATACTGTATTTATTTTACTTCTTTGGCTCGTATTTTCACAGGGGAGGGGGACTAAAATACTATTATTTAACCATTTAAAAAAACAAAATTCTCAAAAGCCTTTAAAATAGGTTTTTCCTTGGCCAGCTAAATACTAATGATGCAATACAAAAAGTATCAAGAACTGCACAATTAGAATTTAACACTTCAACACACAATTCTGGGTGGCAGGGATTGGGGATTTAGGTTTAAAAATAAAAGTATCCCGCTCAAGGATGGACCGGACAAACAACTCAATTAAGCCTTCTAACTATGGGGTCGGCTAGAGGAATCTTTGTTCTGCCGTTCTGTTTTGTTCGGTATCATACTGAACTTGAATAGAAACAAAAATAAAAAATAAAAAATAAAATTCAAAGATGTAGACACGGAAGCATTACAAATATAGTTTAATAACAAATGAATAATAAGTATCAATCTGCTCAAATACTGAATTTTTCAGCACCAAGCATCTAAAACCATCGATACTCGTTCTTATTTTCAGTTCTTAAAGTTCCTAGGATGTTAGGAGGCTCTCTAATAATCCAATAGCGTATAACTTGAACCATGGCCGTAAATAACATGGATTACACCAACATAAGAATTCAGGGACTTCAGTATTGATGATATCATAAGATTACTTAATGTGGCCACCACCTTCTGATGTTCCATTGGGATACATTAGGCTTCGTTGGGTTTGTGGAAAGATTTGGGTGGGATGGGATGGGATGGGATGGGAAAGTGTAAAAATCATTGTTTGGTTTTATATATGGGGAAATAATGGGACAAGCACTATGACGAAGAGGAAGCCGCTGTAGGGTCCTCTGTTTCACCAAGAGGAAGACGAACAGTAGTTCACCGGCAGAAAGCGAAGACGATGAACAGTGTCGCTGGTCACCATTGGAAAGTGAACAGTGCCGCCAGAGACAGTAGTTCACCAGCGGAAAGTGAAGACAATGAATGGAGAGCTACTAGAGGGTAAATGATCCTGGTCACCACCGCTGGTATTTCCTATGTTCGTTGTCGAGAAGATGATGAACAGTGATTTTTTTGGGTGAAAAACAAAAGATGGAAGAAGAAAGAAAAGAAGAGAGGAAAGAGGAAGGGAGTGGCTGAGAGGGGGTGCCGCCGCCGCTGCTCTGCTTCTGGGTTCGAACAGGGAAAGGGAGGTAGCAGATTGCCGATGGTAACGGGGAAGTCACTGGTTCTTTCCCTCCTCTGTTCGTCATCGATGGTAATAGTGATTTCTCAAAATTTCCCACCAGGGTCGCACGGTTTTGGTGTGACTCCAAATCCACGATTTTGGGATCTGACATCCTACATTTTTCTCATCCCATCCCTCTATTTCCCTCAAAACAAATGAGAGAAAAAGGAATATTTTTGGAATATTCCCCTTTTCTCATCCCCATCCCACAAACCAAATGGAGCCTTAGGGAATGAAAAGATCAGCTGTTTTCTCTTAATTAGGGCTGAGATTGAGGTTCCCCACGGGCCACTTGTGTGGAAATTTAAGGAGATACCCCAGTGATGATTGGGGGATATGACATTGTATGCCATATATTTTTAGCCTCCAGAATTAAGACGTCATAAGATCCATTGTGAGCAAACCTGGTTTAGTTGTATGGGGGTCTACCCTTCTTAGGTATAGATAGATCTAGGGGGTACACATGTACCTTTGGTCAATAGGTCCATCAGCCCTTTATCAAGAATTTCCTATTCAACTTGGGTGGGTTTTTGGTCTAGCCCATTTTCTCTTTGTTTTTTTTTATTTTTTAATTGTATGGAACAGTGCCCTAGCGCTTTCTCTTGTGAAGGAGTTAATTTTGTACTCTTTATCTCTTTTCTGTAATTAAGGCTCAGTTTGGGAAGTGTACAAATACAAATATGTACAGTGCAAATACAAGGTTCAAAAATACCAATTACAAGGCTTTTTTTTATCAATAATTACAAGGCTTTGCACCATACATATTTGTATCTGCATCTTCCCAAACTGAGCCTAAGGTTTCTGATTTGCTATTGATAAAAATAACAATGGCAATAGTCACACATGTACCAACCCCCACCTTAATAAAAGGGAAGAGAACACCTACTTGATCCTTTGTTTGTATGTGAGGATTGAGAAGAAAATCTATTAAGGTTCCAAAACACTTGGCGGAAGCCCCTGCAGGAAAGTTCTCCCAAATAGACTATAAGAATCAACTGCTTGTCATCTGTTGATTCATCAACATTAATTTTTACAAGCACTAGTTAGCTCCTTCAACTTCCAATGAAATTTCATACCCTCCCAATTAACCCTTGGATTAGTCCCATTCCACCAATTCTTTACCATCTCAACAAACCCAAAATGACACAGCCACATATTTTCAAATCTGAAGGGAGCTGGCCCTATACTACCCAACTCCTCTCTATTTAACAGTCTCTTTTAGCTCAAATTTGTTGATGAAATTGTTGAACTTCCTCGTACTAGTATTACTTCCTTGCCTCGAGTTATTTGTCTCCTCAGTAAACCAGATCACATTAAAGTCTCCACCATGTTCCTTGCCAAAGTCCTCTAATACCTTCCAACTCCTCTCTCTCTCTCTCTCATATATATATATACAAACACACACACACACACATATATATACCCACTCAAACCAATCAACCATCTATCAGAACTCAATAGACACCGTAAACCTACCAATCAACTCTTCCACTCCCTCCATATTCCACATTGTCACTATACTTCCTGAGATTCCCCAAGAGAGGCACATTACCCAACTGATTTCCCTTGCCTTCCAGAGACTCCTCACCCATCTACCATCAAAATCCGTCCGCTTTGATACTTGGATAAGCAACCTTCAGACTCTAAAATACAGTAAATGTACTTCAATGAATCTAAGAAATTTGTTTTGGTTCTAAACCTCTTTTTTCTGCTTGGTGTCACTTGCATCATTAATTGTCAAGTCCTTCAACATCCACCACCTGCCTATTTGTTCCAAACCCATTCTTCTTAGTCCCACATAAATTGCTTTTTAATTTAATGAAAACCTTATTTTTGTTTTGATGTTTGAATAGATAATTTACCATTGTGCATGGTGTACCGGTGTTTGACATGATACATATCTAACTGTGGATATATACTACATGGATACTCCTAGACATATTCTAATTTTTTAGATTGACTATACTCAATAAATTAATACTTCTAAAATATGAAACAATGTATATTTTAACAGATTATACATAATAGAAACTCAATATCATAAATTTAATTAAATTTAGCAAGATTAGGAAATGACTCTTTGCTTGAAAAACTAGATTTAAAACCATGTTCTATGCAAACTACGAGGTAACCATACTCATACGTGTTTGGGATTTAGGAAACAAAGAATCATATCCTGGTTTCCCTTTACACATGTCTGTGTAGCATCTACATATCGGCATCATAAGATAGGAGCAGGTTTGCAAGTGGAGTCATTTAGCAATGGAGTCTAAATGCCCCAAGAAACACCCTTGTAGTAAGTCACTTTAGGGCTTAAGAAAGTCCAAGTTCCACTAATTCTAGATTCATGGAAAAAAATTGATCCAAAAGACCTTGCCATGTGTTCTGTTACTGGTGTTAGTGAAGGGGTATTTCGGTCTTTGTACTTGGTGAGAATGTTGATGTGAAATGTTATGTTAGTTCGAGTGCCTCTTACTTAAAGAAGGGCACTTAAGTCTTTTCCAATAAGTTAATATAATAACAGGTCTGGCCGAATCTAGGGATAACTTTTTCTCTAAATTCGAACCAGCCCTTCTCTCTTTTCTTTCTTCTTCTTTCCTCTCCTACTTCTTGCTGTTTACTTTACTTTACAGTCAACGAACAAGACAGAATTCTAGGGCAGGTCAAACTTCAACATGGTATCAGAGCCAGGTTAAACAAATCAGACTTGCTAGAATTCTGTCTTCTGCGCATTCGAACTAGGGTTTCTCTTGGGTTTCTCAGCTGTGAGTTGGAGACTGGGAAAAGGGCTGAAAAGGAGTGATCACCCTCTTCCCTAGGAGGTTCCTATGCCTCCGATTGTGTCGTTGGTGATTGGTTGCTGTGGTTTCTAAGCCCTAGTTAGGGCTGGTACATGTGGTGCAGTGGTGTCTCAGTCCTTCGTGTGGTTGGCCTTCAGGCGATGAGGTGAAGTTTTTTTTATGCATATTTTCTGTTATGGAATACATGAGAGGTGTAGTACAGTTCGTATGATGGGCTTTCAGATAGCAGTATGCTAGGGTTTATTTTGGTTTGTGTGTGATTCGAAGGGCAATAGTGTCTACTTAATGGTGAAACTTCCGGTAGCTGTGGATTAGGGTTTGTGGTGTTACAAGTATGGTTTTCAGCATTTAATATTGCTGAAATCAGTGTGTAGACTTCGGTGAGTAGGGTTTGTGGTGTTGCAGTTTTCAGCATTTAATACTGCTGAAATCAGTGTGCAGATTTCGGTGAGTAGGGTTTGTGGTGTTGCAGTTCTCAGCATTTATTACTGTTGAAATCAGTGTGCAGATTTCGGTGAAGTGTCTGTGTGTAGTGTGCAGTGTGTAGTGCTCAGAATTCAGTGCTAAGAATTCAGTGATAAGGGAGTTCGGCAATGGCAGATAACAGTGATAGTAAACCTAGTGTCATGATATCTACTGACTACCTGAATGTCCAAATGACCTCCATTAAACTGAATGGAGAGAATTATGTCCCTTGGGCCAAGTATGTAGAGGTTTATATGAAGGCGAAGAAGAAAATGAAGCACATAAGAGAGGAGAAACCCCCCGCTAATTCTCAGGAGTATGAAGACTGGGAACAGGAAGATGCATAGATCATCACATGGTTGTGGAACAGTATGGAACCCAGAATCAATGTGAACTTCATGTTTCTTGACACAGCCAAAGAGGTGATCATGCTAAGAAACTGTATTCAAGTCAGGATAATACCACTAGGGTATATCAACTGTATCAGGAATACTTCAATCTGCAACAGGGAAATCAAAGCCTTGAGGAGTACTATGCCAGTGTGAGGAATATCTGTAATGAGTTAAATGTCTATCATCCTCTCACTTCTGATGTCAAAGTTCAACAGCAACAGCGAAAGCTGCTTGATGTGACACGGTTTCTGGTGAGGCTGAAGTCTGAGTATGAACCAGTACGAGCCCAGATACTAGGGGGATCTGCTCTTCCATCTTTAGAGGAGGTGTTTGCTCGTCTTCGGAGGGCTTCCATTGGATCTATGGATTCTAATGTCTCAAATAAATCAGCATTTGCAGTGTCAAGAGGTCGAGGTGGCAGAAGTGGGGCTCGAGGAGCCCAGGCTGGCAGGTGTGGTAGTGGTGGATCTACACATATCCGTGGTGGTGGTCGTATTGGAGGCAGAGATTCAGGGGGAGCTCGTGGTAGAGGACGTGGCTCGGGTCCACGGAAGTGTACTCATTGTGGTTTGGATGGACATACTATTAACTACTGCTATGACTTACATGGTCCTCCCTCGACGTGGGCCAACCATGCCATGACTAGTGACACTAGTTTCAGCTCTAGACAGGAGAACCGGTCAGCTGACCCGATGCCTTCTACTCCCTCAGATGGTCCAGGCAAGGAGATGGTGAGTGTTCCTCGGGATGAGTATGAAAGATTTGTTCAATCCAAGTCGCAGCAGAACACAGCTACCTTTGCACACTCAGGTATGGCTTGTTTGGCATCCACACCCAACCCCTGGATTATCGACTCTGGAGCCTCCGATCACATGACAGGAACTCCAGGTGTGTTTTCATCTCTCACTCATTGCTCAACATCACAATCTAGTACCCTTGCTAATGGCTCCACATCATCTATATGTGGTGTTGGTAATGTTGACCTAGACCTTCTATCCCTATCCTCTGTTTTATATGTACCTAAGCTTCCATTTAATCTTATGTCTGTTAGTAAGCTGACCAAGTTCCTTAAGTGCTCCATCACATTTTACCCTTCTATGTGTGTTTTTCAGGATCTCAAGACGGGGATGAAGATTGGTGGAGGGCATGAAGCCGGTGGACTGTATTATCTTGATGGTGATGGAAGAACGTCAATGGCCCTTCAGTCATCCATTTCTCCTCTCCAGTGGCATTGTAGATTTGTTCATCCTTCGCTGAAAGTGTTGCAGTCCTTAGTCCCTTCATTGAGTCAACTTTCTGTTTTAGATTGTGAGTCATGTCAATTTGGGATCGTGTTCCCTTTCGTTCTAGAGTCGATAACCGTGTGTCGAGTCTTTTTTCTTTAATTCATTCAGATGTTTGGGGTCCTTATAAAGTGATGTCATATAATGGATACAGATATTTTGTTATTTTTGTTGATGACTGTTTAAGAATGACGTGGCTCTATTTAATGAAAGAAAGAAGTGAATTATTTGCCATCTTCCAGAAATTTTATGCTGAGATCCGCAATCAATTTGGCGTTCACATCAAAATTTTCCGTTCTGATAATGGTCGTGAATACTTGTCTTCATCTTTTCAAGAATACTTGGACCAACATGGCATTATACACCAAACTTCATGTACCTACACTCCGCAACAAAATGGGGTTGCTGAGAGAAAGAACCGCCATCTTGTAGAAACGGCACGCTCCCTCATGCACCACATGAATGTTCCCAAAACCTTTTGGAGCGATGCAATGCTCACCTCTTGTTTCTTAATTAATCGGATGCCCACGTCTATCCTTGATGGTCGTTCTCCTTTTAGTGTCTTATTCCCCAACATGTCTCCGTTTCCGCTTTCTCCTCGGGTATTTGGGTGTGTCTGCTTCGTTCATAATCTGGGTCCCGGGACTGACAAGTTAGATGCACGTTCCCTGAAGTGTATCTTCCTTGGCTATTCCCGAACTCAGAAAGGGTACAAGTGTTATCATCCCAGTTCTCGTCGTTCCTTGGTATGTGCTGATGTTACATTCTTTGAGTCTACTCCGTTCTTCGTGGGGTCCGGTGCTGCTGCTTCCTCCACATCACCACCTCCTCTTCCTCTTCCTGTGGCTGATCCACCTCCTCTGGTTTCAGTCATGCCTACGTCCTTGCCTCCGATGCCACCGTCTGTTGACCGTCCACCCATCCGTCACATGTATACACATCGCCCGCGTGTACCGGCTGCAGCTCCTCCAACTTCATCACCGTCGACAGATTCAGCTCCAGCTCCGACACCAGCCTCCGATCTAGATCTTCCTATTGCCTTCCGGAAAGGTAAACGTACTTGCACCCTTCACCCTATTTCCAATTTTGTTTCACTTACCTCTCCGCTTCCCATCGCCAGTTCATCTCTTTGTTATCCTCCGTGGTTGTTCCTAAGGATGTCCAGGAAGCCCTTACCTCTCCAGAGTGGTGCCATGCTATGGAAGAAGAGCTCTCTACTCTGCATCATAATCACACTTGGGATCTCACCGCTCTTCCTCCTGGGAAGCAGGCTGTCGGTTGTAAGTGGGTGTATAGTGTTAAGTACTTGCCAGATGGTCGTGTTGAGCACCTGAAGGCGCAGCTGGTTGCCAAAGGGTACTCCCAAACCTATGGCATCGACTACACAGAGACATTCTCCCCGGTTGCTAAGATAGGGTCAGTTCGTGTCGTCATCTCCCTTGCAACTATGTATGATTGGCCTCTCCATCAGCTAGATATCAAAAATGCCTTTTTGCATGGTGATTTGCTCGAGGTCTACATGGAGCAACCACCAGGGTTTGTTGCTCAGGGGGAGGATGGTAAGGTATGCAGACTTAAGAAGGCTATTTATGGACTTAAACAGTCCCCTCGAGCATGGTTTGGTAGGTTCAGTGAGGTGGTCAAGAAGTTTCGTATGAAACAGTGCCAAGTTGATCACTCTGTCTTCAGTTTTGACTCTTCAGCAGGCAAAATAATATTAGTGGTGTATGTGGATGATATCGTTGTGACTGGGAATGATAAAATGGGCATTGACAGATTGAAGGCATTCCTACAAGAACACTTTCAAACAAAGGACCTTGGTAAGTTGAAATACTTTTGGGGCATAGAGGTAGCAAGATCTAAGCATGGCATTAATTTGTGTCAGAGGAAATATGTGCTTGATTTATTGGAAGAAACAGGGTTGTTGGGTACTAAACCGACTGAGACACCTATGGAAACAAATACGAGGCTGAGCAGTGATATAGGTGAAGTATTTGAAGACCCTGGTAGATACCGACGACTTGTAGGCAAACTAAACTATCTAACCATTACTCGGCCAGATATTTCATTTGCGGTTAGTGTGGTGAGTCAGTTCATGCAGACACCTTTGGTCCCACATTGGAATGCAGTGCTAAGGATTGTGAGGTATCTGAAAGGAGCTCCTGGTCGTGGTTTGCTGTACAGGAGTGGTGGAAAACTGGTAGTAGAAGGATACACCGATGCTGATTGGGCATGTTCTATGTCTGATAGACGATCTACCACAGGCTATTGCACCTTTCTGGGGGGTAACCTAGTAACGTGAAAAAGTAAGAAGCAAACAGTTGTGGCAAGAAGCAGTGCAGAAGTAGAATATAGGGCCATGGCACATACTGCTTGTGAATTAGTGTGGCTGAGGAACCTTCTACAGGAGATAGGATATAACATCAGTACTCCAATGAAGCTCTATTGTAACAATCAGGCAGCAGTTCATATTTCTTCTAATCCGGTGTTTCATGAAAGAACCAAGCACATCGAAGTTGACTGTCATTTTGTGAGAGAGAAGGTGCTGAATGGGGTGATAGAAACTGCATATGTTAGTACGGGAAACCAGTGGGCAAACTTGTTTACAAAAGGTTTGAGTCGGGGGAGAGTGGACTACATATGTAACAAGCTGGGATTATATGATATATACTCACCAGCTTGAGGGGGAGTGTTAGTAGTGTTGGTGAAGGGGTATTTCGGTCTTTGTACTTGTTGAGAATGTTGATGTGTATTGTTATGTTAGTTCGAGTGCCTCTTACTTAAAGAAGGGCACTTAAGTCTTTTCCAATAAGTTAATAATATAATAATAGGTCTGGCCGAATCTAGGGATAACTTTTTCTCTAAATTCGAACCAGCCCTTCTCTCTTTTCTTTCTTCTTCCTTCCTCTCCTACTTCTTGCTGTTTACTTTACTTTACAGTCAACGAACAAGACAGAATTCTAGGGCAGGTCAAACTTCAACATGTTCTATATGTAGGGATGATAGCATTGCAGAGGAAATTACCTAACAGAAATTAACATGTCCAAACAGATCTGATAACATAGTAATACATCCAAATTTGCTGAAAAATAATAGATTAGAAGGAAACCCGAACTGTTTGCAGAACTGAGGAACACTAGTCAAATAATGCTGTCCTTGAATCTGAATTGTCCCCCTTTTGGATGCATAGGTATTACAACAACCAGACCCCAGGATCTAAAGACGTTATGGTGGCACTAGCACATGCACCACAAGGTGTAATGAATCTCTTGGTAAAGAAAGACTTGGCAAAAGGAGAAAAGAGAAAATGTGAGATATCAGAGAAAAGAGAAGCTCCACTTGAAGCTGTCTACCATTTTGAAAAGCCCTCTCTAATGTAGAAAAGTAGGCTATCTTATGGGTGGAAATGGAATTAAAGGCCCATGAAATGGCCAAACAGCTTAATAGCCTTAATACCCAATCTCTCGATCTAAACAGAAATGTATAACATTAAGATCAAATTATGCAAATGGGGGAAAACAGCAAGCAAAAATCTAGAACATGAATGTGCACGGCATGGCAGAACAGAAGGGCATGCACACACTGACACCAGGAAACATATAAGATTTCAGTCAGTCTGTCCATTACCAGCTAGACTTTTAGTTTGTTTGTATCTTTTAATTTATACTAATGTTTTATTCACTTCAGTAATTTAAAACATTGTTAATTGTTGTTTCAATTATGAATGAATTAATTTGTAGTACGCAGAAGCTGAGAATAAGGGATTTGCTTATGTGTTACTGTTATGCTTAAATTTTGGTACATCTAATTTGTTTTGTGTTACAGTAAAATGGTAATTGTAACTTGTACATTGGAATTGCGTTTTTTGTATTAACATGTTGAAATTGTAATTTTTAAATTTGCCTTGTGCCTTCTCACTTTTAAACGTTGGCCTGACATGTACCTGTTTGTTTAGTATGCACAGCATCTAAGACAAAAGCCTAAGACAAACAAACATGCTCCATTTCACATGGTTCAAATTCAGGTTTTAGTTTGTAATTTTAAGTTTAAAAAAATGGATTTATGGTACAGACAAATGGTGTTCTTTTGCAAGGCAACTTGTAGGTTCTGTTCACTTTTTTTTTTATTGGTTGTTCTCTTCACTATTATAAAGTTCAATGTTCATAGTCCAGATGAAGTTTACCTTTTGTTTGACAAGAAAACGTAAGAATTCTTTTTTCCCTTTCTTCAAAAAAATCTCAAATTTGCCAAGCTTTTTATCCTACTTATTAGGCATAATTCTGCTGAGTAACCAAATAATAGGTTCCTACCTAAGCTTTAGATCCTACTTATCATGAACTGGCTTGCAAATTAGTACAAAACATACCAGTTCACAGGCCTTAAAATAGGATTGAGCAATTTAGGCTAGTATGTGCCAAACATAGCAGAACAAATTCTGTAGTATAAAGAACTAAGGACTAACATAATGTTTCTGATGTGTTCTTTGTTTAAAGAATTGAGTAAGGATTAACAAGACCATTCATCAACCTTTAAAGCTGACCAGCTCGCAGGTTTGGCAGTCAGCACTAACAAAACCCAGGACCTGGCCAGCTATCCAGGTCACCATTTCACTAGTTCAACCACCAAAAAACATTGGCTGTAATTGTTAATGTGATCCCAACATAACTTGATTTATTAAAACTGGTTAACAAGAGTAATTTGATACCTCAGTATGTTCTTTATATTATAGTCATACTAACAACAGAAGCCAAAACAAAAGATCATAGGAAATGTACCAAACTCTAACTGTCATAAAAGCGAGAACGGCGCCTCCGAGAACTGC
Organism: Nelumbo nucifera; assembly: GCF_055504915.1. Lineage (NCBI taxonomy): Eukaryota > Viridiplantae > Streptophyta > Magnoliopsida > Proteales > Nelumbonaceae > Nelumbo > Nelumbo nucifera. Next base: position 40,106,129 of record NC_142656.1, on the reverse strand, counting down.
AACACAGTAACAGCAGATCAAAAGATTAAAATAAATGGAAACAATATTTACAACTACTACAGAACATACAATCTAGTGATTTAAGTATAATTATTTGCATAAAGAGAAAAATACAGTTACATAGTGATTTGAACAAAATTATTCAAGTTCTGAAGGCATGCCAGCTGGTTGGAGTGAAAAGAGTAGTTATATGGAGGTTAACACTATGAGATTAGTGCATTGAGCCCAGCCAATAGGGGATTTATAAAAATAAGTTTGGTGGCAGTAGTATGGGGAATCAGGGCCCTTCCAGTGTGACAGGTGTGTTTAGAAATGGAAGTGGTGGCCTCATAGGTTCATTTTCAGGCCCTATAGGGATCGGAAATTCTACAAGGGCAGAATTGTCAGCTGTGCTACAGGCATTAAGATTAGCAAGGCAAATGAATTTGGTAAGGATTGTAACAGTGGGTGACTCACTAGTGATAAAAGTTGGCTCAAGCATCATGAAAAGGGGATGGGGGTACTTCAGGAAGGAAATCAAGAAAATTTAGAGGATTACTAAAAGTATGGAAGCTGAGTTCGATGGATTTCTAGGATGACAAATAGCTTGGCTGATGCTTTGGCTAAAGAAGGGGTGACCAGAGAGCAGTTTTTTTAGCCCATTTGTATATATAACATATGGGCCTATGGGGTTAGACTAAATAGCCTAACAGAGGGCTCCCTTGTATGATTTTCAATATTTAATTACTGATCAATAAAATAAAATAAAATAAACAATAGGAGTAATTTTTTTTGATAGATATTTGAAGGCAAAGTAAATTCAAATGGCATCGCTTTAAACACATTCAAAGGCATTTTTTTATTCATGGTTATATCAACTCAGAGGTCATTCATGGGTATACCCTGTAGGGTATAACAGGTTCTTTGATATTGAAACTTTGTTTCTTTAGGGCTCTGTTTTGCAAAGGGGGGAATTGGTTTGGCTTATGTTGTAGTCTATAGGTTCCTTGTACAGGTCCATGGTGTACAAAGGGTCTCCTCTTTGTATTTTCTGCTCACTTCTTTTCAATACAATACTTTTTCAAAAGAAGATTAATATTTTTTGAAGATAAACAAAGAAGAAAATTCAGTAAAGAGAGAAAGATAAAGAGAGAAAGAAAACCTATAAATAGAAGTCTGTTTATGACGTAGAGAAAGAAAGTATTTCATCATGTTTCTCATCACATATTAACATAATGTAAAGAAAGAAAACCCTCCAAACTTGTTTATCTTAATAATTATAATAAAATACTATAAATAGAAATCTGTGCACAATTGCTTAGATTGCTCTCAATGCTTTACATTTATTTGAATATGAGATGGCACACTTGTTTCTGTTTATGCGATTTATGTAAATTAATAATTCTAAAATTTAGATTTACAACTTTGCAAGTGATGCATTGATAGCTAATTATGGATTATGATACTTCATATGGTGATATTTAATTTTTTTTATTTAAATGCAATATTTCTATTATTATAAATTGTAAATGTGTAAAGTTTCTAGTTTCTTGTAATTTTTCCTATTTGGGGGGATACTTACTAATGTTTATTTATTTTATCTAATTGTTTGTTTAAAATTCTTAGTAACGAAAAAATCAATGCAAAGTGGTTTACACTTCGTACATTCTAGTTTATGCCTCACACCTTAAGATAGTAGAGCACCTTGTGTCACACCTCCACCTTCTAAAACATTGTTTAGTATGTAGGCAAGCACCAATCAAGTTATCACAAACATATTCTCTTAATTACATTTCTACCAAGGGTAGAGAAAACTTTCTGATACTGATTTAGAAGTGTAAAGGAACATAATAACAAAGTAGAATATTCTGGTTTATATTTCCATCTTTCATTTGAGAGAGAAACCAAAGAAAGTAAACAGATTGAACAGAATTCTGCATATGACAATCATTGCCATCCTGTTGTGGGCCATAGGCCTTTGTTCTAGCACTTATCTCATGTGAAGAACCATAATCATCCAAGTTTCATGTACAAAGCTGTAAATGGTTTTCCTCCTCATAGAATCAAGGTTTTATTAAATTTTATAAATTAATATTATGTCATAAAATGGTATCAGTGGGCTGTGTTTACATCTTGTTGTTCCAAAAGCCCCCAACTAAACTCCTAAAAGAACAAGTGGTCAAGCTGAGGCAGCTGAGTGGAAGCGTAAATATGAATTTGAGAGCACAAGAAATCTTAGTAAGGAAGTCAGAGAACTTTCATTTGGAGAACATTATCCAAAAGTGAATATGGAATACGAAGAAGTTTTCTCATCAACAGCAATATGGAGAAGAGAAGTGGATATCGAAGCTAAGAAGTTCTGTTTCGAAGAAGGTAGAAACAAGGGTAGGTGAACATTAAAGATCAGAGAAGAAAAAAGAGCCACCATTTACGTAGCTGGGGTGATTAGATGGCTGAAGGGCTTCGTGGATGGGACAACATTCTCCATTAAAAAACAAGGTTGGAAGAGTGCAGTGGGAGCAGATGGGAAAAGGTTTGAAGTTGAGTTGAGGAGAAAAGTGAAAGGTTGGTTTGTAGTGATCATGGAAATATTTGGTGATAACAGAAAACAGATGCTATGTGTGCCAGAGGGTAAAAAGAGAACAGGGTGGAGAATGTTTGCAGATTTATTACAGGAGCTTCTGTTGTATGTGGAGGAAAGGCAAATTCCAAAACAATGCAATGGTCCAGAGGACTGTGACAAGTAGAGACACAATGAGAATTCGAAGAAGGAAAAACCAAAAAAATAGGAGCTCCAGAAGCTACGGTGTGTAGCAAAACGAAAAGTCAAAAGATGCTATTAGATGTGGAGAAAGGAGTTTGGGAGAAGAACATAATTATAACAGCAGCCACAATATTACAGATTGTGGAAGGATTTTGGAAGCTGTTATGAAGAGATTCAATTTAAAAGGTTATGTGAACATTAAGCCCTTCGATGATTCAAAGGCTGTACTATTTGAAGTTGACGAAGAAGCTGTGCTCCCCACAGCTGAAATGGTGGAATCTTTAGATGGTAGGGTAAGGGCAGAGGGCCTGTATATGTCTTGTAACCAGAATCCGGTTGTTTTAAGGAATTCTTATGCTTCGGCTAGTGGGACTTCCCTTTAATCTCTGGAATGAGAAAATCCTTAAAAAGTTGATCCAGACTATGGGTGGAACGCTGATAGCATATAATCTTCAAGATACCCACGCTGCAAGAATCAGAATTGTGGGACTGAAGCCTGAAGAAGTCCCCAGATGCATAAATCTGCTCGCAGAATCTGGCTTAAGGTCTGGGTTCTCTACTGGAAGTTGAAGCGTCTCTGTGGATGAAGAGTACCAAGGAAGAAGACAATGGCATTTTCGAGGGATAGGTTACATGTGAAAAGGAAAAGATAGGACAAGAATCTTCAGTGGCTGAGAGCTATAGCTTTTCTGGAGATTCTATTACTTGGACCACCCCCACCCCCTCTTTAGGAGGAATTTATTTGACTAGGAGCTGGAAGAGAATATGGAGCTATTGGAGAATCTACAGAATCAGAAGATAGACTTAACTTTGGAAGACGAATGGTGCTGGAAATAGAATTCTGATGGTTGTTTTTCTGTCAAGTCATTAGCTTCCAAGATGTGCAGCACAGGCTCTACAGTTTCCCTGCCATTCAGATTTGGAATCCAACAAGCCCTTCTAAATCCAACTTTCTGGTGTGGCCAATGGCCCTAGATAAATGTCTCCCCAGATCTAATCTTGAGAGGCGTGGCATCCAAATTTTGGACTCCTCTTGTGGACTGTGTGGTTCCCTCCCTACAAATCATCTCTGTATTCACTGTTCGGTTTCCTCCCTGGTGTGGGAGCATTTCCTGAAATCTATGGACATTAGCTGGGTTATGCCAAGGTCGGTCAAGGAGCTGCTGTGCTGTTGGAGAATTAAAGGCCTAAACAAGAAAGGAAAATTAGTGTGGAAGACCATTCCTGCAGTTGTCTTGTGGTCCATTTGGACTGAAAGGAACAACAAATTTTTTTGTAATAGAGCTAAAAGTCCTGAAGAGTTCGTGGAGAGAGCTGTAGGCAAGCTGTTCTCTTGGGTGTCTGTTACTGAGGAATTTAAACATCTGAATTTGTCTCTCTTGTTTCGGTCTCAGTCTTGGTGGAGTATGTAACCTGTGTTGTTCTCAGGCTGTCTTTTTGGCCTGGGTATTGTTGTATTTTCTCCTTTTTGTTTGAATAAATTTACCTTACCTTTTCCAAAAAGAAAAATGAGTATGTATGTTGGCTAAGGTGGATTTGATCGAAGTGACTATTTCTCCCATAGATATGTAGCTTCTCTTTCACAAAGCCAAGTTCTTAGCAAATCTTTCTACTACCAGTTTCCAAACACTTTTTGATCTCAAATTACCCCCCAAAGGCATACCAAGATACTCTAGATGCCAGCTTTTAACCTCAACCTAGAATTCCTGCCACCAATTGAACATCTTGTTCTCCCATGTTAATTCTCGCCACACAACTCTTAGCCAATTCACTTAGTTTTCCTAAAAGTTGGACCATGTAAAAGAAACATTTAGCAAGGCAGGTTATTTTAGTTCTAACTTCTAAGGATTCCACCAGGGTATTGAACTTGTGGTTATGGTCTGGTTCGGGTTACTTGTTTCACTTGTAAATCTTATCACATTTAAGTCTCCCCCCAGACACCAAGGTCCTTCCAATAGACCCCTAATTGCAGCTAATTCCTCCCACAAGAGATTCCTATCTCTATATGAGTTAGGGCCATAAACATTCATTTAGACCCATTCTCTCCCATCACTCACACCTCTCTTTTTTTTCGCTTTTATTGAGAATGAGAATTGTCTAATCAACTCCTATGACACTCCACCTCCTCATTCCTCCAGACTGTAAGTATTCCCCCTAAAGCACCCCAAGAGAGGGCACAAGACCAACTCAACCCTTTACTACTCCAGATACTTCTTATCTATCTTCTATTTAGCCCTGAAAGCTTTGTTTCTTGCAGCATTAATATATGTAGTCTCTCTTTTCTTACCACATTCCTGATAACTCTCCGCTTTCTTAAACTCTCTAAACCCCTTACATTCCAACAAAGAATCTTCATTACAAATTTTAGAGAAGCCCAATTTCTTTCCCCAGTCTACTAATCTCCCCTCTTTTTCTCCCTTTTTCGGTTCTCATCCCTATCATAAGACACTCCACAAGCTAATTTTTCAACCTCACTCCTCTTCTTCTTTCTTATCACCTTCCACTTCCTTCCTAAGGTAAACTCCTAGGTTTCTTCCCCATCTTTTTGGTTTGCTCATTGTTTCTTCCTCCTTTCTCTCTATTTAAAAAAGTACTGCTCTCTCTCTCTACTAGTTCTTAGGGAGTCCCCTGCACTTCCACCCTTTCCTCATTCTTCTCCTCCAACTCAACTAAGCTCGTTAAATGTCCTAAGACCAAGTTCATGATCTTCTCCCGCATTGCCACTCCAACACTTCATTTCTTAATCACTTGGGTCAAAGTTCACACTAGGTGTGGCTCCAAAAGTTAGATCTGCAAAGCCAGTAAGAAAAGAATTAGTGCTAAGCTGAGTAGCAACAAAACCAGAAGAGAAGGCAGAGAGGGGAGGAATAGAAGAGGGAAAAGAGGGGAAAGAAACTAACGCAATAGGGCTGGAACAAACTATCACAAGACAAAAAGAGAGAGGAAGAGAGAGAGAGAGAGAGAGAGGGTGGAGGAAGAGAAAAGAAAGAAAACCCAAGGAATCACTCCAAGGGTCCTAGAATCACTCTAGGGTTTGTAGGAATCATACCATACAGCAAACTTGCAGGAGAGCTCTAAAGAAATCTTCATTAGCTTTAAAAGATAAAACATCTATTTATAGAGTGACCTGTGTGGCCCGGAATACTGTTCACCATAATTACAAAAAAAAAAACATTCCTTGTCTTGTGCATCAAGAAACATAATAACATTCTGAAGGGATGGAAGATTCATCATATGGATGGCCAAACCCTACAGGAAGGTTGGGCAAAATTTCAAAAATTTCTTTTCTCCCATCCTGGAATTGCATTCCCTAATTTAGAAAACTGCATTTTCAAGGTTCGTTCTTGAAACCAAAACTGGATCAAATCTGAAACCAATAGGAAGTGAGGGATATACTTAATACGAAGTAGCAGTAAGTCCCAACGTAGGTGTTCACGCCCAAAGAGAAAACTAAAACCCGCTTCCACTAAAGATGACACAGTGTGTAGTGAAGCAAGATCAACAGGATAGTTCTTCAGCAAGAATCGAGCAAGGGCTGGTGAGCATGCCTTTAAATTGTTTCTTCTACCAAGAAACAATATCAAGAACTCTTCTTGATCAGATCCACAAGTGGAGATCGAACAGGGTAGGGCGGCAATAACTGGAAAGAATTCTGCAGTTTGTTGTTGCGTGTTTGATATGAAGAATTTGCCCCCTATTTATGGCCTTCTTTGGATCAGCCACTTAATCTAATTAGGAGAGAGTTTCCTAATCCAAATCTTATATTTGGATCTGGACTCTTAAGTGGATAAGACTTATCTTATCCTTCAGCTAATACTAATCAATTTAAAACTGAATTCGCCCCCTTTTAATTAACTAACTTAAGCCCAGTTCGAATTGAGCCTTAGGCCCATTAAGCTTATGTGCTCACTTACTCTTTAACCTGCTGCTCAGTTGGCTCTCTTTGTATGGCATGGGACCCTAACATTGATTTACACATCAACCACATGAATTCAGCCCAGCCTTTGTTACAAGGCCTGGCCGAATTCACTGTAGGAGAGTGAACCCCTGAGTCCATCACCATTGGCTCTTAATGGGCCCAACATTTACACTAAATAGTTCATCGATCCAGCCACCTTATGAAAACCCAAGAACTGTGAGCAGATGCAAGATTAGCCCATCAGGTATTACCCTCAATGGTCTTACACTTAACCTCTCAACCCATAATGATCAAACACTGTCCGACAAGAGAGGACATCTCCCTCGACTGCAAGGTACAGTGTTGCACTCTCTACTCACATGGATCCCAGGAATTAAAACCTTTTGCAAACAGTTTGAAACCATAATCTCTATATAAATATATTTTGCAAAAACAAATTTCAACGTTTGAAATCAACTGCCGGCAGTTTAGGTTTCCATCGGAGAGAGTGCATTCCCCGATCATTCACTTTGTCCGACAAAGGGGCTAATCCTGTCACTATGATCACCCACTCAAGTGGATTCTCGAACTGTCCCAACACACCCTGGTTTTGACCCCCTTTAAGGATCTCACTGATTGGCATATCAAAGACAGCACAATCCGATACCTAGTGCAGTACCATAGTCGAGTCTAAGGGTCAGGTGTAACATTCCAGTTTTGCCCATCTATCTCCAAGGTCCAAAGCAATACTGGAATTTGGTCCGGTTCAGGATTTCAAGAAAATCCACATTGCATGTACCTCAAGTCTCACCTTGGCAGCTGAGACAAGCCACCCCAACCAACTTGCCGGCACATCAGCGTCAGCCTTGGCAGGATAAATCTCCTCAGATCTATCCAATGGCTGTGAATATTCTAAACTAACACAAGTCTCATAAGTGTCCAGTTTAAGGGTATTACACAGAAACACACCACAATGACATGAATCAATTATGTACTTTATTCATTTACAATAAATGTTAAAAGATACATCAATCTGATTGGAGCTAAGGGCATAACTGTCTAACACTTTTCTACCTATTAATGCAAATAAACTAAAAATTGAAAGAGAAGCACTACTTTTTTTATTGATCAGCAACACAAAATTGATTCATTAGATTAAAAAATAAAGATACAACAAAGAGTTCTAGGCACAAAACAAAGCCCAACCAGAAACTATTCACTATTTACAAAATTTCCCATAATATAAATTATCTTTGAGTTCCTTGCTTTGCAAGACCATCAGCCAAACTATTTGCAGATGTCCTTATCCACCTTATTTGGATCATCATATCTTTAGGAATCTGCTTGAATCTCCTGAATTCATTCCTTACTTCCATATGATTCCTTCCCCTTTTTTCAACCAGCCCACAACTATTTTTGAATCAGCTTAGTAATCCCCATTTCTTTAGCTTTCTTTACTCCATAGACTGCTGCCAATAATTATGATCTCACCACATCTCCATGCTGAACAGGACCTGAGTACAAAGCTAGAATGTTTCCATTTTCTTCCCTAATTACCGATCAATACACGAAAGAAAAGCACTACTAAGCTAGAGGAACAGGATGTTATAGCCCAAGCCCGCATTGCACTGGTCAAAATGACAAAAATACCCGAGTAGATCAGTCCAAATCCCAAGAGTCTTCCCCATGCCAAATCAGAACCTGTTTGTTGGCCTTCTTCTTATGAGAATAGGTCTTAAAATGCCTGGACCGATCCCCATCAGAAACTCCCTGAACCGGAGAAACACAATCTTTCCCAAGGATAAGCTCTAGATGATGAAGTTCCTTTTTCTGAACTCCGAAGTAACTTGTACAGCTAGTATGTTTTGTTCATTGGGTGTTCATATGCTTGGTTCGTTGTTAAAATGCCTGGACCGATCCCCATCAGAAACTCCCTGAACTGGAGAAACACAATCTTTCCCAAGGTTAAGCTCTAGATGATGAAGTTCCTTTTCTGAACTCCGAAGCAACTTGTACAGCTAGTATGTTTTGTTCATTGGGTGTTCATATGCTTGGTTCGTTGTGATACTCTTTACCTCACTTACGGACACCATGTGCTTGTGCTTAATTTGTTCCTACATTTTTTCTCCATGAGGTTTCTCCAAAGGTCCCTACAGTCAGAAGTATTTTCTTCCACTCCCCACTTCCTTCAGCTCTAGAACTTCTGTACCAGAGTGTTGTTCAAATAAGAGCTCTGTTCCAAACTGACCTAAATCCGCAATCTTACAGCCTCTTGTTGAGCTTATGCTTCCAATGCTTGAAGGTTCATTGACTTCCTCTTCATCTAAGTCCCTTCCTTCCAATTAGTTTCGTCCTCAAAGTCATAATCTTGTTCTCTGTTATAGCGTGGATTGGGTTTATCAGGAGTGGTTGAGTAACCATGAGGAGGCCCATGCTTTTTTAATGAAATATGTGACTCTGGTTCAATTCAAAAATGACTACTAATGAAACACCCAGGTTGTGTTTTGATTTCAACACCTCCACATAAGAGGCCTTGTGACCCTTGGATTAAATTCAAAATAATTTGAAAAAAAAAAATTGATCAGTAACAGAACTTTTATTAATGAAACAAAGAACAATAACTACAGCTTCTTAGGGAAGGGGTAAACTCTCTTAACCCTTCCCAAGAATAAGAGAGTTTGTCGATTCTTGAACCTTCCTCCAACTTTTCAATTTCCAAACCATTTCACTTCTACATTTCCTGCGATCCCACCCAGCTTCTTCCACGTGGCAACCAATCTGCCACATTGTGATCCTCTTCTACCTACGCCCCCTGCTTACAAAGCAACACTTTAGCTTCAGACACGAGCCAAATTGTTCTCCAAGTATCATCAGCAAACACCTCCAACGCTCGGGAAATATTTCCTGGTTTTACTCCCACAATCTAAACATTGGCTGCTCAAAAATCCTGTGTACATTACGCTTCTAAAACTCCTGCCAAAGGTTGAAAGGTAGACTGAGAAGCTTAATAACCATACTACCATCTGAACAGGTTTATTCATTGCAATTGGGCGACCAATTTCAATTGTTAGCTTACACCAAATCGTGTTTCGAAAGTCAGCATTTCCATATGAAAATTCTCCAGACCAAAAATTACTTTCTTTTCTTCAAACAGTATAAGAACCGCCTTTTCTTTTGATTGAATTTTTTCCATTACCATTTCCAGGATTTCATTCCAATCCTCCAATTTTTTCCTTTACCATAATAACCTTCCTCCCTTCACAGTCAGTCTTCTTACCTTCCCACATTACTTTCGGAACTGTTATAGAGGATAATAGTATATTTCTTCTTGTTCAGCTACTGATTTTTCCTCCCCTTCATTTGATTTCTCCTTCTTCTGCTTGATTGAACTTCTTCTCCAGGGAACTTGGTGTTTTCAGTTTTTCTAGGCTCTCCATACTTCAATAGTTCTTCTAGGGCCATAACCATCATCACCAAACCCTGTTTCAGCCTACCTTCTAGTAAGCAGATCATACTTCAAAAGGAAGAAAGCTTCTATTTGAGAGTGGAAAGACCCCACTTCTTGGATACTGTTTTTTGAAAAATAGAATGCCTTATTGCCATGTGTTTTAAGAGGAGACTCTCTAGTCTAAGGGTTTTCCTTTAATATATATAAATATACATATACATATACATAGGTAAGGCCATAGGTGGCTCTCCTATAGATGAAATTAAATTTCTTTATGTAGATACAAGAAAAGAAAGAGTAATAGAGATAGAAGATATTACCTAAATTATCATAAACTGCCCACATTTAGGCTTATATGAATGACCCAGGAAAAAAAAAAAAAAGATTTCTTTCTAAGCTGTGATCAGTAATTAACTGCCTGCTCCCAATCCAGAAACAAACTAGATCATAACTTTGAAGCTTCAACAGTCTTGGAATCCATTCATTGATTACCCAGCCACAAGAACTGCAAGTTATGTTGCATGGTTCTAATCATCACAATGGATTATCCTGACCATCTTTAATGATATATTTTCCTTTGCACCACTCCCTCATGACGTAGTTTCATTATGCAAAATTAGAGCAGTGATCAGAAGTCAGAATAGTTGTTGTACCATCATAACCTAGGCGACTAGGCGCCCAACCAGAATGCCTTGACTTATTTGCAACAAGGCACTCAACTAAGTGATAAAAGTTACAAGGTAGGTGACTCTCTCTCTCTCTCTCTCACACACACACACACACATTAACATATTGAAAAAACTAGCATTGACTTTCACAAAAGATGATTTGACATGTGTTGCAAGGAAACTTAATGTTTTCAATTAACCAAAACTTAGTTTTTTATTTTAAAAACTAACCACCTAGGTGCCCCGCATCACCCAGAATTGCCTAGGCACCTTGGCAACTATTATTATGGTAAGGAGAATTACAGTAAACTTTACATTATGCAATGCCATAAATGCCTAGTACATAGCCAGTGCACTTATGCATATGCTAGAGAGACAGCAGCATATGCATATAATAACAAAAAGGCAAGTCCATCATTTACTATATAGCTGCTAAACTCACTACATAAATAAGCATTTTTTTGGGGGGTGTATTCCAATAAAAAGTCATTTCCATTTGTATGTTTCCAGTTTGAAAAACGGATCTAGGAAAGATATCATAAAAGATGAACCTAATATATTTATAACAGAATTGCACAAATTAATTAATTGTTAATTTATATCAGAAAACCAGAGAGAAGAAAGAAAGAAGAAAAAAAAACAAGTCTTGCATTTTGAGAACAATCAAGCATGAAGAAACATTAAAGAATATGCTTCACTACCTGCGATAACCAAAGCTCCCCCTAGATGGGCGACTTGCACTCCCAAATTCATCATCCATTTCATCAACTCTATATTCAGGTATTTCTGTAGATGATACAGAACCCTCATCAGAATTTGATGCATCATAGCTTGATCGATGATGTCCTCTCCTTGTCTCTGTAGTTCTTGACCTTCTCCGGTTTCTTGAAGTCCTAAAATTGTCAAAGACCTGATATAAAATACATGAAGTCCACCAGTTTCCTTCATCCCCAGGGAAGTCCTCAAATTCATCTCCAGTTTCCTCTTCTCCATACTCAATCACATAATCCCCCAACACCACTCCATGTGGAACTTCAGAATGGATGGTGCTTAAAACATCTATTATCTCAGAAGACTGCTGGAAGTTCTCCCAATCAAGTTGTCTCGCAGGGTCTATCTTTGCTGGACGAGAATGAGGATGCTTGAGTGTTGCATGCTTCTGAAGTTCCATATAGTTACCAACAAATGTACAATGTTCCTCCTCACAGCATCGGCTCTTCTTGTTCAAATTCTGACGAGCTTCTTCAAGAACAACCCAACCTGTAACTTCTCCCCTGCACAATGGACAAGCCGGGTGAGAGCTGCCATGGAGTGAGACTGGCTCATTACTTTCTGTTGAAGTAGCATTTGACATTGTCGGCCCCTTTACTGCTGCTGACACTCCATTTGCACTTTTGAAACGGTCAAGACAGTTTGAATGTGTATGATCTGTATCACACATAAATGGACGACATCCTTGCTCATGGGATGAACATTGGAGGAGAACTGCATTGTGAGGATACTCCAAGCATATAGGACAAATAACATCACAGTTTGTGTTTAATTGAACATCTTCCATCTTGGAAGAGCTGTGGTTGTTTCCTTCTCAGTATATATGTTAAAGATCAGTACAGATCTACATAAAAATCTTCATGCACATTCTTACAATCACAACAGTAACTCAACTCAACAAAACCTTATCCCAACTATGTTGCATCAGTTGCTCTTTCCAGGTCAGCAAGTTGGGATTTAGATCCAACCACATACACCAAGCACAGACCAATTGATCTTTGTCATGTGAAGCCTAATGGAGCATGCACTTGTTCTGGAATTCAGAATTGATATCTGCAAAGGGTAAAGAAAACATTAACAGACTCATATACAAAAATAATACATATATAAATTAACTGAACATAGATTGTACCACCTTTAAAATAATAATAGTCATTCTCTCTGTTGTGCAGAGCACAGAAATATTGAAACAAGAACGGGGAGCAGACAAACCCAACTTTGAATGATAAATGGCTAATTGCATAATTTGCACAAGGTAACATGTGAATGAATGCAATCTGCACCACGACATAACTAGGGATGTTCAGTTTTAGAAAGTTTATACCCCTTAATGTTTAAACCAGGAAATCATAGAAAATATGAACTTCCTAAATGCAATCTGTACCACCAAAAGAAGCAGACTTGAGTCTTAGACTCACCAAGTACCACAACATAACAGGGTCCAGTCCCCCTGAACTAAGTTTACCCAAAGGCAATAACCCACTCCGCCACCCAAGAGAGAGGCGGAAAATCAATCAAAGTCCAATATATTGTTTTTCTTAGAGCATTATCTCTCTTTCTTTTTTTTAGTAATTAATAACAGAAATGGGAAGCCCTTCGGGAAGACAAAAAGAAACAAGGTTTACAAGAACAAGACTTACAATAGGAACCCCCAATCCAGACAAGGGCAGAGAAATAGCAGCACGCTGACCACAACATATTTCCTATTAAATATGCCAAACTTCTTAAGAAAATTTCCTACTCACCATACACCGCAATCCAATAAATTTGCTCATGCATAGCCACATCTCAAGGTTCCCGGAAATGATGTTTATACAAATAAGATTTCTTATAAAAGAGACGAGTGGAAAGATTGCCCTAAGAAATTTATTTAGTAGCATAAGCAGCCAGAACTCCACTGTAAGCTTTAGCCAAAATAAAATGTTTATTTAATACACGTACAATACCTCCTAGAAAGAAATGGATATTAATTATGGTAATTCAACCTTCAGCAAACTCTCCACTCTTTCAGGGTAATATTTTGCAAAATAATTAATTGTTCTCATTTTCAAAGAAAACCCAAGAAAGATTTTTTATGTATGACCCGAAATATTGGGTATTCAAATCCATACAAATAGAATAACAACAATCAGAGAAATATTCAAATCAAAATAAGAAAAACAAACAAATTCCGTACATCCAGAACGTATCAAACTTCAAGAAACTGCAAAGGACATCAGAACTCAAAAAAACTAACATAAGTCAATAAAATCCTATCAGTACAAAATAGGTTCGAAGAGAAACAAGCCCTAAATTTAAAAGTGAAAACAAGAGCGAATAGATCCACAAACTTGGGTTTGTCGGCAGCATCAACCCAAGATTGGAAACCAAAAAATTGACCAGATACATAGTTATCGGAAACGGATAAAAAGACTCCCAAAAAAGAAAGAAAAGAAAAAGCAAAATCCGCTTGGATATCGAAGATAAACAATCCAAAGAATACAAGTAAGATCCTACAAAAGGTAAAGATTGAAATTCACGATTCCTACTAGAGAAAACCATCAAATTCCACAAATACTGTGAAACAAAGTGATTAAAAACTTCCACAGAATAGAGATTTAACCATCAAAATTGAGGAAACTAAACCTTTTTCCCTTCTGCAGAAATTCTTGCCCGGAATCGAAGCCCTAAGAGTGAAAAAAAAGAGCCGTCGTCAGAGTAGAGAATGCTACTCCCTCTTCAGCTTGATTCCGAGGTTCCGAGCTCGCGTCACGTAGGTAGGGTCCTTTTCTTCGATGTACAAGACTTATCGGTTACTCCGAGTTTATATCATTATCAAGACCGTTATTTTCTGATCCAACGCCAGATAAAGGGCCTGTTCGATAGCTTAACGCTGAACTGCTGAAGAGCTATCATTCAGAGGTAGTAAGAGCGTTCGTTATCAATTTTTTGTTCAGCTTTAATTTTGTATTACGTACATAATATGATATATAATAATAATCAATTATTTTATAAATTCATTCAAAATCGAAATCACTTTGGCAACGAAATTGGATTTGGTCCTCTCAAGCCTTGCAGTCTTCGAGAATATCTATCCATGAAAAAAAACATGCAAGTATGGAGATGTTCTCTATACACGTGTAAAAAATTGTATAACAGTGTAAACATGATTTTATAAGCACTAAAGCCAATCACTTTGACAACACATTCCAATCGGCAATTTGTGTTTGGGTCAAATTGATCAACAATTCAATCACTTGGAACAATGGGGCGTTGATTAATTCAATAGTGGTTTGGGCAAATAGTGAATTAGGGGTGAAACGGCACGAATACTCTGACCAATTTTTTGGGCCCAATAGCCCAACTTTCTGGGTCGACAACGGTTTGTAAACCTTGATAATAATAATAATTACAAATTATTATTATTTTATTAATTATATATGCATGATTTAATTATATACTTAATTATTTTATTATATTTTAAATTATTAAATAATTCATCATTTTAATTATAGAATTATTAAATACAAAATTATTAATTAATTAATTAATTATAGAACTAATAAATATTAATTATTATTATTTTAGTTAACAATAATGATAATAATAATAATAATGAGGTAATATTTAGAAATTGTTATTGATGAGGGGCATTTTGGTCGTCCCACACAATTATCGACATGTGGACGTTGTTGACGACGCAGTGTCCAGCACAGCAAGGCAGCTTGACAAAGTAGCATGTGGCAAACAGCATCAGGTACGCGACCAAGCTAGAGCGAGCTCGACCCACCGGCAACACTAGCTCGCCCCAAAACAGTCCTACGCGTCACGCCCGTTCAAACACCATTACCACAACTATAGGAACAACTCGCCGAACCATAGAAGACTTAAAGACGTTACCTGATGGCACTTGAACCTCATATAGCTATAAATAGAACCTAGGATCACTCTGAAAGGTATGCACACATAAGCTCTCATACTCTCTTACATACTTTCAGTAAGACCTACTTACTGACTTAAGCATCGGAATGTCTTCCTGGGTAAAACCTACCCAGGCACTCTAACTCTTCTTTCCTTACAACTCTTCTCAGCTCGGACTTATAGTTTACAGCTCGGCAATATAGCTCGGCATTGCCAAGTTTGAACCCAGTTCAAGCCACATCACAAGACATGAGGGAGTGAGCAGATTGTGCATCATCAATTATTATTATTATTATTATTGTTGTTGTTGTTGTTGTTGTTGTTGTCATTATTTTAATTAATTAATTTTTAAATACATAATTATTAATTATTAGTTAATTCATTAATTAAAAATTATGCAATTATGCATTTTAAATTAATTAACCATTAATTATTAAATGCTTGATTTATTAAAATAATTATGTAATTAATTAATTAATATTATTGTTGTTGTTGTTAATCTAGTTATTTTATATTCATTTAATTAAGTGATAATTAGTTTGTTAGAAGTCAAAATAAGCTTTCTTATATCTAGGGTTAAAATAAACTTAGGATTCAAATTTTAGAACAACATTCTTTATATTCAAACTTCAAAGCCAATAAAAGTTCACCAACTCAAATGCACCTTTAAAAGTAATTATAGTTTCATTCAAAGGCATTCAAATGCCAGACTTTAGTGCAAATGACTAGGCCCAAAAACGCTTAGATCATAGAAGAATCGCTATTTTTCATTATAATCACAACATTTGATTTATTAATTGAAGGTAAATGAGAATTGGTAGTAGTAATGTGATATCTCACGGAACTGATGTTGTTTGATCCAAGGTGTTTCGAACCAAGGACACAATCAGATAGTCTTACACGCAACGAGATCTGCAACCAAGGGAAAGGTCAGAGGCCCGAGGAGTTATTCCTCGGGTAGGCACTTCGACACTCAAGTCAGTTGGGTAGAGAAAGATGTGGTCGGGCCGAACAGGTTGAAATAACGTTGGTCCAAGCCGAAGAGATAGTACAGAGAGGTATTCAAAGAGTGTTCTTCCAAAAGTCCCTTACCTCGAGCAAGGAATACCTATTTATAGTTGGGCGTCTATGTCCCATATGGATAGGGCTTCCGAGGTTGCTAAGATGAGGGCGTCCGTCGAAGTCTTCAGGAGGTTTCCTCTTCTTCAGCGGAGTTTGCTTCCTTGTCCGTGCAGGACATTCCTTCTTAGTCATGCTCTTCCATTACATGTGGTGTCAGTGTGGCTTAAGAGAGGGGGGCGTGGAGATTGCCACATTGTCACAAGTGACCAATTTATTGTGCCATCAAGTGCCATCATTACGCCCACAGTATGCCATTCGAGTGTCCAAGTGTGTCTTGGGTGGGGTATTGCATGTATTTTGTATGGGGGAATGCCAATGGCAATCTTGTAATTCTGTAGTATGATTTTTCACTATTTTCATGTTTCTTTATGTCACTCCCCCAAAAGCTTAACATACTCTTTGAGGGGAAGTAGGTAGTCGAGTGAATCAGTAGTATGTAAAGGTTAAGCATGAGATCCTCTCGACATTAAACTGTGTGCTTGTGCTTGCCATCTATTAATACAATACAAATAGCCTTTTGACTAATTCGTGTGCCATCTTGTTGCCTTTTCTTGTGTTGTTGCTTGTTGCTTAGGCTTACTCATTACATTCAAGTGTTGCACGGGGCCCGAACGATTATCCCCGTGACAGTTGGTATCAGAGCAGGAGCTCCTACATGCACCTTGGACCCTGTCAACCGTCCCTTATTCAGTACAATAAAAAGCAACCGTGACATTGCCAATGACATACTACACGGGTTGTACCAAGCCCACGACACTAATGAGTCTCCACTCGACGAACCTGCCAAGACACATGCCCTGAAGGGCCGCACAACTAAAGCTAGCAAGCGTGACAAATTAGTTGACCAACTAGCTAGCATGGACATGCGCATCCTACTTTGTGAGGTGACAGTAGGTGAAACTAGAGATCAGGTCGATGAACTCCACCACAACTTGGAAACTGTTGAGAATGCAGTGATGGAACTAGAAGGGTGATAAAATAGCGCCTTCAGAGAAATGTACACCACCTTATAATGCTCGGAAGTGGGGCCTTCCCAGAGTAGCCTACAGGGCATGCTAGACAGATTCCAAGCACAATTAAACAAGATGAGAGATGAGATGACTCTCCTTAAAAGGGTGGTGACCAACTCTACCAGCACTTCAGCCACCCTAGCTCCCATGCACATCAAGATCCGTGAGCCAACACCCTACTCAGGCGCTCGGGATGTTAGGGAGCTTGACAATTTCCTATGGTAACTTGAACAATATTTCTCTAGCACTAGCATTATTGACAACCAAACTCAGGTACGTACAACCGCTATGTATTTGAATGATATTGCAATGTTATGGTGGCATAGGTGTTGTCAAGACATTGAACGTGGCACCCGCACCATTGACACCTGGGCTAGATCAAGCGTCAGTTCTACCCTGAGAATGTGGAGTACCTGGCGCGTAAAAGAATGAAGAACCTTAGACATCAAGAATTGCTACATGACTACATCAAAGAATTTTCAGCCTTGACGCTCGAGATCTCTGACATGTCAGACAAGGACCTCTTGTTCAATTTCATGGACAATCTCAAGCCATGGGCTAAGCTTGAACTTCAATGGCGCGGTGTGAAGGACCTTGCCACAGCCATGGCTATAGTTGAGCAGCTTGTTGGTCTAAGGACACCTGATGAAGAAGACCAAAATCCATCCAGTCCACGTACCATGAGTTTGAGTGGGGGAGATCAACAATTGACCTCTACACTGGAGAAACCAGTGTATGCTGAAGCTTAACAATTATCAACATGGAAAGAAGCCACAAAGAGCCCTAAAACTACTAGGGCCACCGGTACACTAGGAGACCTACGATTCCTCCCTTACCTTGCTACATTTGCAAGGAAAAGCACTAGACTAGTGAGTATTCCGTGTGAAAGAAAATCAATGCCCTCATCACCAAACTCAGTGATGATGAAGAGAGTGATGAGGAGAAGCCCACACCGACACCGAGAGTAGGTGCCCTCCAACTTATAAATGCCATGGTAAAGAAAGAGGCCACATCTAAGCGGCCCACCGAAGCCCATAAGGGCCCGAAATATGTAGACATCACCCTCGGCGGGAGGGCGACCCAAGCATTGGTGGTGGACACTAGGGCCACCCACAACTTCATCTCACTTGCGGAGGCAAAGCGACTCGGCTTGACCACTACCAAACAAATAGGGTGGATCAAGGCCATCAACTCAGGGGCCAAGGTAGTAGAAGGCATGGCCCGTGAAGTAGACCTACAAGTGGGACCATGGAAAGGCAAAGTCAACTTATCTGTGGTTCCATTGGATGATTTTCAAGTTGTTCTTAGAGTGGAGTTCTTGACACAAGCATAAGTAGCCCTCATGCCACACCTTGACCTTTTACTCATCTTGGACGAGCATTCTCCATGGCATCCTTGGCCGTGCCAACAAGCAAGACCCCCACTCCAACATCTCACATCACCACCGGAATGGGTTGGGAAGTCATCACCAAGAAGAAGTCTCCCCTAAAGCCGTTCCAGCACCAGAACCAGCACCAACACCAACACCAATGCCAACATCAACATCAGCAGAAGCCACCTTTGCAGCAGAAGCTGCATACGCCTACAACTGATGGGCCCAAGAAAAGACCCAAAGCCAACTACAACACCCAACTTACCTACCATAATGGGAAGAGAGTGCCACCCCAATTCAATAGGAACCTTTCCAACACTTGGCCTCCATCTGACCTACCTAGTAGTCCAGTGAGGAGAGAACCTTGGGGAACATCGCATGATTTACAACACCCAAACAAGCTGAGTCCAACTTTTGCTCCAAACCTTGCCTTAGCTAGTAGTGCAAGCCAAACTAGGCCTCATTTGACATACCTTCAAGCCGCTAGCCAAGGACTTAATCTAGCACCTAGCCTTAGGT
The DNA here is from genome assembly GCF_055504915.1 of Nelumbo nucifera. NCBI lineage: Eukaryota > Viridiplantae > Streptophyta > Magnoliopsida > Proteales > Nelumbonaceae > Nelumbo > Nelumbo nucifera. The sequence goes on along the minus strand of NC_142656.1, from coordinate 40,086,678 downwards.
CTCCCCAGCACCGCAAGAACCTTCTAACCCATCACCCAAGCACTTGCCCAGGCCTTGGAAGAAAAGAAGATCGTGGAGCAGCTAAAGAATCCTCCTTCACCAACAACAGACTCACACCATAAGCAGAAGTTGGTCTTCGAGGACAAAGACTGGATTGAGTGGGGGAGACTGTCACAAGTGACCAATTTTCCGCGCCATCAAGTGCCATCATCACACCCACAACATGCCATCCGATTGTCCAAGTTTGTCTTGGGTGGGGTATTGCTTGTATTTTGTATGGGGGGAATGCCAATGGCAATCTCGTAATTCCGTAGTATGATTTTTCACCATTTTCATGTTTCTTTATGTCACTCCCCCAAAAGCTTAACGTACTCTGTGAGGGAAGGTAGGTAGTCGAGTGAATCAGTAGCGTTTAAAGGTTAATCACGAGATCCCCTCGACACTAAACTGTGTGCTTGTGCTTGCCATCTATTAATGCAATACAAATAGTCTTTTGACTAATTCGTGTGCCATCTTGTTGCCTTTTCTTGTGTTGTTGCTTGTTGCTTAGGCTTACTCGTCACATTCAAGTGCCACACGGGGCCCAAACGATTATCCCCGTGACAACATGGCATCCTTGGCCAACTTAATCATCACTCGAACACCACTCCCCCCAATTTCGAAGCCGAAGAGTGTAGTGCTTGGTTGCGACTAGGAATGGAAGAGTTATGTGATCCTCAACTGAGGAACATTAATTTCTTCAAGTTGATTGGCCCAAAGTAAGGTCGGTTTGTTGGGTGGACCGGTCGGTTCAACACTCGTGCCATTTTTGATATGGGTCAGAAGACACATCATTTTGCCTTCACGAGGTTACGCGCGTGTGAAGGGCAGCGTCAAATCGACACCATTGATTTGGCTGATTTGGACTATTGGTCCCCCTTATAAAAAGGGAGGTGGTGAGCCATTTTACTTTGTCATTTTGAGTGAGCTATCTTAGGAGTTCAACGAGAAATAGTCCTCAGTTGGTTCTTTAGGTGTTCTGTGGTGTAATCTCTTCGGTAAGATGCCTTCATCTTCCTTCTCGTCTTCCTGTTCTTCCTCTTTGTCTAGCTCTTGTACGTTGAGTAGTGAGTCTGAGTTGGGGTCTCATCCCGAGGCTACTGTGCTTGTGGTCCATGAGACCGACCTCCACAAAGCCTAGGTCAATGGGCCTGAAGGAGAGGGTGCCGCAGCGGAGGAGGCCAAGGTCGGGGGAACATGAATCAAATTAGGTTGTGGACTGATGTTTGCTCTTTTATCAGAAAATGGCAAACGGATCATTTGCAAAATTGCTTGATGACAACAAGTTGAAGGGCCCAAACTATGCCGATTGGTACAGGAACCTCATGTTGGTCTTAACCTCTGAAAAGTTGGATAAGGTAGCCAAGAATCTTGCCCTGGATCGTCCGGGAGATAGGGTTTCCGAGGCCCGGAGAAAAGAATACCAAGAATGGGAGGAGAAAAACTCCCTTGCCCACTGCTATATCATTGCCTCTTTAGACAATCCTATTCAGAGGCAGTTTGATCAGATCGAACTAGCTAAGGACGTACTAGACAGTCTGAAGACAATGTACGAAGAGCAGAATCGTTCTACTTGGCAAAAGGTCTTGAAATAGTTCATGACCGCGCAGATGTCCAAGGGCCAACAGGTTCACAACCATTGTCTTCGGATGATGGGCTATATCAACGAACTTGAGGCTCTTGGATCCGGGTTGGATCTGGTAACACAGATCGATGCTATTCTCAACTCTCTGCCTCCATCCTTTAATCCATTCATCATGAACTACAACATGAACAAGCTGAACGTCAGCTTGCAGGAACTCAGCAATATGTTGCAGAGGGCCGAAGAATTGATTAAAAAGGATGAGCCCATTGCCATGCTTGTTGAAACTGGCAAATCGGGCAAGAAAAGGAAGGCAAAGAGAAAGCCCTAGAAGAAGGCTGCCAAACCCAAGAAACAGAGGAAGGACAAGGCATCAGATGCCTGTCATTTTTGCAAGAAGACCGACCACTAGAAAAGGAACTGTCTTGCCTACCTAGAATCCAAGAAAGGTAATTTCGAAACTTGTGTTATAGAAACCAATTTATTGGTAGTTTCTGCATTGACTCCGGGGATTCAACTCATGCATGTAACTCACTGCAGGGGTTCAAGGTAAGCAGAAGGCTGAGTGAAGGAAAGTCACACTCTACTTGGGGACTACTGCAATTGTTGCAGCCGCGGCCATAGGAACCGTTGAGTTACTTTTTAGAGAAGGAACTATTGTATTGAGAGATTGTCTTTATGTACAAAATTTAAGGAGAAATTTGATTTCTGTCTCAAAATTTTAGTGCAGATGGTTATTCTGTCTTCTTTAGTAATACGATTACTATTAAAAGAAACAATAGATTCATCGAATACGGGGAACTGGAGAACGGTCTCTATGTTCTACATCCTTCTCTAGAAACTAACATAACCGAAACTACGTCAGCTGAAATCCCCAAGAAGAGAGCCCGTGATACAGTTAATCCCACGTGTCTGTGGCATTACCGACTTGGCCACATTGGTGTTGACCGAATCACAAGGTTGGTAAAGGATGGTCCTTTGGATTTTCTAACTGTAGAAGATCTTCCCACCTGTGAGCCTTGCCTACAAGGCAAGATGACGAAACGACCATTTAACAGTAAGCCTGAAAGATGTACAGGCACTCTTGACCTAATAAATACTGATGTATGTGGTCCCCTGAGTGTTAGGACACGGAATCAACACGTGTATTTCATCACCTTCACAGATGATTTTTCACGATATGGTTACGTGTACCTAATGAGACACAAGTCTGAATCCTTTGAAAAGTTCAAAGAGTTTAGACAAGAGGTCGAGAAACAGTTAGGGAGAGAAATTAAAGCTCTTCAATCAGATCGAGGTGGCGAGTATCTCTCTGACGAATTTAGGGACTACTTAAAGGACAATGGGATAGTATCACAATTAGCTCCTCCTACTACACCACAACTTAACGGTGTTTCAGAGAGGAGGAATAGGACCTTATTGGATATGGTCCAGTCAAGACCATATCCTACTACATCACAATTAGCTCCTCCTACTACATCACAATTAGCTCCTCCATGCACCCTATGTGATTTCCCACATTTCCAGAGACGACCCGTAGTCTCCGTCACTGAGAAAGGAGGGAAATCTCAGAGATGAATAAATGGAAATGGAATGTAGATTAAAATCCATATCTATGAAATGAACATGAATCAAATTAGGTTGTGGACTGATGTTTGCTCTTTTATCTAAAAATGGCAAACGGATCATTTGCAAAATTGCTTGATGAAAACAAGTTGAAGGGCCCAAACTATGCCGATTGGTACAAAAACCTTATGGTGGTTTTAACCTCTGAAAAGTTGGATAAGGTAGGCAAGAATCCTGCCCCGGATTGTCTCATTTTAATTCTTGTTTCTCTTTGATTTTGCAGGATGTAATAGCAAAAGGTGGGGTACTGGAGCGTTGCCGAACTACTGAAGAAAAGAGAAGAGAAGAGAAATTGGGATTGCAATTCAGGTGTAGTCGTCCTAATTTAATCCTGTTTTTTTTTTTTTTTTTTTTTTTTTTTTTTTTTCGAATTCCTTTTGGTAAAGTAGTGTTTTCGAATTCTTAGTTAATTATTTTTATTTCTTGATAGATCCAATTTATTTTTTTTAGGATTACTTTTTGCTTCGTTCTTAAATATATTTTTTTAGGATTGTTAGGTTCTGTTTTTTCTTTATTTTCATATTATAAACTCATTTCATTTCTTTGATTTTTTATTGCTGCATATTCTTTTTTTTTTATTTTCTATTTAATCTTTAGAGTAGCTTGTTAATCTTCAGTTCTGTAGTATTATTTTTTTTGCAAAATTAGTTCCTTTATTTTTTTGTTTTCTGTAATTAATTGCTCCCTTAATTAGTGGTTTAATTGAATAATTGATTGTTAATTAGGAAATTATTCAAAATTTTGACTTTGAGTTTAAAATTCAAAATTTGAATTTGAATTTCAAATTACACAAAATAAATAAATAAAAAAGAAAAATATTTTAAAATTTTTGCATCTGCATTCCAACATTTAGGGTTTGATATGTTCTAGAGCATGCATTATATAGGATTATTTAATTGTTGAAATTATCTTGTTAGTTGTTAATGTGTTAGGGTTTTTCATTTTTAATTGCTCCCTTTGCTGAATTAGTTTGTTTTATTGTTTTATGTTAAATTGCTGAATTGCATATTAGAGATAACTGTTCGTGCATTGTAATTAGTTGCATTTATTTTGTTTATTGTGTTTTTCCATTAATCCATTTGAAGGGCAATCCAATTTAAATAAGATAAGGTGGGGATTTCATCATCCTTCCTTGGTCCAAAAACCACCACCCTTTCACGTGCGGTTCACCCTAAACCTTAATTTAAAATTTGGATAGCAAGATCCTTTAGGGGGGCCCATACATTTCGTTCAAAAGTGTGATGAATCATAGAAAATCTTGTGATTACTTTGCAGGACTGGCGGTTGGTGTCTAAGGAAAGAGATTGACCGGCTAAGCCTAAGCGGGTTTTGTGGTTATTTAATTAGGTCCTTGCGAAAGCAAGGGAAGCCTCCCACATACCCACCTCTTACTTGGCTAACCAAAGGAAGTGGCATAATTCCAAGTGAACCTAAGAGGATTCTCATTGGTTGAACCAGTAGTTTAGGAAACCTTAGTTTAGCCCCTAGGTCGTGTGTTTTACTTGTTTGTGCTTAATTAAAAAAATAAAAAATAAAAAAATTTTAAAAATTCAAAATTGAGTTTAAATTTCAGAATTTAAATTTTAAAATCTAAATTTGAAATTTAAATCCAAAAAGAAGAAAAAGGGACTTTTGAGTTGTATGTTGGGAGGAGATCTCTGAGGAGAGAAATAGTAGAACCCATACCTGAGATAGAGAGATACCTCCATCACCAGCTACGCATCCAAATAGTCAGGGTCGATGATGAACAACCCAGAATGCTGAAGGAATATTTCACTCCAACCCAATATAACCATTCATCCTGTATACAGTTGTCGGATACAAGCCTTGCATTATGAGATTAAATCAAGAACAACCTAGATGCTCCCCTCTTTCTACGGTAACCCGAGTGAGGACCCATACAAACATAAATGAGTTTCTGGAAATCTGTTCCACTGTAAAGATCCAAAACTTTAATGACGAAGCCCTTAGATTAACTCTTTTCCCCTTCTCCTTGAAAGACAAGGCCAAGCATTGGTTGGGAACTATAGGGAGACCTATTAAAACATAGGCAGAAATGCAACAAGAATTCCTTAGAAAGTTCTACCTTATAAGACGAACCAACACCACGAGAAGAGCCATTACTGGATTCACCCAAACACGGGGTCAACAAATTCATGAGTCTTGGGGGAGAATGAAAGAGTTGTTGAGGAAGTGCCCACACCATGGCTTGTCCAAGTGGCAAATTGTCTAAGCCTTTTATGAAGGTTTGACTGATCAATACAAGAAAATAGTAGATGCATCTTGAACTAGCAACCAGGCCCATCTACACTTTATCCTGAAGTTTGTTCCATTTGTGCTAGCCCGACCCACCAAGTTGATGATTGTCCAACGGCAGCCCAGTTTTTACCATTTATCCAAGAACAGGTTCAGGCAACCTAGAGTTTCTCGAGGCCTAATAATGACCTATTTTCAAATACTTACAACCCTGGGTGGAGAAATCTCCCTAACTTTTCTTGGAGGACACATCAACCTAACACATAGTCCTAGTAGTACCATCCATTTAACTCCATGGCCCAACAATTTTAGAGGCCACAAGTGCAGAGCCAATTCCAGCAAACTTAACCTAGGAACCAACCGATCCAACCTTATCAAGTTTACCCACAACCTCCTCAGACCAGTACAATTGATGACAAATTCATGCAGTTAATTCTAACTCAGTAGCAGTCCATCGCTAGATTAGAGAGCCAAATAGGACAGCTAGCCAAAGCCAATGCGAGGAGAGAACTAGGACAACTACTGAGTCAACCGGTTAAGAATCCTAGAAATCGGCCATTGGGTTTTCCTCCATAGCAAATTGAACCACCTCCTAAGAACCCTTAGTTTGAAAATGCTAAGGCTATTATGACCTTAAGGAGTGGGAGGATTTTAGAGGACTCGTATGAGAAAAAGAAATTTGAAAACATCAGTGAAGAAGAAAAGGAGCAAGAAGACCATAAGTTGGGGGGGGGGGGAGAAAAAGGAAAGGAAATTTTAAAAGAAGAACCTATAGTGAACTGACCCGTAGTTCCCTTTCCAACCGCATTCATAGTCAGGCCATTGCGAAAGATGAAAGAGAGTCACAACGAGGAGATCAAGGAGTTATTCAAGCAAGTCCATATTAACATCCCTCTCCTTGATGCAATCCAACATATCCTAGCCTACGCCAAGTTCTTAAAAGAGCTGTGCACTCGAAAGAGGGAGTCATGATCGGCCCCACAAAAAGTAATGTTCTCGACAGATGTTAGTGCGGTTCTCCTAAACCAACTCCCCTAGAAAATGAAAGACCCTGGTACTCCTCTATTAAGTTGTGTCACCTCTGGAATCACTTTTGATCGGGCCCTATTGGATCTTGGGGTCAGTGTAAATCTGCTCCCCTCTATTATTTATGAAAGGTTTAGGGTCGGCGAGATAAAACCTACCTTGGTAATTCTGCAACTCGCTGATCAGTTAGTCAAGACATCTCGAGGTGTTATTGAGGACATCATTGTCAGAGTAGAAGATTGTTACTTCCCAGTGGATTTTATCGTCCTAGACATGACCCCAACTGAGGAACTGAACCATAACCCTACTGTAAATCGGGAGAAATGGACATTTCATTTGGGGAGCAAAAAGTCCGATTAAATGTATTTAGTGCGACCAAGTATCCAAACTTAGGGGAAAATGAGTTCAAGGTAGATGTAGTGGATGACCTTGTAGATGCCCTGTCTACCCTTTGGTTAGCCCAACCTGAGCCTCGTTTGTGTAAAGAAGAAAGTGAGTTTGGAAATGTAGATGTGAGAAGTGAATGAATGCGTCTGGATGAAGACGTTAAACTTAGCGTTGGTTGGGAGGCAACCCAACGTAGTTTTCAGTTGCTTTTGCTTTTAGGATTAGAGTTTTTGTTTTCTTGATTCGTGATGAACTTACAATTTATCTACAATTTTTGAGGACTTTAGCATGGATTTTTATGCCGGTTTTATTAATTTTTGCCTTAATTTAGCTTAATGCTAAGAATAAGTTTCAGGGGTAATTAATCCAAGAAAATGAAGGAAAAAGGCAAGGAAAAAAGGTTCTAAAAGACCAAATTCAACCCAGACCGGTTGTGGAAGCAAGAGAGAGCACTTCAGTACAAGAAGAGCAAGTGGATTCCTTGAGAAAACCCAAGAAAAGAAAGCCTAGCTAAGAGTAGAATTCGGCTCAGCAAAGAAGGCCCATTCTCAGCCCAAAAGAGTAGCTCAAAGTATAGCTATCATGTGATAAGAGAGAGCCTAAGCGCAGCCCAAATAGCAGCCCAAATAGCAGCCCTTAGGAGATTTTCAAGAGAACTCTAGAAAGTTCAAGAAAGCGGGGTGTAATACACCCCATTCTAGAGGCTTCAAGAAGGGGCAAGAGCCCCCTTGAAAAACTATATAAGGAGGCCTCTAGGAAGGGGGAGAGTGTTCAATTGCTTGAGAGGAAGGCTCTCCCACTCTCAGAGGTTCAGCCACCTTGAGAGAAGAGAAGAGAAGAAGGCTAGGCGCAAGGAAGAAGAAGAAGGCTAGGCGCAAGGAAGTTCAAATCAAGCAAGCAAGAAGAGAAGGTGAGTTTGAAATTGGGGGTTTGTAATTCAGAGATCTTTTGTAATAAATCAATTATAGTTTCATTCTCTTTTGATTTGAATTCAGTTTCTTTGTTATATTTTCTTTCTTCTTTCTCCTTCTTCCATTCTTCCTTGATGTTTTCAGCTTGTAAAATTTCAGTTCAGCAATCTAATTCTTTTTGATTCATTCGAATGGTCATGAATTGTACTTGAAGTTTCTCGAATAAGGGTGTTATTGTAGATTAATTCGGCCAACTAACCTTCAAAACTCAGATCTGAATTCTCAGATCTGAGATTGCAAGATCTGAATTGCTTGAAAGATAATTCAAATCTGCAAATTTCAGATTGGCCGAATGGATCTAAAGCTTGGAATTCCTAGAGTGCTTGAGAGAGACTCTAGGAATTCAGATCTACTATTCAAGAACTGAATTGGATGCAAGATTAGAGATAACTTGCACAGTTCCGTTGGTGATCAATTCAGTTTTGAATTGATACCTTAGATGTGTTTGAAGAAATGCATGCAAGAGGATTAGATCATTGATAGAGATATGGGGATCATCACTCATGCATAGATTGAACATGCACTCGAAAGAGGCTGTTCATGAGCTTGGGGTCTGACCAAACCAAAGCTCAATCATGATTTATTTGAATGATCCAAATTGATAGATTGCTGAATTCTGAGATTGACATTTACTGCTTACTCTTCTAACCTGATTTGAAGGCAATTGGGCCAATGATTTAGATAGTTTTTAGTTTAGGATTTTTAGCTTTCATTAAACTCTTGATTTATTTGTTAATCAGATAAGAAGTACTCAATTTAGTATTGATACTTGTTTCCTAAATCCTCGTGGGAACGATACTTCACTCACTACTTTATTACTTGAACGGCTAGTGCACTTGCTAGTGTCACAATGAGCCACGTCAATTCGAGACTAGTTCGCAAATCTTGAACCCGTTAGGAAAACCCTCTTGATTGTTCCCTTTGACCCAAGTCCCTTTGCAACATTCTAGTCATGCCATTAGGGACAATGGCACTTAAGTTGGGGGTGAGGAATGAGAGAGAAAAAGTGAAAAAATATAATAATAATAATAATAATAATAATAATAATAATAATAATAATAATAATAATAATAATAATAATAATAATAATAAGAACTAAACCTTTAGAAATGCAGAACTAATATTTTTACTAAGAAAATTTTAAGTTTTTCCATTAAAAGAGATTCCCAAATAGAAAAAGTTGAGGAAATTAATAAAAGAATATTGAATTTTGTAGAAATTGGTAGCAAGTGATAGGAGTCAAAAGTGGTCTTATTTGAATATTGTCAAAACCGTTTAGAAATTGGAAAATACTCTCAAGTTTGCCCTTGGTAGGATTATAAGAGAAAGATTGAGAAATTAGACAAAAATTCTTCAAGTCGTTAGAGATAGTGGACTACCCTGAACAATGCTTCGCAAAAAAAAAAAAGAATAAAAGAATAAAAGGTCAACGAACACCTTGGACTTAGTAATCGGGTCTCTTTACCTAAGTCAAGTGTCGAGATTCGCATCAAACGGAAAATGGAATGCCAAAGATAATCACCTAACACTTAGTAACAGGGTCTCTTCACCTAAGGCAAGTGTCGAGATTCGCATCAAACGGTGGAAGGTAACAATAAAAATAAGTGTGTGTCTCAAAGTTCAAGGGTAGAAATCCATTGTCAGAAATGGTAAGAAGAATACCTGTCCGATTTTGAAATCAATCTCAGATTTTCTTGACAAACTGCAAATGGAAGAGTATATAAGATTTTTAAGCTAAGTTTCTAAAATATTCAAAGCAATATAGTTTTACTCCTTAAGCCCAATACTGATCTATACAAAGTTTGAGAATTCTGGAAAAAGGATACTTGGCTGATTTTGTCAAGGATGATCTTGCTATGGGAATGATCTCTTTACTCGGTGTAATTTTAAGGCTGCATTGCTAAGGGATTAGCAATTGTTAAGTTGGGGGTGTTTTAAGGGCATCAATTCAGGGGTATTTTAGACCTTAGACTAGCTAACCTATACCCTTTTTCTGGTTAAATTCAATATTTTGACCTCTCAGGGTCCCTATGCAAATTATGGGTAAAAACTTGGAAATTTACAGAATTTCCTACAGATTTTGAGAAGTTGGTGCGAATTCCAGCTGAGAGAGGGGGTGTTTCTATGAAAAACTGAGCATAAGAGGGCGCCTCCTATATGCTAAACCTAGATAGGTGCCTTTCTTGTAAAATAACTCTTTGTTTGAAGCCCTAAGCACCTCCTCCTCATCTTTTTCTCTCTTGGTCGCCCTAGGTTATCAAATCTCCACCCTCCACTCTCTCCTAACCTCCAATCTCAACCATCCAAGCCTTAGCAACCTCTCATACCTTTAGATCTCTCCCTAAATAACATCCTAGCATTACACCTCACTCCTTAAACATTAACCAATCACCTTAGGATGCGACATCACATAGACCAATCACCTCTCTCCAGTTATAGGCGTCCAAATTTCAGCTCTACATAATATTGGGCGCCCTTTCCTCATCTTTTCAGCCTTAGGATCTCCTTAGAACAATCCTAACCCTCCATTCTCAAACCCTAGGGCGCCCAAATTTTTGCATAATCCTAAGAGCTACCCATCTCTTCCTCTCTAATCCTAATTATGTCCACCATTCTCTATAAAAAGGACCCAAGGGGCCTTTGGGAAGTGGTTGGTCAATTCACCCAATTCACAAGGCTAAGGTTTCTTGAGGAGTTCAAGGATTGTAGAAGGGAAGGACGCCCAGATCTTTTTAGGAGGGGTTCCTGCAAACAGTCCAACCAATCTACAACTACTGCCACTGGATTTGATCAACCATCCCTTTCGTTTTTTATTTTATTTTATTTTTATTCTAGCAATCTTTTAGATTTAATTTCAGTTGGATTCTACCCCCAAGTAAGACGGAAGGCTGTGCTTGAGAAGTTCAAGGGTAGAGGAAGAGGAGAACGCCCAGGCAAGAGGAGGGGTGGTTTTTGCTTGCAGTTCACCTAGCCACTACTTCCACCTCTAGATCCGGATCCCAACCAGTTTCCCATAGTTTTAGATTTACTTTTTATGCGTATTTTTATTTTCCATTCTTTATTTTCCAGTTTTTATTTTATTTTTGCAATTTATTTTATTTTTGCAATTTATTTTTATCAAATTTAATTTTTGTCTTCCTTTCTGTAGATTTGAAATTCGGCCAGGTAAGACAGAAGGCTCGGCTCGAGGAGTTCGAGGGTCAAAGGATAGATTCAGAGACTGCTACCTCTGACCAAGTTGTAGATTTTTTATTTTGTTTTTTATTTCTGTTATTTATTTTTCTGCAATTTTTACTTCCAGCATTGTTAGAATTTTGTTTTAATGAAAACCAGTTCAATTAATTAAATTTTGTGTTTATGCAATCTCAAATCTTGTTATTTTGTCCATATTGAAGTACATAACAATTTTTCCCTCACTTCCCTATGGATATGACCCCTTTCTCACCACTAACAGTGCTTTGTTGTTATTTTTAGAATTGGAAAATTTATAAATATTGAAACTAGTGTTCCGAAGTGGTTAACGACACGCTTTCGGACACACCAAGTTTTTGGTGCCATTGCCGGGGAAGCAACGGAGAAAAAATTTTATTTGCTTTGTTCAGATTTGTTTCATTATTTTTTTATTTTCGTTTGATTACTTGATCTGTAGTCTCATTTTAATTCTTGTTTCTCTTTGATTTTGCAGGACGTAATAGCAAAAGTTGGGGTACCAGAGCGTTGTCGAACTGCTGAAGAAAAAAGAAGAGAAGAGAAGAGAAATTAGGATTGCGATTCAGGTGTAATCGTCCCAATTTAATCCTATTTTTTGTTTTTGTTTTCGAATTCTTTTTGGTAAAGTAATGTTTTTGAATTCTTAGTTAATTATTTTTATTTCTTGATAGATTCAATTTATTTTTTTAGGATTATTTTTTGTTTCGTTCTTAGATATATATTTTTTTAGGATTGTTAGGTTCTGTTTTTTCTTTACTTTTAGGTTAGAAACTCATTTCATTTCTTTGATTTTTTATTCCCGCATATTCTTATTTTTTATTTATTTTCAGATTTGAAACTCATTCTTGGATGAATGAAATATGAAAATGGAATAAATTAATAAAATATAAAAAATACAATATAGTTACAAATTAAAAATACAAAATTACATTAATAGCAAATAAATTAAATAAAATTAAAACAAAATTTACAATAATTTGAAAAAAAAATAAAAAATTCTATACAACTAGTCAACTATTTTTCATGAATCATGACTTTCATCTTTTACTTCAGGTGAAATATCTGGTGTATGTAATAGTATCATGCCCTCCTTTGTCTTGTAAAGTCGAAATCTATCTTTTGCATGACTGCATCTAGCCAACCTTGGTACAATGGTACTTTGCACTAAAATAAGACTTCGATGGAACTATAGCCTGTAGGCACCGGAGGGTTAGTAGATTACGTGCCATGGCGGTGAGAACTGGATAATTTTTTGAATGTTCACTCCACCAGGGTAAAATATCAAATTATTTGTTCCCTCACCTTAACTACAAAATTTTGCTTGTAAATAAATTAAGTTTAGTAAATGAGCTTTTTGTAAAAGTAGTTGATTTCTACTTTCTACTTATTATTTCCTACTGCTTCAGATAATCAAATTCATATAAATTATACATTTCAAATACTAAATTATTAATTTATTCTTTTTTATTTCCAATGTCAATATTCATATTTTCACAATAGGTTTCGAGTGAAATATCAAAACCATCTTTCCTAATCTTAGGATCTAATATTGTAGCTAAGCAATAAAGGGGAGAAATGTTCTCCCAATATTTTTAAAATATTTTTTTTTTCATTATTTCAACAATTCATTTAAATTGTGGGTTATTTCTTCTTCCTTCTCATGTGTGAGAAAATGTCTGCTCAAATGGCCAATACCACCCTTGCTACAATAGCTAAAGTCTTTTCTACATTTTTGGCAAATTGCTCTTTTCTGCTTCCCCTCAACATCCTCTATTTTAAATATTTTCCAAATCGGGCTACTAAACTTGGGGTTTTGGAAAGAGCCGTCCATTTTTCTTTTTAAATTCTAAAAAATAAAGTTAATTTAATTGGACTTACTCAGATTGTTGGTTCAGAATCCCAACTTGAATGTAATAGTTAAAACCTTTCAATGTCTAAGGCTCCAAGCCTCCCAAATTTCTAACTTGGAGAATTAGTCAATCAACCAATCAGACTATCAAAGTTCACTCAAATTGTAGAGAATGTATGAGAGAGAGGGAAGAGATTAAGATAATTGTTGAATGTTGATTATTGAATTGGTGTGATGAGAAGAATGATGGAGGATAGGGCTATTTATAGGAATTGAAAATAATTCAATTGTCCAAAATTCCCTAAAAACTAACTGTTTTTTTAGGTTGTTGGGAGGGTATTTTGGTCATTGTAAAGTTATTTATAACTTTACCCAAAAATCCCCCCCTAAACTAGTTGTTATATTGCTGTTAGGGGGCATTTGTGTCATTTTTCTCCCCTTTATATGCAAAATACATAAATACCCCCTATATAGCTATATAAATAGCTATATAGGGGGTATTTATGTGAAAAAGCTCCAAAAAGCTGAAACTAGTCGTTGGGGGGAGGGGACCATCGGGCCAGACGACTAGTTTTCGGACGGGTCGAGCACGACCCGCTACGGGCCTTGTGGGCCATGCTGTATGATGGGCTGGACCCAACACGGCATGGACCATCGTGCGAGGCTTGCCGGGCCACGGGCAACACGACCTCATTTACACCTCTATGTGAGGGGCTCGACCTTTTCCGATTTTGTGAAATAGTCTACTACAATGGGGAGGTATTTTTTCTGTCCGACCGTAGTGGGGAATGCTCTGAAGATATCCATCCCCCATTGGGCATAAGGCCACGGACAAAGAAAGGGAATGAGGGGAGCCATTGCTGGTGGTAGAGATTTGAGTGCCTTTGACACTGGTCACACTTTCGGACAAGCTGGGTTGCATCTTGCTTCATGGTGGGCTAGTAGTAGCCTTGCCGGAGTGCCTTGTACGTTTGGGTTTGTGTGTCGGGGTGGTCTCTACAGATACATTCGTGTATCTCCCTAAGGACGTAGTTGACCTCTATTGGAGGGAGACACCGCAGCTAGGGGAGAGTGTGCGACTGGTGGTAGATCTGGCCCCGGAAGAGGCAATATTGGGTCGACCTGTGGGCTAGCCTCCTTGCTTCTGTTTGGTCTACCGGAAGGGTGCCATCTTGGAGGTATTGTATGATGGGTTTACGAGTGCTCATGGTTTGGTGAGCACGGTTTGCTTCTGTTTGGTCTACCGGAAGGGTGCCATCTTGGTACTACCAGTTTTTAGAAAATCGGTAACCAAAACCTAACTGAAGCCAGTTGGTTAACTAGTTGACTGGTTTGGTTAACCGTTGGTTCGGTTTGTCGGTTTTTTTTGGTTTTTTTATTTTTACAATATATATTATAAAAATATATAAATATAATAAAAATTATAAGTATATATAAAATATTATATTTTAAATAATAACTAATATATCATATATTATAAATATATTTATATGTAATGCATATTTATTAATTTATAATATATAAAAAATTTATAATATAATATACATGAACATATAGAAAAATATGTATACCGATCGGTTCGGTTAACCGTCGGTTTTCTGTATTGGTTAATCGAAACCGAGCTGACCAGTTCGGTTAATTGATTTTTTTATTCAGTTTCGATCATTGATTTTTGGTTGGTTCAGTTTTTCAGCTTGTTTTGCTCACCCCTAGATGGGATCCCTCCACGATTGCTCTTGCTAAACTGGGAGGACAATCAAAACTATTTATGAAATGCTGGTATAGGTACATTTTGATCACCACAACTGTAATAGCATAGAAGGTGCTAAAACGGTGCCGCAAAGGCACCTATGATGAGTTTAGGACTCGGTACAAACCTACGATGAGCTCTGAACCTACACAATTTTGCAATGAACCCGAAGCCTAAAGTGAGTTCACGATGAGCTCAGGGCTGCCATGGGCCCACAACAGACTCAAAGTCACGTACTAAAGGTAAACTCGAGGCCTTCATGAACCTGCGATGAGTTCAAGTTCATCGCAGGTCAGAAATGAGCAAAGAAATACGTGATTCATTAGTGCCATGTGTGATTGAACACCCAACAAGATTAAGAAAAAGGAATGTAAGATTAGTGTTGACGTCATCTGTGCCACGTTAGTCTAGGGGATTCGCAAAAGGAAGTAGCATATGTGTATTCTGAGAATCCACGGACGAAAGGAAACCTCGTCCTAGAGATATCTCATAAGACACATGAAGAAACCTTAGCGGTGCTCCCTGACAACTGACACCGAATCAAAGATTCCCTTCCCTAGTGGGAACCAAACACTTTTATCTCCTTCCTTTTAGGACCTCAGGATCTCTCCTTATAAATAGATGTCTAACTTATAATGAGAACATTCTTATATCATTCCTGTCCCCTTGTTCAGCTACCTTGTCACTCAGAGCCTTTAAACCTACCCCTTACCCCCAGCCTTCCTTCGTCTTTCAAGGAGACCCCTGTCTATAGCCTTACCACCACACTTACAGCTGGGTTGCACTAAAATGTCCATTCTGACTATCGTGCTGAGGTCGGCATGCGGCGAGCTGGCAAGCTTTGATAGTGCATCAGCTCGGATGTTCTTGGCTCTAGGGATCTGCAATATGGAAAAATGCTCAAGCTGTTGGGTGATCCCTTGCACTTTATGCAGGTAACTTGCCATGGTGGGCTCTCTTGCTTCGAACTGTCTGGTGACTTAGTTGACCATTAGCTGGGAGTCGCTGAAGGCTTCCATGCGCCTTACTCCAACGTCAAGGGTGAGCAAAAGTATGACTATTAGGGCTTCGTATTCTGCCTCCTTGTTAGACGCCTTGAAATCAAACCTCAGGGCGTGCTCCAGGGTGGTGTCGTCTGGGTCAAGGAGGATGAACCCTGTGTGCTACCTTGCCGATTGGATGACCCATCTACAAGGAAGGGTCTAGACTGGTGTCAGCACCTGATTTTTGTTTGGTCCATCTCCTGAACCCCAATTCACCCCAGATTCCCGAACAAACACTCCTGATCTCTCCAAAGCACCTAAAAATTCAAAAATCCCAAATTTTGCCCAGAGAGCCCTTAGATCCACCATTAAACCAATCCAATACTGATCCGATGGCCTTGATCAATCCTTATCAACACCTCGACCACTAGATCCGACAACACCATCAGACCTAGGACCTTCCAAAACACCTACACATGAAATTTAAATTAAAGATTCTGATGAGAGGAGAATTTATCATATTTTTATCCCCAAATTACTCTGTCTTTTATACTGAATTAGCACCTAGTTGGACTCATATTTCTGTTCAGGGCATGAAAGAAGGCATCAAGAGCAAAGAAAGACAAATCAGATGATTTTTCACTATTTCGACATCGTTCAGTGATCTGGACCTAACTCGCGTCTCCGAACTCCGAATGGGCTGATTCAAGACCCACTGGAAAGATAAGAGAAAAAGACAACTTTCATATTTTGGGCTTTTATTGATTCGGCCTGCATTGAAGTCAAATCCGGGCCCGAATCGGGGCAATTTCGTAGGAAGGCCCACTCCGCAGTTGAAGCCCAACTCGCAGAAAAGCCTGGCTGAAGCCCAATTCGCAGAGGAGGTTTATTACGAATCCAAGAACAAGATAAGAAGAATCCTTCCAGATCTAAATTCTTAATGTAATCTTAGAGAGATAAAGGGATTGAGTTTAGTAGATAAAGAGATAAGATTAGAATTAGGATAGGACTTTCCATTCTTGTAAGATTAACTTCAAGAGGAAGTAGGAGACCACCCCCCTCCCCTTCAATCTATATAAAGGAGGGGGTGGACCAGATAAGGGCATCACTCAATCACTCACTTCCTGATTTGAATCAAGAAGCAAGGAGCAATCAGTCAAGAAGGGTTCAAGATGTTAGACAGTTTTGTATGCCCTTAGCTTCAATCAGAATGATGTACTTTATGAGTTTATTGTAAATGAATAAAGATACATATTTGATTCATGTTCCCTTGGTATGTTTCTGTGTAATACCCTTAAACTAGACACTTAATGAGACTCGTGTTAGTTTAGAATGTTAACAGCCAGTGGGTCGGTCTGGGGAGACCTATCCTGACAAGGCTGACACTGTGGTGCCACCAAGTCGGTTGGGGTGGCCTGTCTCAGCTGCCAGGGTGAGACCCTAGGCACATACAGTGTAGGATTAATTGAATCTTTGAACTGGACCAGATTTCCAGTATTGCCCTGGACCTTGGAGATTGATGGGCAAAACTGGAAAGTTACACCCGACCCCTAGACTCGATTATGATACTGCGCTAGGTGTCGGATTGGGCTATCTTTCATGTACCAATCAGTGAGATCCTTAGCGGGGGTCAAAACCTGGGTATGTTGGGACAGTCCGAGAATTCATCTGAGTGGGTGATCATAGTGACAGGATCAGCCCCTTTGTCGGACAAAGGTAATGATTGGGGGTGCACTCTCACTGATAGAAACCAAGACTGTCGGCAGCCGATTTCAACCGTTGAGATTTGTTTTGCAAAATATATTTTATATAAGATATAAAAGTATATATATTATGGTTTCTAAAATGTTTGCAAGAAGGTTTTAATTCCCGGGATCCATATGAGTGGAGAGTGCAACACTGTTCCTTGCAGCTGAGGGAGAGGTCCTCTTTTGTCGGGCAGTGTATGATCATTATGGGCTGAGAGGTTAAGTGTAAGAGCATTGAGGTTAATACCTGATGGGCTAATCTTGCATCTGCCCACAGTCCCTGGGTGTTACAAGGTGGCTTGGCCCAGGGACCACTTAGTGTAAGTGTTGGGCCCACAGAGCCCATTTGATGGGTTTTCAGGGGGTGCACTGTCTTTAACAGTGTATTTGGCCAGGCCTTGTAACAAAGGCTGGGCCGAACTCGTGTGGCTGATGTGTAGATCAATGCTTGGGTCCCACGCCATACAAGGAAACCCAACTGGGCAACAGTTAAGAGGGTTAAGTGAGCACATAAGCTTAATGGGCCTAAAGCCCATTTCAAACTAGGCTGTTTATTTAGTTAATAAAGGGGCGAATTCTGAAGTGGATCAGCTAATAGGATTGGGCTTAGACCCTATCCACTTAGAGAGTCCAAGATCTAAATAAGATTTAGATCTGGAAAGCTCCTAATTAGATTAGGAGATGGCTGATCTGATCTCCAGATAAGATAAGGATTATCCCTTATCACTTAAAGGGACTTCTAACCCAAATATGATTTGGATTAGCAACTCCTGATCTGATTAGGAGCTGATCCCTTTAAGATTATAAAAGAAGAAGGGGGCGGCAGCCTTTAGACACACACACAGATCATCAGGTTTTCTTTAGTGCTGAAATCAAGAAGAGAGAATTCTGCTCCCTGCAAATACTGTCTTGCCGCCTCCCTATTCTTGCCGCCCTGTTTGCCAGTTCGATCTCCACTTGTGGGAGAAGTCAAGATTGGATCTTGACATCAGTTCTTTGAGAAAGGATTGAAAGGAGGCTGTGCTCACGTACCATCTTGCTGATTCTTGCGAAGGACAGAGTTCTTGGAGAAGAACACTGCTGATTCTGCTCCACCTGCACTGTGCCATCTTCAGTGGGAGCAGTCTTTGGATCCTTCCTTGGGCGTGAACACCTTCGTTGGGAGATATTACTTCTCCGTATCAGGTATAATCCTTCCCACTCCTTTTTGGTTCAGATATGGTTCAGTTTATGGTTCAGAATTGATCATTGAAAATATGATTTTCTAAATGGGGAATACGATTCCCAGTTGAAGGGAGAGAAAAATTTTTGAAATTCGCCCCTTATTCCACAATCTTTGGGCGTCCATAGGATGGATCTCTCATCCGTTCACAAGAAAGGTTCAAGAATTCAAGAAACTTCAAGAAGAAGGTGGCGGCAAGAAGAGGAGATCTCAGCACCATGGGCGAATTCAAGAGTTCTTTCTTCCCCTTTGTTTGCTTTAATTCTTCCATCATGAACTGATTTGTTTCTTGATAGGGCTATGGAAAGCCTAACCATGTTAATGAATATATTTTTATCTTCTTGATTTACCCAAGATTGTGATTTCCATATAGTCTATGAATTATTGTGCTTATTGCGATTAAGAGCTTGGCCACCTCTTAATTGGTTTGGGTTATGTGAATGAATTGAGAGAGGAATTCACATAATTGACAGAATAATTCATAGTGTGAATTGAATGGTATATAGAAATATATATACATGATTCATCTGAATTTAATGGTTTTCTTGGACTTAATGCACTTCCATCTTGAGAGCTCTACTCGAGAGATCGAAGGGTTACCTGATGGGCGTAGGTTTAGTATATCTCGAGAGAGAATATTAAATAAATTTGGGAAAATCTCAGCTTATGGGAATGACAATTAGTCTTGGATAATCGGACCCATCAATATTCATTACATTGGTTAGGTGGACCAAAAGTCCTAGCGATTTCATCATTTGCATATTCGATTAGTGATCACCCTTGTTTTTATTTTCTTTGTTCCAGTTTTATTTTCAGTAGTTCTTGCTCAATCCTAAATTTCGATTGTCCAAATAATTAGGGAAAACTGTGAATCTAATACTTATTTTGTTGAGTCCCCATGGGAACGATATTATTATACTACTTGATAACTTGCTAGGGTTATATATTTATAGCTATCAAGTTTTTGGCGCCGTTGCCGGGGATTTAATCGTAAAATAATATTAGAATTTGTTAACCTTTATTAATTTGGACCTTTTATTTCTGTTATTATTTTCTTTTATTTGTTTTTATTTCTGTTATTATTTTTATTTATTTGTTCGAATTCTGCTGGTTTAGATTTACTAGTGCATGACACACACTAGACAGGAAGGATTAGCAGAATTCGATCCTGAGATTGAAAGGACCCTTTGCTTGTTGCAAAGGGCCAACAAAGGAAAAGCAAAAGAAGATGTTGTTATTTGCAAACCAGCCATAGAGATAGAAGGAGAGATGGTAGAAGGAAATCACACCCTTTTGGACTATGCTTGTCCAAACATTGATGGGGCGACATCCAGCATTTGCAAGCCTACAATCCATGCCTATAATTTTGAAATAAAGCCTGCAATAATTCAAATGATCCAAACTAGTATTCAGTTTAGTGGGTTACCAAGTGATGACCCTAATGCACACATCATTAACTTCCTTGAAATATGTGATACCTTTAAACATAATGGAGTTAGTGATGATGCTATTAGGCTAAGATTATTTCCTTTTTCATTGCGTGATAGAGCTAAAGATTGGCTCAACTCACTCCCTGTAGGAAGTATCACCACTTGGAATAATCTAACCCAGAAATTTTTGGCTAAATATTTCCCACCCTCCAAAATAGCAAAGTTAATGATATTACTACCTTTGCTCAATTTGAGAGGGAATCCTTGTATAAAGCATGGGAAAGATTCAAGGAGATGCTTAAGAAGTGTTCCCACCATGGGATACCAATTTGGTGACAAATACAAACTTTTTATAATGGTATTACCCCCTCTAATCGGTCCATTATTGATGCAGCCGCAGGTGGTACAATCATGAGGAGAACTCCAGAGGAAGCATATGACTTAGTGGAGGAGATGGCATCAAATAGTTACCATTGGAGCAATGATCAAACCAATCAAAGGGGAGTACACCACATAGATTCCTTTGCATCGCTATCTACACAAATAGCCAATCTAAATAAGAGACTGGATAATTTTAGTATTGCAGCCATTAGTACACCATCTTGCATCTCATGTGATTTATGTGGTAAAATAGGACATGCCAATTCTGATTATCAAATAAATAGTCATTTTATTTCCCATGATAATGCTAATTTTATCTCTCATGCTGGCAGGAAAAACTACAACCCATATTCAAATACATACAACCTAGGGTGGAGGAGTCATCCAAACTTTTCATGGAGCAACAATCAGCAAAAGGCACCCATGGGATTCCAACCACAGCCGTCCCCACAAGAAAAAAAGAGCAATTTGGAGGAGATGATCTCTAAGTTCATCAACACTACTGAAGCAAAATTCCAAAGCCATGAAACGTCAATTAAGAACTTAGAGGCTCAAGTGGGGCAGATCGTGAGCATATTATTAGAGAGGAAAGAAGGAAGGCTACCCAGCAACACAGAAAAGAATCCCAGAGAGCATGTGAACGCCATAGCCTTAAGAAGCGGGAAGACAATCGGCGAAACCCAAGAAGACGACAAGGAAGCTGAATCGACCAATCTGCAAAAGGAGAATGAGGGAAGTACCCCTAAACTAAATTTACATGAAATTCAACTCCCTATTCCATACCCAAGAAGAGTTTTGAAGGCCAAATTAGATAAACAATTTGAAAAATTTTTGGAAGTGTTTAAAAAGATTCACATTAACCTTCCTCTTCTTGATGTGTTATCACAGATGCCCAAGTATGCAAAATTCCTGAAAGAGGTGATGTCCAATAAAAGAAAATGGAAGGATTGCAAGATGGTAAAACTAAACGAAGAATGTTCGGCCATTCTTCAAAATAAACTACCACCAAAACTGAAGGATCCAGGGAGTTTCTCTATACCTTGCACCATAGGAAATGCTGAATTCGATAAAGCCTTATGTGATCTTGGTGCTAGTATAAGTTTAATGCCCTATTCTATTTTTAAGAGACTTGGATTACATGAACTAACATCTACCACCATTACCCTTCAATTGGCTGATCGAAGCATCAAATACCCTAGGGGAATAGTGGAAGATTTCTTAGTTAAAGTAGGGAACTTCATCATCCCTGCTGATTTCATTGTGTTGGATATGGAGGAGGATAGATCGATGCCATTAATTCTAGGGAGACCCTTTTTTGCAACCAGTAATGCTTTAATTGATGTACAAAAGGGTCAGCTTACTCTAAGGATTAATGGAGAAGAAATGATATTTAATGTTTTTCAAACCCTAAAGTATCCCAACACTAAAGAACATGAAATTTATGTAATCGACTCCATTGATGTGGTGGCAGCAGAAATTAATAAATCAAAGATAGATGACCCCCTTGCAAACTGTCTTGTTAATTCTGGTAATAACATGCAGGTAGTGGAGGACGAAGTAGAGGAGGTAATAAATTATTTAGAGACCGGCCAAGAAGAGTGCAAGCCAAGAAAAGGGAGATTTCTACCATTAGATGGACCAATCTCCTCTAAACAATTATTACCCTCCATCAAAGCACCTTCAGCTTTGGAACTCAAACCCTTACCTTTTCATTTAAAATATATGTTTTTGGGAGACAGTTCCACCTTACCTGTAATTATCTCATCTGATTTGACAGGTCTCCAAGAGGAAAAGCTTGTGAGGGTACTCAAGCAACACATATCGGCCATAGGATGGAGCATTGCAGACATAAAAGGAATTAGCCCGTTGGTATGCACACACAAAATTCTGATGGAGGAAGGCTGTAGTCGCAAGGCACAACCACAAAGGAGGCTGAATCCAAAAATGCAACAGGTGGTAAAGGCAGAAATTCTGAAATGGCTCGAAGCAGGTATTATTTATCCAATTTCAGATTCATCATGGGTAAGCCCTGTTCAAGTCATACCAAAGAAAGGTGGGATGACTGTAATTATGAATGAAAATAATGAATCAACTCCCACAAGAACAATAACTGGCTGGAGGGTGTGCATAGACTATCGAAAATTAAATGAGGCCACTAGGAAAGATCACTTTCCACTGCCATTTATTGATCAGATGATAGAGAGACTTGTAGGGCACGAATATTATTGCTTCCTGGACGGCTACTCTAGGTACCTTCAAGTACCCATTGCACTGGTAGATCAGGAAAAAACCACTTTTACTTGCCCTTATGGGACCTTTTCCTTTAGGAGAATGCCATTTGGACTGTGCAATATGCACCTGCCACTTTCCAACGGTGTATGATGTCATTATTTGGTGATTTCATCAATAACTTCATGGAAGTCTTCATGGACGATTTCTCTATTTATGGATCATCATTCGAAAAATGCTTGCTTAATTTGGAAAAGGTACTCCAAAGGTGTGAGGAATCTAACATTGTTTTAAATTGGAAAAAATGCCATTTCATGGTTAGAGAAGGAATCGTTCTAGGGCATAAGGTATCCTCCCGGGGCATCGAGGTTGATAAAGCTAAAATAGAACTGATTGAAAAATTACCTCCACCACAGTCAGTAAAAGATGTTAGGGGCTTTCTCGGGCATGCCGGTTTTTATAGGCAGTTCATCAAAGATTTCTCAAAAATCGCCAGGCCCCTAACAAATCTGCTAGTTAAGGATGTGCCTTTTGAAATTTCATTGCAATAAATTAACCGAATCAAGTCTTTTCTATATCTTCCCGATCTGGGCCCATTTTGGCCAATTTGAACCTACCTATCAACTTAGAATTTTCGAAAATCCCACCCTATGAAATTTCAGCTAATAATACCCTCGTTTATCCTTTTATATAAAAAGATTCCATTTCGGCTAATCTCATTAGCCCGCACATGCATGAACCCACTCCGCGTCAAACCCATCTCAACCCACTTTTTTCGCCCAAAAATCCCCACCATTGAACCAGATGACCCAGTTCAACACATTTTCTAAAAATTACAAAAATATCCCTCAGAACCCCAAACTTACTAAATTGCCACTAGCCCTATTATAAATACAAACCTAACTCTCTTATTTGATATAATGAAATTTTTACCGTCTTCTCCCTTTGAGCGATAGAGCAACGACGACCCAATAGCGTGAACAACATTCTCCGACCCCCATCTCTGGTCTTCCTCGCCCTCTCTTCTTCTTCTTCTTCTTTTTCTTTGTTCTCCTTCTTATTCTCTCTTTCATCCTCTATAACTTTCTAAGTCATACTTCCTCTCCTTCTTCTTCCCATCCTTCTTTTTTCTTACCTTTCTTCCTTCGTTTCCCTTCCTCTGTTTGGATCGGTCAAGATCAATGCCGCCGCTTCAACTTCAAGCAACAGTGGTGGAGCTCCTCTTGTTGGGAATGTTGGACAGTTTTGTATGCCCTTAGCTTCAATCAGAATGATGTACTTTATGAGTTTATTGTAAATGAGTAAAAGTGCATATTTGATTTATGTTCCCTTGGTATGTTTCTGTGTAATACCCTTAAACTGGACACTTAATGAGACTCGTGCTAGTTTAGAATGTTCATAGCCAGTGGGTCGGTCTGGGGAGACCTATCCTGATAAGGCCTGACACTGTTGTGCCACCAAGTCGGTTGTGGTGGCCTGTCTCAGCTGCCAGGGTGAGACCCTAGGCACATACTGAAGGGATGAGAGATCCATCCTATGGACGCCCAAAGATTGCGGAATAAGGGGCGAATTTCAAAAATTTTATCTCTCCCTTCAACTGGGAATCGTATTCCCTATTTAGAAAATCATATTTTCAAGGATCAATCTTGAACCATAAACTGAACCAGATCTGAACCAAAAGGAGTGGGAGAGGATTATACCTGATACGGAGAAATACTATCTCCCAATGGAGGTGTTCACGCCCAAGGAAGGATCCTAAATCTGCTCCCATTGAAGATGGCGTAGTGAAGGATGGAGTAGAATCAACAACGTTCTTCAAAAGAACTTGACCCTTCGCAAGAATCAACTGGACGACTTGTGAGTACAGCTCCAACCAATCTTTTCCCAAAAGATTGAGATCAAGATCAAATCTTGATTGCTCCCAAGAACTAGAGATCGAACTGAAGGAATGGCAATGGGAGGAAGGTGGCGGCAGGAGAGAATTCGCAGTATGCAGGAAATCTCTCAATCTCTCTTTCTTTAAGAGAAGAATGCTGTTGATCTTCTAAAAGGCTGCCGCCCCCTTCCCCTTTTATAATCTCAAAGGGATCAGCTCCTAATCAGATTAGGAGTTGCTAATCCAAATCATATTTGGGTTAGAAGTCCCTTAGTGATAAGGGATAATCCTTATCTTATCTGCAGATCAGATCAGTTATCTCCTAATATAATTAGGAGGTTTCCAGATCTAAATCTCATTTAGATCTTGGACTCTCTGAGTGGATAGGGTCTAAGCCCAATCCTTTTAGCTGACCCACTGCAGAATTCGCCCCCTTTAAATGACTGATCAAATCAGCCCAGTTTGAAATGGGCTTAAGGCCCATTTAAGGTTATGTACTCAAAAAGCCTTCCAAACTGCTGCCCAGTTGGGCTTCCTTGTATGGCGTGGGACCTAAGCATTGATCTACACATCAGCCACATGGGTTCAGCCTAGCCTTTGTTACAAGGCCTGGCCGAATGCACTGCTGAAGACAGTGTACCCCCTGAAACCCATCAAATGGGCTCTATGGGCCCAACAGTTACACTAAGTGGTCCCTGGGCCAAGCCACCTTGTAACACCCAGGGACTGTGGGCAGATGCAAGATTAGCCCATCAGGTGTTATCCTCAATGGTCTTACACTTAACCTCTCAGCCCATAATGATCATACACTGCCCGACAAGAGAGGACCTCTCCCTCGGCTGCAAGGAATAGTGTTGCACTCTCCACTTATATGGATCCCGGGAATTAAAACCATCTTGCAAACATTTTAGAAACCATAATATATATACTTTTATATCTTATATAAAATATATTTTGCAAAACAAATCTCAACGGTTTAAATCGGCTGCCGGCAGTCTTGGTTTCCATCAGTGAGAGTGCATCCCCGATCATTACCTTTGTCCGACAAAGGGGCTGATCCTGTCACTATGATCACCCACTCAGATGAATTCTTGGACTGTCCCAACATACCTAGGTTTTGACCCCCGCTAAGGATCTCACTGATTGGTACATCGAAGATAGCCCAATCCGACACCTAGTGCAGTATCATAATCGAGTCTAGGGGTCGGGTGTACCTTTCCAGTTTTGCCCATCAATCTCCAAGGTCTAGGGCAATACTGGAAATCTGGTCCAGTTCAAATATTCAAATAATCCTACACTGTATGTGCCTAGGATCTCACCCTGGCAGCTGAGACAGGCCACCCCAACCGACTTGGTGGCACCACAGTGTCAGCCTTGTCAGGATAGGTCTCCCCAGACCGACCCACTGGCTGTGAACATTCTAAACTAACACGAGTCTCATTAAGTGTCCAGTTTAAGGGTGTTACACAGAAACATACCAAGGGAACATGAATCAAATATGTATCTTTATTCATTTACAATAAACTCATAAAGTACATCATTCTGATTGAAGCTAAGGGCATACAAAACTGTCTAACACATACAGTGTAGGATTAATTGAATCTTTGAACTGGACCAGATTTCCAGTATTGCCCTGGACCTTGGAGATTGATGGGAAAAATTGGAAATTTAC
Organism: Nelumbo nucifera; assembly: GCF_055504915.1. Taxonomy (NCBI): domain Eukaryota; kingdom Viridiplantae; phylum Streptophyta; class Magnoliopsida; order Proteales; family Nelumbonaceae; genus Nelumbo; species Nelumbo nucifera. Next base: position 40,060,441 of record NC_142656.1, on the reverse strand, counting down.
ACCCGACACCTAGACTCGATAATGATACTGCACTAGGAGCCGGATTGGGCTGTCTTTGATGTACCAATCAGAGAGATCCTTAGCGGGGGTCAAAACCTGGGTATGTTGGGACAGTCTGAGAATTCATCTGAGTGGGTGATCATAGTGACAGGATCAGCCCCTTTGTCGGACAAAGGTAATGATCGGGGATGCATTCTCACTGATGGAAACCAAGACTGCCGGCAACCGATTTCAATTGTTGAGATTTGTTTTGCAAAGTATATTTTATATGAGATATAAAAGTATATATATATATATTATGGTTTCTAAAATGTTTGCAAAAGGTTTTAATTCCCGGGATCCACATAAGTAGATAGTGCAACACTGTTCCTTGCAGCCGAGGGAGAGGTCCTCTCTTATCGGGCAGTGTATGATCATTATGGGCTGAGAGGTTAAGTGTAAGACCATTGAGGTTAATACCTAATGGGCTAATCTTGCATCTGCCCACAGTCCCTGGGTGTTAAAGTGGCTTGGCCCATGGATCACTTTGGATAAGTGTTGGGCCCATAGAGCCCATTTGATGGGTTTCAGGGGGTGCACTGTCCCTAACACTGTATTCGGCCAGGCCTTGTAACAAAGGCTGGGCCGAACCCATGTGGCTGATGTGTAGATCAGTGCTTGGGTCCCACGCCATACAAGGAAGCCCAACTGGGCAGCAGTTAGGAAGGTTAAGTGAGCATATAAGCTTAATGGGCCTAAAGCCCATTCGAACTGGGCTATTTAATTAGTTAAATATGGGGCAAATTCTGAGATGGATTAGCAGATAGGATAGGGTTTTAACCCTATCCACTCAGAGAGTCCAGATTTGAATGTGATTCAGATCTAGAAACCTGCGAATGAGATTAGGAGAAGGCTAATCTAATCTGCAGATAAGATAAGGGTTTATCCTTATTATCTAAAGGGATGTCTGATCCAAAATCAGATTTGGAACAACAAGTCCTAATTGGATTAGGAGCTGATCCTTTGGGGTCACAAGAGAAGGAAGGGGCGGCAGCCTTTGGTAGAGATTTTTCACATCCTCTTGAGTGTTGAAAACACAGAAGAAAGAATTAAGCAACCCTGCAGAATTCTTTCTTGCTGCCTCCTTGTTCTTGCCGCCCAGTTTTTCAGTTCGATCTCCAGTTGTGGGAGAAGTCAAGATTCGATCTTGACATCAGTTCTTTGTGAAAGAATTGATAAGAAGTTATGCTCACGTGCCATCCTGCTGTTTCTTGCGAAGGACAAAATTTTTGGAGAAGGATACTGCTGATTCTGCTCCATCCTGCACTGCGCCATCTTCAGTGGGAGTAGTCTTTGGATCCTTCCTTGGGTGTGAACACTTTCGTTGGGAGATATTGTTTCTCCGTATCAGGTATAATCTTCTCCTAGTACTTTTGGTTCAGATTTAGTTCAATTTATGGTTCAAGATTGATCTTTGAAAATATGATTTTCTAAATAGGGAATGCGATTCCTAGTTGAAAGGGAGAGAAATTTTTGAAATTCGCCCCTTTATTCTGAAAGATTTCGGCATCCATAAGATTTGGGCCTCCATACTCTCCTCTCTTTATCTAAGGAGTGTAAATCAGCTCATATTAAAAAACCCAAAATAAAACATGTAATTTTCCAATGTGGGACAAGTTAAAACTGGTTTTAGTGAGAAAAGCTATTTATCCAAAACATGTGTGCAGGTGTTTTTTGTCATGTAATTGACTAATCAAACCCCATTGGATTTAATCTGTAATGAAATTAAAATCCAATACCTCTCTCATTCTCTCTTTGTCACCCCATCCCTTATTTATAGTACGATCTGTTAGACAATGTATGCCCTTAGCTCCAATCAGATTGATGTGCCTTTTGTCATTTATTGTAAATGAATAAAGAACATAATTGATTCATGTTATTTTGGCGTGTTTATGTGTTATACTCTTAAACTTGACGCTTATGAGACTTGTGTTAGTTTAGAATCTTCATAGCCATTGGATAGATCTGAGGAGAGGTTATGTGCTCACTTAGCCCCTCATTTAACTGATCAAATCAGCCCAGTTCGAAATGGGCTTTAGGCCCATTAAAGTTATGTGCTTATTTTGCCTCCAAATTGCTGCCCATTTAGGCTTCCTTGTATGGCGTGGGACCCAAACATTGATCTACACATCAGCCACATGGGTTCAGCCCAGCCTTTGTTACAAGTCCTGGCCGAATACACTGTTATGGACAGTGCACCCCCTGAAACCCATCACATGGGCTCTATGGGCCCAACGCTTTACCCTAATTGGTCTCTGGGCCAAGTCACCTTGTAACACCCAGGGACTGTGGGCAGATGCAAGATTAGCCCATCAGGTATTACCCTATATGGTCTTACACTTAGCCTCTCAGTCCATAATGATCAAACACTGACCGAGAAGGGAGGACCTCTCACTCGGTTGCAAAGAACAGTGTTACACTCTCTGCTTATATGGATCCTGGGAATTAAAACCTTTTGCAAACAATTTTGGAAACCGTGATATATATATACTTTTATATCTCATATAAAATATATTTTGCAAAAATAAATCTCAACGATTGAAATCGGCTGCCGGCAGTCTTGGTTTCCATCAGCGAGAGTGCATCCTCGATCATTACCTTTGTCCGATAAAGGGGCTGATCCTGTCACTATGATCACTCACTCAGATGAATTCTCAGACTGTCCTTACATACCCAGGTTTTGACCCCCGCTAAGGATTTCACTGATTGGTACATCAAAGACAGCCCAATCCGACACCTAGTGCATTATCATAATCGAGTCTAGGGGTCGGGTGTAATTTTCCAGTTTTGCCCATCAATCTCCAAGGTCCAGGGCAATACTGGAAATTTGGTCCGGTTCAAAGTTTCTATTGATTCTACACTACATGTGCCTTGTGTCTCACCCTAGCGGTTGAGACAGGCCACCCCAACATTTGGCCGCACACCAGTGTCAACCTTGGCAGGATAAATCTCCCCAGACTTATCCAATAGCTATGAACATTCTAAACTAACACGAGTCTCAGAAGTGTCCAGTTTAAGGGTATTACATAGAAACACACCACAGGAACATTAATCAAATATGTACTTTATTCATTTGCACTAAACTTATAATGTACATCATTCTGATTGAAGCTAAGGGCATTCAAAAACTGTCTAACAGATGTGCGAGCTGTTTGTGTGATGAAGATCAAAATCTTTAATGGCGCCAAGATTTGCGCACTCTACATTTTTTCTATTCTATTATTTTGATCTGTAAATATTTTTTTTTTGGACAAAATGTATAGGATTTGATCTGATGTAATCAATAGAAAATTAGGGTTTTCTATTTTTTTTACATTGGAAGAAGTGCTGGTTCGCATGGAGGAGAAGAAGACATTTCTTAGATACAAGATCTGCAATTTGCGTTTTGCAGACACTGAATTTGCTACCTACGATTAACCTTTGTTTTGCAGGTTTGCAGATTGTCCAAGAACCTCACACTATAGCCCCATGATTTATTTTCTTGTCGATCCTGATTGTGTTTTTCGGCTGTAATTAGTTTTTTGATCATGTTTTGGAAATTGCAAATTGTTTTGGACACCAAACCCTAGGCCTAATTTGACCTAGGTAAACCCATGGTTCGATGGGGTTAGGTTTTTTACCCAAATTTGGTTATGGGCCAAGGGTTTGATGGCCCATCACAAGACGCAATTTGGCCCACCCCTGGTAAAACCCAGTTTTAGTCATTTAAAACTGCTTTAGCCCATTTTCAACATAATTGCTATATGGGCCGAAATGCCTTTTGCAGTTAAGCCCAGATACCTAGATAATGTTATTTGATAAAATTATGGGCTATAATGGGCTGATAATGTTTTAATTAATTAGGGTTTTATAGATGATTTAGTTGATTGGATCAATTATGTGATTGTTTCATGCATGTGATGTATGATATGTGATGTGCTACGGACACTGGTCATAAGTACTTGGCCCATGTTAATTCAATAGCGGCTCTTTTGCACACCATGGTTGAATGCACATCATTGCCATGGTGTCCTTAAGATCATTGGATGATCTCCCTTCTTGACGGACCCCACATCAACTTCCTCCCCAAGAGGAACCGTGTGGAGCCCTAGCCAGTTTAGGGCCCATCTAAATCTAACTTTAAGAAAGTCTGTGGGAGCCACTTTGGTTTGA